>NC_051071.1:44305798-44664548 GCF_004664715.2 Peromyscus leucopus | reverse complement strand
AACAGGACTACACCTATTTTTGTAATTTTGCTTTGTTTTCTGTATTTTATTTATTTATTCTCCCTGTTTGGTTTTGATTTCCTGGAGATCAAACCCAGAGACTCACACTCTCATCCATGCTATACTAACATTTAAAATCTGAGCAAATGGCTCAGATTTAAATTTCGTATTTCTCTCACATTTTCATCTGCATGTATGAGACTTCAAAGAATTTTAAACCCAGTAAGTCGATGCACTTTTGAAGATACAAGAGTCTATCAATAGGCATAAATACTTGCATAGGTTCACATTTTATTTCACAATTTTTGTTCTTTAAACATCATATTAAGATCTGCAACTGTATTCTTCTTTAACCATTTTAAGACTTTCACAAAAATATCAGAATTTGTTACACCTGACAGACATTTGTCAATATTTTAAAAAATGACAAGTAGGTTAGATAAGATCATAAATCTGGATAGTTCCAAAAAAAGAGAGATACTATAAGTTGGTGATAGTAACTAGCAAGCAGCCTCAGAGAATAGGAGGATTTGAATTCATTTGAATTTCTAATAATATTTTCTACCTGCAATAATTTCTTTCAATTTTATTACAAAAATTCAATAATACATCAGCACAATCATTGATATTTAATACTATTATAATTCAGATTAAATTGGATTATTTCACACTTTTACCAGTCCCCTTTTCCTCTTTTCTTTGTATATTTTTTTTTGAGGCCATTTATTTCTTTATTTGCTTTTTAAGTTTAAAATAAAAAAAAACCCTTAAATTTACATGCACATGCATATGTCTGTGTGAGCAGCTGCTAAGTGCTCATGGGTACCACAGAGGTCAGATGTAGGCATCGGATCCCTCGCAACTGGAATAACAGAGTTATAGGTGCCTAGTGAGGATGCTGGGAACTGAAGTCAGGTCCTCTCTAAGAGCAGTAAGAATGTTTAATTGTTGAGTCACCATTCAGCTCCCTGATATTTTTTTAAAAAGGATTTTGAGAATATTTATTAATCCAGATAACCAAAGAACTGAACTTTCACAAAATTAGTGTAGACAAAACAAGTCCTTAAAAATCTAAAGGTTTGCTGGGCGGTGGTGGTGGCGCACGCCTTTAATCCCCAGCACTCAGGAGGCAGAGCCAGGCAGAGCTCTGTGAGTTCGAGGCCAGCCTGGTCTATAGAGCGAGATCCAGGATAGGCGCCAAAACTACACAGAGAAACCCTGTCTCAAAAAAATAAAAAAATCTAAATGTTTTGTGCTTTAGTCCTAACAACTGACTAAACTCTAAACAAAATTTCTTTTTATGGGCCAAGAGAGTAATCCGTTTGTGGAAAGGCTGAGGATACGTGCACCTCACGAAGCAACGCTAGGGAAGGGTGTGGGCGCAGCTTCTGTGAAACCTGAGCAGAGGGGAGAGTATGTTAAGGGAGGTATGAGGCCCTCAGGGCATTCAAGTTTGGGTGCAGAGCAAGGGAAGATAGGTAAAGCTCTCCAGCCTGCAAGACCAAGTATACTTCCCTGACAAACTTGCTTGCAGCCGCGTCTCTATTTAATCAACTTGAAGATATATAAGTGCACCAGAGCAACGTACTTGGAAACTTGGATGCTGTTCCAAGCTAGCAGGCTGGTTTTCAACGCTTTTACAGCATAAGTTAACTTGTTGGGATTCGGGAATACTAGATGTTAAGATACACTACACTGATGACCATGAAACTAAAAATGTGAGAAACATTTATATCTACTAACAGGTCATTGAGAATGCTTATTTATGTACAAGTTTCATTATTATACAAAGGCTTTCATGATGCTACCCCCAAGTCTTCTATTTTGAAAGTATAGATGAAATTCTTGATTTTACATTTTTTACAGTGCTACTAAGATTTGTGATTGAAGTGAGAGAGGAAATATCAACATTGGCGATCTGTGAAGTTGTAAGTTTAGTGTAAAACTCACTCCAAGACCATTTCAGAAAAAAATAAATATATAGGCAAACATTCATAAAAACTGTCACAATACTCGTATTTGCAAGCATCATATACACTAGATATAATAAAAATCAGTTTTAATGAGGGTTTTGCTGTTTCCACACAAAAAAAAGGTGTTTGAGGTATCACCATAAGCCATGCCAATATGGCACATGTGTATATCAACCCAGGATCTACCTAATAATCCTGACCAGCACAGAATCTCTCTGCCAGACTTTCTAGTAAGCTAAGTGATTCTCTTTAAAAAGGGGATACTTTAATTGTTATAAAAACATGGGAGGCAAGGGCTAGAAACATGCATTTCATAAAACAATGACACTTGTTATAAATACTTTCATTAATATCTTCCTATAGATCCCATTCATTTAAAAATTTGAGATCGGTAAAGCGGTTTTCTCTTCAATGATACTATTTAAAAAGCCTAGAGATTTAAAAACAACAGTGAAGAACTTCACTATCTTTATACATTACACAGTAGATAAAGCTATTAAAATCCTCAGTATCAAGAGCAAATCACTACCACCAACCTAGCTACGTCACTGGAAGGCGGACACCACTCAGTAGCTGCTATGAAGACGACTTGGTTGGACTTCAGTAAAGCCCTGTGATAATTAACTTATGCCCAACACCCAGAAACACACATACCCAAAAGGATGTGCTTTGCATTTACAAACATCTATACTTGAGACATGGCTGTCAAGTAATAAGATGGATTTAATACAGATGGGCAGAGAGATAAGGGTCTCAACATGTGAAAACTGTCTTTATGGAAGAGGCTGGGATTTTCTGCAAAGCATAATTACATAGCTATTCCAAGGAAGGTACAATAATGAAAAATATTGAATTCTTCAATTTCCTGAGTTAGGCCAAAGATTCGGTTACTTTTTGGTGAATTCAGAATGGTTAGGGGAAGAACGTTTTTCTTTTTTCCTCTTCTTTTTTTCTTTTTTGTGATGTTTTCCTTTTTTTGATTTGTTCTTTTTTTCTTTTTTCTTTTCTTTTTTCTGATATTTCTGTTTCTTTTGTTTTGAAGAGTCCTCTTCAGTGGAGCTGGAATAAGACCTTTTCCTCTTTTTCTTCAATTTAATTTTCTCCTTGCTTTTTTCTTTTTTCTCCTCCTCTTCTTCATTTATTCTTTTTTCCTGCAGAGCCTGCAGTTTATTCAGCTCCTCATTTTCTTCATCGCTGTCCTCACTACTTGTACTGCTGACATCCAACACGATGTCCCTTTTGGGGTCGACCCGGAGAAAATTGCGGCACTCAAAGGTCAGATGACCAGGGTCGCCACACTTCTTGCAGCCTGCCTGGACATTGTCCTTGTTGCAACCTGGGACTGCCATGACGCAGGGGAGCAGAGTCCTGGGCTTTTCGAGATCGCGTTAGGTTCAGATCCGTTGCGGGGACAAACGCACTATCAGAGAGATCTCTCCCACCCGGCCCCCCTTCTTTGTATATTTAAAAAAAAAAAAGAACTACATATTTGATTTTGAGTTGAGCTGAACATTCAAGGTAGGAATTGACATTTTGAAGAATAACTTACCTATGTACCGTTTCCCATGTTCTTAGAGTGGCATACCTAGGAGTAATTAAGTATTCATATGTTACAGTTTGCCAAATGTTTGTTCCTTGAAATATTCATATGTTATATTAGTTCTTTGCTTTGACAGATTTGCAGTAACATAAATTGACTCTTGTGAAAAATTATGTTCATTTGCTATTCATTTTTACAAAATTATCTGATGCACTGTGGTCATAATTTTTGTCATCAGATACCCTTTTTCTTAACAATGTGAAAAAATTCTACCAGCTTGTTATTTTAAATATATTTCTATACATGCCATTTTGACATTGTTATTGTTCTCTTTTATTTTTTAGTAAACATTTTTTTTTTGATTTCTGTAAAACAGCTTGTACTAAAGGCAAGATACAGAATATGTTGTTTGGCTATCATTTCTTCGACCTCTCTGATGAGAACAGCCACCTCAAGTTTCTGCCTTTTTCTTCCTGAATTTTTATAATTGCACATGACTTTGATACACGATACAACTATGATCAAAGGCCAGGCTTCATTTGAGGAAAATTATAGACCTGTGCTCCTGAATACAAAGACTGGGTTTGTGAATGCACTTTAGCAAATTCTTTTTAAGTGGGGCATTTCTGATACGGTCCCTAAGGGTGCAGGATTCTTCTACCAGGTAAAAATGTATGTCAAGAGTCTCTGAAATAAGCCTACTCTTGAAATTGTTGAAATTTGAATGAGAGTTGAAACGAGGTGAACATAGCAATAGAAAAACAGAAAAGTTGGAAGAGCTACCTTCCCTGGAGACTCCATATTGACATTTCATGTGACTTAAAAATCTGATGGCTCTGCAATTATAAAACAGGGCCCTTAGGGACAAAACTCCCCTGTCCTAGCAGGATTTATGTTTTGAATGATTTAACTGGGACAACTTCTAAATACTATGTGAAACTAGGTTGAACCTAATGGGTATTAGCTACACTTATTTTAGTTCTAATGCAATTTAGTTCTTTATGGATAGCAAGATACACTTCTTCATGAAAAAATAAAAAGCTTCATAGGATGCTTAGACATTTTATAGCATCACAGTTATGCTTTATAAATTATATTTCTTGACCTTTTTTAATTATGTCAAGATATTAAAGAAATCAATACTGGAATTGCATAAGCAATGTTAAGAAATTGTCTGTAGATTGGATATTAAGAATTTAAAAATATCTTTGCATTTAATAGAGTAATTTATGTAGCTAATATAACTTAAAGCAGGTGTCCAATCCATACAAAACTTTTGAAATTATATGTCACAATTAAAAAATATGTTCAAATAATGTAATCAAAATACTCTTAACAGAAATATCCATTTCATTTATTAGATGGTAAATAAATTATGGCAATATCAACTTGTTAGCATAAAATTATAAACACATAATTAATTAACCATTCTGCTTCAACACTCAAGGATATATTAACTAAATAGAAATAAGTATAAATGCATATGTGAGTATTTACATGTATGTGTTGATGCTTCAGTGTATGTAAACATATCTCATATTTTTTATCTCCATTAACTGTTTTTTACCTTTAAAGTTTTTCATAGTTTACATAGTGTTTATTATTGTCAGACATTTACATGTACATAACTGCTGCCATTTTCATTATTTCTTTCTTTAATATGACTTTGATGCCTAAGAAATTATTTGCAAGTTCAATTAAATGTTACCCTAGCCCCACTTAAGAGCAATAATCAGCTGGCGAGCTACTTAAATTCTGAAGGTACAACTGGGTCCTTTGTTGTACAGGCAGTGAGCTTCCCTAAATTACAGCTTGCCTTTGTGAAGTTTCATTTAATTCTACTTCATTGATTTTCAATAGATGAGTAACCAGTGGTGACTTATTGTTCCAAAAAAGTATTTGGGTTTGTGTTTCATGCCACCAAGAAGTGCTTGAAACTGGGTCTCAGAGGATAAAATGCTTCCAGCTTGTGTCTCACATATTGCCTTCTTTAACTCAAAATTCGTTTTTACAAAATATTTTAATTTTATTCTCATACAACTCCATTTATATATACAATGTGTCATTATCATATCATACAGTCTCTAACCATCAACCTGGATTCTCCTCCAACACATCTCTCTCTGAACTACATGCACTCCTCTTTGGAAAAATATTTAATTCATAGAGTCCAATTATTGCTGGTCATATATACATCAGTGTAGGATTATCCACCGAAGCATGGTCAACCTGCCAGTGAACACTTCCCAAAGAGAATTGACTCTCTTTCTCTCCGCAATTCATCAATAGTTTCTCAGCTTGTGGTGGAGCCTTGGTAGAGCCTTTTTCTCCAGGGTGGAGTTTTTAACCAACTTTACCTGTGACAGGTCTTGTAAAGGTAAATACTGAGTTCATGCATATAGCTGACATACCATACCCAAAAAATAGCATTCTACAGCAATCACCTCAATCTTTTCGAACTTTTATTCTATTCACATCTTATATTTTGGTGTTCTTCAGCAGAGGTAATGGGAGGGTTACATATGTTTCCCATCTGTTGCTGAGCACTCATACTTAATCTCAGAATTCTGAAGTGTTAAGAACCTCTGTGTTAATGATTGCCCCTGCAAAAAGAAGTTTCTCTATGACAAACCTAGTCATGTATTTTTCCACTCAGAGCTTGTCAGTTTCAGGCACAAAATATAATGTCAAGTCTCACATCTAGTCAGGAAGTGGTTAGGTACCCCATAACCCTAATACCAGTAGTTTATCAGTGGGCATAGTTTGTCAAACAACTCAGTATTATAGTTTGTAAGATCTAGTGCTAGATAATATGAACAATGTCCTTTCTTCTGAAGCGGCTTGAATAGAATCTTACAGCACTGTCCAAATCAGCAGGCATGGAGAGAGTTCCCTAGGCATTTTGAGACTGACCACTGTGTCCTGCAAACATACTATGGTTGTCTTCAGCAAAAGATAATATAAAGTCATTGTTGGAAGTTAAGGGTAATGGCGATAGATAGTCTACCTTGTTCTAGGTCCCTCTGGAACCACCTGTGACAATGTCAATACTTGGGGGGAGTCGAGGTAACCTGTGCTTTTTACTATGATTTTGTTTAATAAACCATGTCTTATATTAGTAGCATTTTCAAACGTGGAATATCTATGTTTACACTCACTTCCTTTTAATTATATTTTAAAAGAATTTAAAGTAGTGACCTTTTATAAATCCTCATTATAAGGCCTTAGTTTCTTAATCTGTTTATTCCCTTTTTTCTACCATTCCCCTGCCTCCATTCCTACATCAACCTCTATTCCAGGATCCTTGCTCATTTATATAGTTCAGATATTCATATTTTTAAAAATTAGAACAGTGCTTCATCTTATTTATAATATTTAAAATTAATTAATCACCTCAAATTTTACTCAGATATTTTTATTCCATATATTTCTTATTAGTGTAGAATATTTTGCCAGTAATGAGGAATTTACTTCACATAATCAAAAATCAAATGACAGGGTAATTCATATATTTAAAGTAAACAAAATTAAATTGTTTATATATTTTACTCCACATAGGAACTGTTTTATACACATACTTTGTTGAAAAAAATAAATTCCTTGGTGATAATTCAACAAAGATTAAAACAAATTAAACTAGACTGAAATTCATGGCACAAAGCTGTATGTACAGCTACTACTTGGAAGGATCACTGAGAAGGACCTTGAGTTCAAGGCTTATATTGACCTCAGAACAAGTTTAAGGTCAGCATAGACAACTTAGTAAGACCCTACCTCAAAATAAAAAGAACTCTTAGTAGCTTGGACATATATGCTCAGTGGCAAAGTACTTTACTAATATTTGTTAAAGAATAGGTTCAATACCAAATTAAAAAACCAAACAGTGAGTCAGAACATAATTTTCCTTCTTAAGAAGATGCTGTTCAATTCCAGAAGACATGAGTTATCAAGTGAAAATCTCAGTGCCACAAACAGGCTATATCCTTACAAGTTATTGGCCAAGAAAGCCCAAGAGTTCCTCAAAACAACAAAGGCTATTTTCACTATCTTTGCTTACACTCCATAACTACATAGTAGGACCCTAATGGACCCCATTGCTGAAGATACCACCCACTTTGACTATAGCACAAAATAATGTCAGTCTCAAATTAATCAGGGGAAGTCCTAACCCCTGGACAGCTTTAATAGTGCCAGAAGATGTTATATAGGCTGTTTGGGGGAGAAAAGACATCAGCATCCATTTCTCTCACTGGAATATAAGTTGTGCACTTTAGTGAGGATTATTCAATTTTTAAACATATGTTGATAATTTTTAAATCATATGATGTTTTGAATGTTATACATTATGATAAATATAAAATGGCAATACTGAGGAAATGTATACATACACAAAAATTATTTAAGAAATCTTATTGTGAAAATTACTATAAATAATGTCATTAGAACAGAAAGTAATTGCTTACTTTAAATATTCATTGACCAATGAAAGGTATGTGAAGTGGAGTAGAATGATTGATTATTTTCTATTGTTCAAATCAATTATATGAGGGGCCAGCACAAAAAATTAATTTAATTTTTTTTTGTTTCTTTCAGGCATGGCATAAAAAATGGCATTATTCAATCTCAAAGGTAGATCTTGAATTATTTTTCAGCTATCTAAGAAATGATAATTTTTTTGTACCCGTGTTATGCTATTTGAGGATGTGGGGAATTTCTTAAGAGAGCCAAGATTGGACTTACTAATCTCATTTTGTTTTCCTGTTTCACAGGAGCCTTGGTTTTCTTCTGCTTCCAGAACATCTTCAACATGTGGGTATAAAGAAGCAACAAAATCAGTTATCTCAGAATTCTTCTGATCAGAAATGCAAGAACATATATAGGTTTGGTCTCCCTATATTCTCACAAGACAGAAATCAAGGTGTTGGCTGCATCCCTTTTGGGGAATTGCTGGGGATGAATATGAGATCAACACAACTGAGGTTTCTGACTGGAATCAGTTCTCTGAGGACAAGGGACAAACTCCTTATTTTATTCCTAACTTTAAAATGGAATAATATTTGCTGCAGAAACTATCAAGTTCTTTGCAACATTTTCATGTGGCGAAGTGAGAGGAATCTTTGACTTTCACATCTCTGACATTCCCTGTTGCCACATTTCATTCCATGTTCTAAATGGAGAACATTTATGGTTTTAAAAGCCATGTGAAGGGTTGAGGATTTAGCTCAGTGGTAGGGCGTTTGCCTAGCAAGCGCAAGGCCCTGGGTTTGATCCTCAGCTTAAAAAAAAAAAAAAAAAAAAAGCCATGCGGAAGTAGGAAGGATTGGTCTTAACAAGAAAAAAATTAGCATGAGTTTGTATCCTTTGTTACATCACAAGGTTCTTCTGCCATGTGATATACCATTTTCGTTGGTTCCTGAGACATCTTTCTGAGAGTGAGTGAAAATGAAACAAGAGATAGAAGTGCCATTTGGCGTAATACACTACTGGTCATATACATTTATTCTGATTTACTATGAATTTTCATACTTTACTATACAATATAGAGAGGAAAGGATATACTTCAAATTTGAAATTCACACTACCCACCAAAAAAAGGGTAATTAAAGAAATGTAATGGTAAATAATTGAATAATGTATATGATTGAAAATGCCAAAGTAATGTTGACAGTTTACATATTCAGTTTAATATACAGGCTGACAATTATAATATAAATATATTAATTTATTTTTTGAAACCTGTCTCTAATTATCATCACCTGCTATGCCTTGCATATACATATATATTTGTCTATGTTTGTGTATGTTTGGAGAGTTGCAATTCTTCATATACAACGCATCAGATTAACATTTGTTTCCAAATGTGATGCATGGAAAAATTGAATTAACTGATTGGTTAACTGGCTACATGCCTAAATTTCTCAATGCATAATTTAATGGGAAGATGTACTTAATCTTATGAAGTGTACTCAATGCCATTAATCTATAAGATTTAAATAAGCAATTATTTCTAAATATTTTATGGAAAAATATCCATACCCAGACTGCAGGTCCAGCAATCTTTTACCCTCCAATTCCATCTGTGTCAGTTAAAGATATGTGACTAGTTTTTTTGCTCACCAGATCTAGTTTTACACATTCAGAGAACCATTCAGAAATAATAAAGTTTCAATTTTCCTAAAGTTAATTATGTGCTTTTTATCTGCACAAGGAAATAACTAAATGATGCAGGTACACATAAACATTTTATTGGGTTTATGAGGAATATAATGATGACAGTTAATCTGAAAAATGTGGAAGGTACATTTGGAGCTAAAGAAGTCCTCACACTCACGGGCTAAAGGCCATGTGTTTGATGATTTATAATGCAAAATATATTGTATTTGTCTTTGAGCATTTGTGGCATTTCTTTTCTAATAACTACAATTGTAAAAATTACTCCAGATAATGAGATAAGGAGCTCAGTTTTACAAGATATATGGATCAATCTACTGATTGTTTTCTTTGAACAGTACACTAAACATTAATACTGGTCAATGATGAGTTACATTGTATTTGATGCCTTTTATTAATATGTTCAGATTTTGCTACTGTTATTTGCTGCTGGCTTACATTCCTGAAACCTATTTGGGAGACTAAAAGCCACCTTAGCCTATATACCCTCCTCTAGCCTCTTGGGGCATGTGAACAAAGAAGCACATACGCAGCACATAAAATAATTGATTAAATTAATAAAAATGAACGAGTGAATAAATGAATAGTAAAATAATATTTATAAAACCAGGAGATGAAGTCTGATGTATTGCACACACACAAAACAGTTCTGGAAATCAATAGTTTTTTAAAATTAGATAGGGAACCCACCATGATGTAATCAATGTCACAGTTCAAAAAGAAAACCATATAAATAGTATCAGCTGTGCTAATAATTCAAAATGAGATCTATGAATGTTATTTAAAACATTAAAGAAGTAGATAATTATGTGAAATAAGCTCAGAAAAGATAGAAAATAAGGTATAAGATGACATGGATTGAAAGGCTAAGTAGAAGATATCTCATCCAGAAGGAAAGTAAAAAAATAATAAAGAATATTAAAATAAAAATGGACAAGGACTTTGTGGAATTGAACTTAGAAATTGATCTAAGTCTCTCTTGTGACCTCTGGGAGCATCAGGCACACAAATTGCACATACATACATACTGCAAAACACTCATATATGTGAAAGTAATAAACAAAATAAAAGCTTAAAACAGTAACTTATCATTAACTGCTTTTTATAAAAGAATTTTTAGTATAAACCTGTTGAGATGTGATAATTTCATCCCTGTGTATTTTTAGACTTTTTTGAAGTGAATACAAAAAATAAAAACCAAGACAACTATTAAAATTATCTCAGGACCACTATCTTCTGAAACCAAGTTTTGAATGCAAGAGAGCATAGACAGAATCCAGACTGAGTCCAGGCTCTCTTCCCTTGTCCTTAACAATGTCTTCCAGACACAAAAGAAGATATCTATACTAATCAACGACAACAAAAACCTCTATTGGTGAGAATTTAATTTGAAAAAAAGTAAGAAGCAAAGACTAATTACTTAAAATTGCCTGAAATATGTAAAAATAATACTGTTCTTTGCATTATGCACTTTTGTTGCTAGAAGTATACATGTAATTAATACCAAGAGATTCTATGTAAGTTCAGTTTCATATCAGAAAAAGTTTGCAAATTATATATACATTTTATGATCTATATAACTCTCCAGTGCTTTTATAAAACTATTAAAACATCTATGAAGTTCATAGTCAAAGAATGTATTGTATGATCGATTTTCCTCTTGAGTGATTAATCACTTAAATATGCTTTGGTGTCAATCAAAAAGCAACTTATGCACATGTTACAAAAAAATTCTTCTTCACAGTTAAATTTCACATGTGTAAAACCATTAACCATTGCTTTCCTTGCATCAGATTTTCCTGAGAACTTTAATTGTATTTAGAATTTAACAAATCAATCATCTTGAATTTAGCTCTCATATTTGCTAAGGTGTAGACAATTTGAATTGAAATGCACATACATAGAACAAAGAATAAAATAGTCAATGCTGAACATTTCTTTTCTGCTATACTTTAAAATTGCCTTTGGCACAACTTACAGGATTAATATTTTTCCTATAAAAATAAATATCAATAGATTTTTTAAAAAGACCTTTATCAATAAAAGTATTGATACAATAAACCTGTGGTTATCCCATAATAATACATTTCCTGTGGTTTATACATTGGTTACTGAGTGTGGGGGGCCATCCCACCCCCACATTTCCCCAGAGTACTCTTGAGTAGAAACATGAGGAAATATTAGTTAGATGGGTAGAGGGGATAGAAAATACAGGATAGCCTGGAGCGCCTGAATCCTGATCCATCGGGCCCTAACTGTCTCTGCCCTAGGGCTTTTAAAGGAATGCCAAGGGGTGGAACAAAAGACCCCCCCAGCATAGCCATCTCAGACACCTGGTACTCAAGCCTGTGGTCCAGTCATCCTCTTTATGCAGACCAGTGGGTAAAGCCACAGGAAACCTAAATGGACTCCACCAACTGAGCACTGTCTCTACATGCATAGTCCCTGTATTTTTTTTCTATACCACAAAATTTAAAATAAGCAAAACGATGCATTTCTATAAGCAGATGGATAAATGTGTAAAAATTATGAAGTCACATATCTTTGTCCTAGGTTGTTCTTATTCCTATATTCTTCTTTAAATCTGCTGAATGATTTTTCAAGTCCAAACAGGAGGACGTGCTTCCTGCTAAATATCAAGCTGATAGTCTGCAACCCTATAACTAGGTTAGAGTTTCAGCAGGTCAAACTTGTTCTTTTGGGATTAACCATAATATTTTAGTGTGATGTAGTGATTTATCATCAGGTTCCCTTTGTTTCTGACACTTTAGGATGTCTGTAGAGACTGAGCAAGCCATGATATTTCTTTTGACATCCACCAACTGTGAACACTGTTTTCCAATAAACTAAAGTGAAAATACTATAATTTTATAGAGCTTTATTATATTGCCATATGTCCTTGCCTACACCACATTATTAGAAATATTTAGTTGATTTCCCTGAGAGGCCTGCTCTTTACTGGACAGATATGGAAGAGCAGTGGGTCTGTGAGAGACGTGAGGTGGGGGAAACTGTGAGTAGTAGATGGAGGAGAGGCTGGGATCAAGGTGTACAGTAGGAGAGAAGAATAAGTAAAAAGAAACTAGAAAAAAGTGTAATAATTAATTACAGTAATATGGGTTAATCACTCATTTGGGGTTTAATGTATATGTGCAAATGATACCTTCATGAATAAAAGGGGTTATAAAAATTCCAAGTTGCAGTGTTCCATGGTGTAATGTAGCTTAAACTTTACTTTTTTCTTTGTAATTTTCATTTTTACTGAATTTAATTTTAATAAATAGCACTTACAATATATTATATATTTTCGAGTTTGAGTATGAACTTTTTATATAATGGAATTGTAGGGTAAACAATGCATTTTGATATCACAAATAATTTAAAATATTTTCATTAATTTGATCAGACCTGAAAACATACATCAAAAAAGGTTATATGGACTCACCAGGTTGCTTTTAGGGAGAAGTTCATATTGTTCTTCAGCAACTGAATATTTAGATTTCAATATCTATCCTTTATGAACCACTTTATGATTCATTATAGATTCAGTCACCTGTCTACTTTTGGAAAGATTTCAATAAAAGAAAAAGTAAATTCTTATTATGGTTTATGAACTAAAATATAATTCAGAGTATTACAACCATGATATCATATCTAAAAATGTAAAATATTCAAGTGAGTGAAAATTGAATGAAAAAGGCAAACTTTTTTAATGAGAAATAAAAATGTGGTCAACAAGATGGCTTCACAGGGAAAATTGCTTGCTACATGAGCCTGACAAACTGAGTTTGTGACCTTGAACCCACATAAAGCTACATGGGAAGAACAAACTGCAAATGTTAACATCCAC
The DNA here is from genome assembly GCF_004664715.2 of Peromyscus leucopus. Classification (NCBI taxonomy): domain Eukaryota; kingdom Metazoa; phylum Chordata; class Mammalia; order Rodentia; family Cricetidae; genus Peromyscus; species Peromyscus leucopus. The sequence continues at coordinate 44,651,014 of NC_051071.1, read as the reverse complement.
ATGCTCACAATGGGAAGCACGTGTACACACACACACACACACACACACACACACACACACACACACACACAAGACATAAACATATGCGTGTAATAATAATAAAGTAAATAAATAAAAATCATAAATTTTCTTGAAAGCATAACAAAGCATTATATAGTAGATACTGGTGTTTTAAATTCATCAAATTATTTTTAAAAATAAAAATTTTAGCTTAATAAAAATTAAATAATCAGAATAAGTAATTTGATAAACAAATAATAAAATGATTAATAAATAAATAGAATGATAAATTTAAAAAATATTACATGTAGAATACAGGGGAAAAGGTTGTGAAATTGCATACTCTGCCAAATTCCACCAGATGGATTAAACTGCTTGCCAATACACACATGAACCTGTGCTTGAATTAATTCCTGACTGAATTCAACTCTTCTTAAGAAATTTTTTATCCTGCATTGTCTCTAAAATCTTTGTTCTTTTACTATGAATACTCCTACGTGTACCTTAAACTAATGCAAATACAATGCAAGTAAAATTTAATAAATAGGCCGGGCGGTGGTGGCGCACGCCTTTAATCCCAGCACTTGGGAGGCAGAGCCAGGCGGATCTCTGTGAGTTCGAGGCCAGCCTGGGCTACCAAGTTAGCTCCAGGAAAGGCGCAAAGCTACGCAGAGAAACCCTGTCTCGAAAAACCAAAAAAAAAAAAAGTTTAATAAATAAACTAATCAAACCAGAATACTCACTTTCCTGATGCTGGACACAGAGCAGATGATGAAGAAGTAAAGCCTCAATTTGCTGAATAAAGAGCCTGAAAAAAAAATTTAAAGCCATGTGCAGACATTGAGAGACACCCATAAGGAATTCACTCCTGGATCTTACCACATATACCTAGCTTCTTTATGTATGTCCTTTACATTAAATTGTCTAGTAGCAATGCAAACATCTGTGCATATGTTCCCGAGTATTTGAAATCTTTTCTAGATTGCATATCTGATATAAATTGAAATGAATGATGTAGCAGGAATTTTAAAAGTCTTATTATTAAAATAAATCCGAGGCCAGTTATTGGGGTGAACACTGGAAGGTCAGAGAACCAGAACAAGCCACAGCTACCTCACCTCGCTGGATCCTCAGATGGTCTTGTTTTCACAGACTGGAGGCCTCTGAGTCCTCATCAAGAATGGGTCTTAGCTGAACTGTGCTGCTCAAAAGCTTGAATGCTTAACCAGGCCAAATGCTTAACCAGGCCAAATGCTTCCAGTTTCTGGTCTTCAGGCCTTATATACCTTTCTGCTTTCTACCACCACTCCCTGGGATTAAAGGCTGGCTTTCTGGGACTAAAGGCGTGTGTCACCATGCCTGGCCATTTCCAATGTGGCCTTGAACTCACAGAGATCCAGAGGGATTTCTACCTCTGGAGTGGTAGGATTAAAGGTGTGAGTGCCACCATTTTCTAGCCTTTGTATCTAGTGGCTGTTCTGTCTCTGACACCAGATAAGTTTATTGGGGTGCACAATATTTTGGGGAACACAATACCACCACATTTCCCCTAAGGAATTCATTCCTGGATCTTACCGCATATACCTAGCTTCTTTAAATGTGTCCTTTACATTAAATTGTCTAGATATATAGCTGAGCAAACATCTGTGCATATGTTCCTGTGTATCTGAAATCTTTTCTAGATTGCATATCTGATATAAATTGAAATAAATACCTTATAAATTGTTGTTAAGCTACATGACATAAGGAAAATGGCAAGAAAATAAAATGCTTGTCCAGTAATACGGAAATACTTTTATTTAACAGTTTGTGTGTTTTTGTTTTTTTTTTGTTTTTATGAGTGTGTGTGTGTGTGTGTGTGTGTGTGTGTGTGTGTGTGTGTGTGTGTGTGTTAGACAGAAACCCACTTATTTAGCCCAGGCTGTTGTGGAACTATGTTGTGGAGGATGAAGAGGATGACCTTGAAGTTCTGGTATTTTTCCTTCTGAGTGTTGTGATTACAAGCATTTGCTGGGAAAGCAAGTTTCTTTTAGTATTTTGAAAGGAAGGACCTATGAAAGTAGCTGTCATTGGAACTGAGTAAAAAGGACCATGAAAAACAAAGAAATCGGTGATGCTGCAGAGGAATGTCAAAGACACTGTATACAGCAAGGCGAAGGTAAGCCAAAAATGGAGAAACCAGTGAAGCCACAGACGGCAGAGCTGAGGCTAGATTTATAAGCGCTAGCACATGAGGCACTAAAATCCATGGAAACTGGAAACGAGTGTCTTTTACTACCATACAGGAGCAGGGATTGGAAGTGAGTTTGAAGTTTTGTTAATTAAGTGGCTACTTGACCTGTAGACTGGAATGAGTGAAAAAGAACATTTGTTTTATTCAGAGAACTTGGGCTTGCTTCCCAGCCCCTGTGCTTACAACCTTATATAACTCTAGTCCCTGGAGACCCAATGCCTTCTTCTGTCCTCTGAGAGCATGAGGCAGGCATATGGCACACAGGCATACGTGGAGTCAAAATACTTATATACAAAATAAAACTATATAAATCTAAAAAATAATAGACAAAATTTACCATTTTTTTTTTTACAAAAAGAAAAGAAAGTGATTTTTTTTCCAGGAGTAAAGGAGAAAGAGAGAAAGTAGCAGACTCCCAGCTTAGCACAGACTGTGAAGCAGGCATTGATCAGCAGGATTATCTCTGTGAATTGACAGATCAACTTGCTACTCCTTATTGATGTTACATTTCATTCTTAAGTGAACTTTAGTAGAGCCTTTGTCTTGTGAACTTCGTTTTTATGTAGCTAATGTAAAATCATTTTTTACATGTAGTCAATTTTATATTGAAGCTGGTTTTTATGTTACCATAAGATTATCAAATCTTTGAAAGATTGATTATTTACTTACATTGCCATTTCTCTATAAGTTTACTTTCTTGTAAAAATTGCTAAGACCCAACCACTTCATTTATCTTTCAACTTAAGTTCTTCCTTTGTAGATATAAAATAGTCAAGTATATTTAGGTATTTAATGATAACGACTGACCATCTTTGTGTCACATTGACATTTGCTGATATCATTTTCATTTTATAAGGAAATTTTCAACTAGTCTCACATTTTTTGATTTTCTGGTTCACAAAGAAACAGGATCATTAAAGAAAGCTTAGTGAGTCAAAACAGAGGGATCTTGGGTTTCTTTTTCATAAATTAATCATCAGTGATAGCCAAGAGAGGTCAAAAGAATCAGAGAGAAATTAAACATATTCAAAGCTGAAATTAAAAAAATGTTGATTTTTTTTTCTTCTTGAAAAATTTTTGTCACAATCTTCTTACTACTTACAGGAGCAGAAATCAGAATCATTGCATTTGAATAATAAATTTTAAGTTTATAATCAATAATAATTTTAAAGAAGAAATGAGTAGAATAAAATGATTCCATTTCATCTGATACTACCCCCCTTCTTGTGACATGGGCCTTTCCTGCCTGGCCTACCCTATAGATTAAATGTGTAAACTGTGTTAATATTTTTAGAGAAGCAGGGTTTCCTCAGCCTAGCCAGTTTCTAAAGTATGATGAATCCATATCTACTAAGTGCTGAGGTTGCACAGGCATTCACTTTAGTGATTGCTATCTAAAGTATCCCTCTTCTCTGGACAGTCACATCTTTCCTTTCAGAGTTTCAGTTACTTTCTAGAACCAGTTACTCTCCCATGGACCATAGTCACCACAATGGTTACATCCAATTCATGACAGGAAGCAGGTATGCTGTAAGCACAATGTAGTGTGCCTGTTCGTTTCCCATTTCAAGATGACGAATCAGCTGACTGCTCCAGTTCATGGTCACTTTACATCACTGTAGTAGTCAGGATGTAAAATAAATGAATATAATTAATAAAAAATATAAGTAAGCCAGGCGGTGGTGGCTCATGCCTTTTACCCTAGCACTCTAGAGGCAGAGGTAGGCGGATCTCTGTGAGTTGGAGGACAGCCTGGGTTACAGAGTGAGTTCCAGGACAGTTCCAAAACTACACAGAGAAACACTGTCTGGAAAAAAACCAAATATATATAATTAAAATTATAAATAACAGCACATATTACTCAGGATATATTTCTCCTTAACTGTTGCTTACACATAGCTGTGCCCATATGCACATTTCAGATAATCTCAATGTTGTTTGCTTTAGGATGGCTTTCTGTATGCTGTGAATATGTGTGGCTCCCATTTGATAATAAATAAAGCTGTTTTGGTCTATGGAAAGAAAGCTTACATCCAGGCAGGAAGTCCAAGCAGAGATACAGAGAGAAGAAGGTCATGGTCTAGGGAGATGCCAAACCGCCCTCCAAGGAGCAACATGTAATGGGATGCAGGTAAAGCCATGGAACATGTGGTGATACATAGATAAATAGAAATAGGTTAATTTAAGATGAAAGAGCTAGCTAAAAGAAGCCTGCCATAGGCCATACAGTTGGTAATTAATAAAAGCCTCTGAGTGATTATTTTATAAGCAGCTGCTAGACTATAGGTCTGGGCAGGACACAGGAAAACTTCTAGCTGGGCCCTTGGTTGTTGTCATGGCACAGCCCTACAGTTCTACTTCTTTTAAATCATTTCAACAAATTTGAGTTTCCTTGTTGTATTGTTGTCCAGTTCATTGATATTCCATAAAATTTACTACTATATAATTATGGGTTACTCTCTGATTTTGAGTTGTTCATTGTAGTGGATACTACTCAGTGATGAACAATCTACTTTTGTGTGGCTACAAAGAATAGCAGGAATCTGAAATTCTTTGTCTCTTTAGTTTTCAGTAATTTCATTTTTACAACAATTCTTGAATATTATTTTTGAAGGTAGCCCTCAAAGAACTCCATGACCACTTTGAGTATCAGAAAACTCAGATAAATTTATTAAAGTAAAAATGAGTAGGTCTTCCTGATACCCTCTCACTGGAAGGATACACATATATAATCCTTCATCACAAAAGAATCCATTTATCTTACAACTTACAAAGAATGCTGCTTGAGTGACCTTTCTTAACATGCAGTGCTTCCATCATTTAGAGCTTCAAATACATCCAGTTTCTTTCTATTTTGTAATCTTTGGATACCCTCCACTCCCTATAGTTCATTGCTAAACTGTGTTGTTCGTGACCTAGACTTCACAGGCATATTTGGTAGAAGTATTAAGGCAACTCCATGTAGTTAAAAGGGAGGTTTATTTGGTGGGGGGGGGGGGGTAACTTACAACAAGTAAAGGGATTGGTTACAGGGTCCGGGAGAGTTGAAGTGCGGTCCAGCGGTCTTCTCGGGAGAGAACTCTGCTTGGTTTACCATCCAACATCCAGGATTCCCAGGAACCAAGAGAGTCACTGGCACACCCAGATCTCGGTTCTTGAGGGCTCCCATCTTGGTCTGCCTCATGGGTATGCGTGACAGTTACCAGAAGCCTCACTGGGGGTAGTACTTCCAGGTCAAAGCTGGAACAGCTATCCACTACAGGCATAGGATCCTTTCCTTGCTTCCATCTTGGAGAATCCTTTTGAATGTTCACAGACAATGGCTTTTCATACACTGAAAGTGTAAGCTTCCTTTCCTTTCCTAGGGAAAGCAACATATACTGTTCGCAATATTGATAGCATTTGTAGATTAATTTGAAGTATTTTATACTAACAAAAGATTTTTTTTTTCAAGGAAAGGAAAATAACAGACATTCTGTGGAATTTGCACATTTACATAGTAAAATGTTCTGCAATATAATTATGGATCATTACAATCTAAAGTGATATCATTTTATCAAGATAATTATTTATAAATCAAAATGCAGTATAATGGGACAATTCTATCATTTGATACAGTCATGTTTATTGGACTAATCATTCCCATAATACTTGAAATAAAATATGCAACTTTAAAACCTAAAATTTTTTGAACACAAATTAAACTTGAGTACATAGAAGCCACAGACAATAATAGATGGAGACAAAGCCATCAAATATTGTGACAAATTTTGTACATATTAATGACGAAGATCAGTGGAGATGTCATAATAGGCTTCCTGACTTTTGCTGTAGTCTTTATTTCAGCATGGTTTACCTTCTATCTAATTCATACCTTCTCCTCTAAAAAGCTTTGCTTATTCAATTGTTTTTGAAAGAAGAGAAACAAGAAATTAAGTAAGGAGAGATGGAGCAACTTTGAGCATGCTCTGACAATTACCCTTCTTGAGATTACAATCATCTTTTAAAATATTGGTTATTGTATATTTGGAACACTAGTCTCAATTACCTCTTTTCACAAAACTAAATTGTGAACTTTTAAAAAATAAGCAAATTTTGTCCTGTTTCCTGTGAATATGTATATTCATCAATAAATAAATATTTCTGTGACTGAATTGAAAACTTTTCTCAGACACTAGGAATTGGGAAAGTGAAAAGCAAAGATTTTTTTGTTAGTGGAAACTGGAAAGAAGATGGAATCTCATGCACAATCTACAAAGAAAGTTGTCCTAGATAACCTAGTGTCTTGGATATTTGTGAAGGACCAATAAATGTATAGAATTATTTGTATAAATGTAATAAATTAGGTAGAAAGTATAGTCATCCTTTTGAATAAAAGAATATGTTGTAATAATGTGAGAAATGAAGCAACCCTGATACAGAAATGTAGCTAGAGTTTTCTTGCCTTGCCCACAGTTAGGACAAATCTCTGTCACCCACCAGTCCCACAGCCGCTCAGACCCAACCAAGTAAACACAGAGACTTATATTGCTTACAAACTGTATGGCCATGGTAGAATTCTTGCTAACTGTTCTTATAGCTTAAATTAATCCATTTCCATAAATCTATACCTTGCCACGTGGCTTGTGGCTTACCGGTGTCTTCACATGCGGCTTGTCATGGTGGCAGCTGGCAGTTTTTCTGACTCAGCCTTCCACTTCCCAGAATTTTTCTCCTCCTTGTCCCACTTATATTTTCTCCTGCCTGGCCACTGGCCAATCAGTGTTTTATTTATTAACCAATCAGAGCAACAGATTTGACATACAGACCATCCGACAGCACAGAAACACAAATATTTCAATTACATAGGAAAATAAAAGTTTTAGACTATGATTTGCATACTTAAATCTATTTAGCACACAAATTTTTCTTATTATGTGTCTATTTATCACTAGGGTCATGAGAACAATTACAATCCCCATTGCTCTTTGAAATTAAATTTAGAGTTTAGGAATTGCAGAATATTTACTTTATTTATTAAAAACTATGTAATTATGCAAACTCAGTAGTATAGAACAAATACCTAGGTAAATATAGTGTCTTAATTAAGTTCGTTTTCAGTTAATATGAACTTAATGCTTTCAAGAATACTTTAGAGGCTCACTTTGTGCCAGTTGAAAGACAGGAAAACACAATATAAAACCTGGTAATACTGTTCGTTGCCTCTCATTTTATTTATTTATTTATTTATTTTAATTAAGACTTTTTTTATTCATTTTACATACCAATCATAAATACCCCTCTTCCCTTCTCCTGCCCCTGTGCTTTCCTCCCCTAACCAACCCCACATTCCCTCCTACAAGAAGGTAAGGCCTTCCAGGGCAAGTCAGCAGAGCCTGGTACACTCAGTAGGGGCAGGTCCAACCCTGCCCTTCTCGAGGCTATGCAAGGTGTCCAACCACAGGTCATGGGCTCCAAAAAGCCAGCTCATGCACCAGAGATGGATTCTGATCCCACTGCCAGGGGGCCCCTTAAGCAGATCAAGCTACATGACTGTCTTGCTTATGCAGAAGACCTAGAATTTCTCTTCTTATTTTATAGCAAAATCTATCAGATGAGATCCTCTGGTAATTATTTTCCCAGAAAATTAGAGTAGGAAAAGCATATCAAAAATTGCAGTGCTCAAAGATTAAAGTCACTATCCTTGACAACTCTGGAGTTCATCTCAGGGGAGGTGGAGACATTCTGATACTCGTGTTTATATTGAACTGAATGGAGTTTCCCTCTGCCAATGAAACCTTCATTTACTGAATCAAGGTGCCAAGCTTACACCCACTCTCATTTTTATATTGTTTATGTGAGGAATTAGATAGATGTGTGCTTATTGTTTTTTTTTCTCCCAAGATCAGTTTTAAGTTTAGATATTCAGGATTCACAGGGAATATAAGAGGAATTGATGATTTTGAAATGGACATTTTTTTTCTACTCTGTTATTTTCAGTACTTATGGATCACAAGCCTCTGTAACATGATGTTTATTAAATAGAATTCATCAGAAGCCTGAAGTACAATGTCATTATTATTCTAGATATACTTTGATGACATAGCATTAGTATGGGTATGAAGTTACTTAGCGGATACATTTACTTAACTGCATATATGTACTCAAAAAATCTTATTACCAAATTTCTCTTATTACTCCCCATAAAATGGGTGATTCATCAACACAGAAAATAGTAAAACACCACCTGAACACAACAATTTCACTACTCCAAAAAATGTATAATTACTAATGAAGACATTATAAGACAACATAAACTATATATAGATATGGGGTTTCTCTAAATAGTCTGTCCATGCTAGAACTCACTATGTAGATCAGACTGGCCTTGAACTCAGAAATTTGCCTCTTTAAGTTTCCTGAAGTCTGGAATTAAGGGCATACACTAGCAATACCTGGATTATATGTAATATTTTTCTTGACAATGGTACTGAAAAAATTATTCATTTGCTATGATTATTTCTAATAGTTGTGTATCTTTATATCTCTTTATTCTTTTTTTATTATGTCCCTTTTGTACTTTGTGATTTGGTTGTATCTTGAAAGTTAAAGTAGGCTTTGGGATCAGGCACAATCACTAAACTATACACAGAATTTGACAGAGTTGAGATGAGAATATAAGAGCTCAAAAATCAAATTAAGTTTTCATGATCATGGTGATAGGCTGTAGATTATTTTCCATGATAAATAGCAGGAGAATAGTGTTGTGGGATATTCTGTATGTTGCATATGTTGCTCTGATTGGTTAATAAATAAAACACTGATTGGCCAGTAGCCAGGCAGGAAGTATAGGTGAGACAAGGAGAATTATGGGAAGTGGAAGGCTGAGGCAGAGAGACCTGCCAGCCACCCGCCATGACAAGCAAGATGTAAGGTACAGGTAAGCCACGAGCCACGTGGCGAAGTATAGATTATTAGAAATGGGTTAATTTAAGATAGAAGAAGTAGATAACAAGAAGCCTACCACGGCCATACAGTTTGTAAGCAATATAAGTCTCTGTGTGTTTACTTGGTTGGGTCTCAGCAGCTGTGGGACTGGCAGGTGAGAGAGATTTGTCCTGACTATGAGCCACGAAGGACTAGAAAAACTCCAGCTACAGAATACTTTAATCCTTATTAAGATATAGTTTGATTCTTTCATAAATAAAAATTGAAAAGGTTTATCAGAAAATACTATGTATGATTCTGTGTGCATTGTATGTATATATGTGTAGGTATCTGTTGGTATATATGTGTGAATGTGTCTGAATGTATGTAGATGTACATGCATGCATTTGTATATATATGTGTGTGTTTGTGTGTCTGTGTGTCTGTGTGTGTTTGTGTGTGTGTGTGTGTGTGTGTGTAAGTGCATCACAAGAAATAGCTATCATAAGTTTGAGGTTTTGTATTTCGCAGTATATTCCATTAAAGAGGAATTGGAGAATGGAGAGACTGCTAACACTAGAATTGGATGCCTGAATCATCCACACAGCAACTCAAGCTCAATTAACATAAAACTGCAAATAATTTGGAAATAATAATATTCCTCAAAGTATTGTCTTTACTTTTCAAGGCAATAAAGGAGAGTTAAACTTATTATAAATAAATCATTTAATTACACCTTGCTCCCAATCAGTGTAAATCAAATGTCTTATTATATATTTATAGACATAGCTGAACATTACCCATTAATTATTAGTCTGTATGCTTCAAAATAATTCATTATTCTGGAAGTAATGGTGTGTAAATATCACCTGTCTGCCATAGAAGTTCTGTTTTCAACAACCCATGAAAAACCAGCGAGCAAATCTTGTGTTTCATTTATTTCTTCATTGACCAAAAATAACCACCATGTGGTATGTAGACTTCCTCCCAAGAATTTTGTTCACAGACATAAACATGATATTTGATGGAAAAGAATAATAGATCTAAGTCACATATACTTTGTCTACCGATGTCTGTTTGCATTCATGATGATACTCAACAAAAGCAATGTGCATCTCACTTTTTCTTAGATAATAGCTTCACAATTCAAGTTGTTTAAAAACAATAAATAAATACACATACTTTAACACATAAATCAGAAATATTTCTTCGTGAGGAAGTAGTGCTACTTATATATTGGCCATTCTCATAATGAGAGACAACTTTTCTAGCATCCACAACAACAAAGAATAGAAGTGTCTTATTTTCTTCAGAGTGTCTAAATTAGAAGAAAACAAGAACTGTGTGAGTACAGGTGAACTGGTGAAAAATAGCCAAGTGTGTGCTTATTAACTACAGTTATCATGCATTTCATAAGATTCTTTAAATATCAGAAGATGGAAGAAATTCATGTTACGATCAGTTATCATTTAATCATTTTTCTGTATCATGACATAAAGATACACTTTAATTCAGCTTCTTTCCAGTGAGTGTGCTACAGGATATTTATTGCATCAGGGATAAACCTCAGCAGTTCTTTATAATTAAAGTCAACCGCATGTCCATTTCGGTAAAGGAAATTTTAAAAACTATTGATCTTTTAACAAAACTGTCAGTTGTCAAAATCTGATGCAGCTTTCAAAGAAACTGTTGCTAGTTTTTCAACGTTGGTGAGAATATTTCCTGTAGCATTGTTGTTCCACGGAATAAATTATTTAGGGGTGATAGTGCCCTTTAACAATGACAACAACAAAAAAGAGTTTCCATGAAAAGGTTTGTTAGTGTGATGTGTTTGTACGATAACACACAATTACCTGCCACCTTTGGGATGTAAATTTATTGTTTGGGTCCTGGCCATGCTAATATGACCATGTATGAATTTCCTGTTATCAGGAGGAAATATGATATCATATACAGTTCATTCTTTATTTTGATCAATCAAATGAATTGTAGCATTCCTTATAAAAATCACCTTGAATCTAAGTGAAAAGAAGGGATTAGTTATGGAAACTACTTTCTAATTATCAATTGGTATTGAATTTTATTTTCTGGGACTATTATTTGAAGTTTTTAACTTAACAATACTTATAAGCTTCTCTGGAATCTAAACTTTACTCCAAATATTTATAGCTTAACAACATAAAAGATAATCCAGAAATATGCATTAAGTTTTGTGGATAGAAGGTCACTCCACAAACTTGTGTGTACTTCTGTGATGAAAATTTCATTTTTATTGGTACATACACTAAACCTTATAAAATAAAGTAGATGCCATTTGTAGCTGGTAAAAATTGACTTTTTAAAACTAATTAATATACAAATCATTATTTTGTGATAGATTTGCCTAATGTAGAAAATAGATAAATAATGATCTTGTAATTAATTTTCAGAGATTTGAGTACCTTTTGTTAAACATTTTTAGCAAAGCTTACATTTTAATAGTACAAAATGATTTGACATAACAAATTTCCATTGATAAAACTTTGCACAATTGACACCTATTGGATCTACCCATATACCAGACACTGTTTTTAGGCCTTCATTGTGTTAGCCAGTTCCATGTGCCAATTAAAAACCAAAATGAAAAAAAAAAGCAAACAGACAAAAACAAGTTTTCAAACAGGGATAGATACTAAAATATTCTGCTCATCTTCTGTTGCTGTCAGTGAGTCTTGGTTTAGAGCTAATTATTTTGAAAAAGCACAATTCCCAAAGGGGGACATTGCGGAACAGGGTCTATAACTGAAAGCCAGAAGCTCTGCCCCTGTGATGGCCTGAAGAGTATGATCTGAGGGACACAAATGCCATCAGCATGTCAGAAAGTCAAACAGAGAAGAAACAAGGTCTTAAAGGGGTGTCAATAGCAATAATCCTGAAAGACAGAAATTGTGTTGAGGATCTATTTGATCTAAGTAACAGGTAATGCATTGTGTGAATATATATTAGACAAATCACAACTGCCACAGATTAAAAAGAATCACAGTTAATATTTACTGATATTTGGGCATTTGTTACTATGAATTTTCCTCTTGCACTGATTTCATAGTGTCCCATGAGTTTGGGTATGTAGTACATTCATTTTCATTGAACCCTAGGAAGTCTTTAACTTCTTTATTTCTTCTTTGAACCATTTGTGATTCCGTTGAGCACTATTCAGTTTCCATGAGATTGTAGGCTTTCTGTAATATTTGTTGTTGTAGCTAAAAGAATCCTGTACAATAAAGCAACCTCTGGAAGCATTACCATCCCCAACCCCAAGCTCTACTATAGAACTATAATAATAAAAACAGCTTGGTGTTGGCATAAAAACTGACATGTGGACCAATGGAACCAAATTGAAGACCCTGACATTAACCCACACACCTATGAACACCTGACTTTTGACAAAGAATCCAAAACTGTACATTTGGAAAAAAGAAAGCATCTTCAACAAATGGTGCTGGCATAACTGGATATCAACATGTAGAAAATTGCAAATAGATCCATATCTATCACCCTGCACAAAACTCAAGTCCAAGTGGCTTACACGCCTCAATATAAAAGCAGTTACACTGAACCTGAGAGAAGAGAAAGTAGGAAATAATCTTGAATGCATTGGCACAGGAAACCACTTTGTAAATATAACACCAGTAGCACAGACACTGAGAACAACAATTGATAAATGGGACCTCCTGAAACTGAGAATCTTCTATAAGGCAAAGGACACAGTAAATAAGACAAAACAACAGCCTACAGAATGGGAAAAGATTTTCACCAACCCCACAGCTAACAGATTATATATATATATATATATATATATATATATATATATATATATATAGTGATTTATCAGAAAATTGGGAATCAAGCTACCTCAAGACCCAGCTATACCATTCTTGGGCATATATCCAAGGAATACTCAATCATACCACAAGGACACATGCTCAGCTATGTTCATAGAAGCATTATTTGTAATAGCCAGAACCCTGGAAACAATCTAGATGCCCCTCAAATGAGGAAGAGACTAAGAAAATGTGATACATATACACAATGGAGTACTATTCAACAGAGAATAACAATGACATCATGAAATTTGCAGACAAATTGATGGAACTAGAAAATATCATCCTGAGTGAGATAACCCAGACTCAGAATGACAAACATGGTATGTACCCAATCATAAGTGGATACTAGATATAAAGCAAAAGGAATCAGGCAACAACCCACAACTCTAGAGAAGCTAACTAACAGAGAAGACCCAAAGAGGGATGCATGGACCTCCCTGGAAAGGGGAATTAGTTCAGATCTGCATGGGTAAATTGGGGATTAGGGGTGGGTAACAGAGGTATAGGGGATGAAAACATAAGGGTATGGGATGGTTGAGCTGGAACAGGGATGGAGGAAGAAAACAATGAAATAGATACCATGATAGAGAGAGACATCATGGAGATAAAGTGAAATCTGGTGCTAGAGAAGTTGCCAGGAATCCCCTAGGATGACCCCAGCCTGTACCCCTAGCAATAGTGGAGAAGATGCCCGAATTGAACTGGCTTGCCCCAGAGATCAGACTGGTCAATACCCTGTCATCACAGAACTTTTCTCCAATGACTAATGGAAACAGATACAGAGCTCCACAGCCAATCACTAGACAGAGCTCAAGGGGTCCAGTCAAAGAGAGAGAAGAGAGATTCTATGAGCAAGTGCATCAGGATCACGATTGAGAAACATGCAGGGATGATCAAACTAAACTAGAAGGAACCCATGAAAGTTGGATCAATGGCTGTGGAGCCTACATAGGACTTGACTAGGCCCTTTACATGAGGAGACAACTGTGTAGCTTGATCTGCTTGGGAGGTCCCTGGTGATAGGATCAGAATCCATCCCTGGTGCATGAGTGGACTTTTTGGAGCCTATGATGGGACACCTCTTGCAGGCTTGAGGCAGGAAGAAGGGCTTAGACTTGCCTCTGCTGGATGTGCATTCCCATGGGAGACCTTGCCTTCTTGTGGATGGGAGTTGGGGGGGTGTTGGGAGGCGTAGGTTGGGGGGCAGGAGGAGGGAAGAGGGAGATCTTTAATTGGTGTGTAAAATAAATGAAAAAATGTTAATAAAAAATTAAATAAAAATTTACTGATAGCTTCAAAACTGTCAAATTTTATGCCCAAAATATAGTTCAAAGTTATCTTTTTATCTTCTTTCAAGAATGAGTGGGGCAAGTGCTATTATGTAATTAATCATGCTTTTTCTTAGTTTAAAAATTTTTTTCTTAGATTTTTTTTTCTGGATAAATAACTGTGTAATGGAATTTATGAAATGTATAAATATGTCTTCCCAAACTGAATTAATGTACTGACCCTAACTTTTATTCAGACATTTATCATCTAAGTGGAGCATACATAGAACTTATGTGTAAGGTGTAAGGATATTAGTTTTATGTTTCATCACAAAATGTAATGATGAAATGAAAATATAGTTAAATTTGAAAAAGCATTGTAGAAAATAAAAGATCAAGCCTCAAATTTAACTACTAGGAAGGCCTTATTTTTGTTACATGATCTTTTATGCTTTCTTACTCCTTTGTACATCTCACACAACAGTTCAGATCTTTCATATCTTCTTAGTTTGTCTTCTCATACTATTTCTACCGAGCAGTGTTCTTAGTCAAGAAAATCTTGTGAATTAGGCTCTGCTACTATGTAGCACATTACCATAAATGTGTCTTCTTAAAACAGCATGCCTTTATTGACTAGTTTTCATGTGTCAAGAGTTATAGTAGTGCTGTTCTGGGTCATGATAGAATTTTACACGTTGAGAAAATTGTGTCACTAGGTAAAATTATGTGATTTGTGGCCCTTTTCCAAATTTATTCTCACTCTGCAGAATTAAATCTCAAGGTATTGTTAATGCTCCTAATTCATTGCTGACTGCTAGAATGGCATCTTTCTTAAATTCTATAGCTTGCTGTGAAATTCTCCCCAAAAGTACTTCTATGAAATTAAAGATGAGTAATTCACAGCAGGAGATATTTTCATCCATCTTCCCAAATTGGAACTATTATATAATCAAGAAGGTCTTAATCCAATGATATGTTCTCTTTAATTCAACTTAATCTAGGGTGTAATTTTCTACCATCTTCACAGGTTTGACCCACTGTCTGAGATTATATGTGTCATAGATAGCACTGGTCAAAAATTTTGATATCATTGTGTGTACCCCACTCTGAAGTATTTTATAATTAGCACTGCATTTCTACATAGCTTACACTTTAAAATGTATTGCCAAGAAGCTGATTTATTTTTTACAAAATTGAAGTGGCCCAGTCTCTGAAATTAGGTTGGAGCCTATAAGTGTCTCTGCAAAGTAGCAAATTTAGATGGAAAAATTAAGTCTAAGGAGACACATCCTTATAAAATTATAGGAGAATTGTTTGTGGTAAAGAGATTTAATCAATACTTCATTTTCTAGCATGAGGAGAGTGACAATATTATCAATGTATTATGCATATTACACTTCTAGTTTATCTAATTCTCTCAAGTCAATCTATGCTGTGTGCTTTGTGGTTATAATTATCAGATATGACACTACTGTTGTAAGTCTGAGAATACAGCCAGAAGACTTACTAATGATTCCCCAGTTAGAAGGCTATTAGGCAGTTTCCAGCCAAACAGTTCCAAGCATAAACTCTCATACTTTTCAAATGAAATAAGAGGTCTTGGTGTGGTGATATTATGTTCCCCAAAATATTGTTCACCCTAATAAACTTATCTGGGGTCAGAGAACAGAACAGCCACTAGATATAGAGGCCAGAAAATGGTGGCACACACCTTTAATCCTGGCATTCCAGAAGCAGAGATCCATTCTGGATCTCTGTGAGTTTAAAGCCACACTGGAAACAGCCAGGCATGGCAACATGAGCCTTTAATCCCAGGAAGTGATGTCAGAAAGCAGAAAGGTATATAAAGCATGGAAACCAGGAACTAGAGCTGGTTAAGCTTTTAGGCTTTTGAGCAGCAGTTCAGCTGAGATCCATTTGGATGAGGACTCAGAGGCTTCCAGTCTGAGAAACAGGATCAGCTGAGGAATTGGCTAGGTGAGGAAGCTGTGAGTTGTTCTGCTTCTCTGATCTTCCAGCTTTAACCTA
This sequence comes from Peromyscus leucopus, assembly GCF_004664715.2. NCBI lineage: Eukaryota > Metazoa > Chordata > Mammalia > Rodentia > Cricetidae > Peromyscus > Peromyscus leucopus. The sequence goes on along the minus strand of NC_051071.1, from coordinate 44,634,716 downwards.
ATACCTGGCTCCAGGTTTGTTGTTATTAATAAGACCTTCTAAGATTCGTGCTACTGTCTAGGGGCTGGAGAGATGATCCAGTGTTTAACAGCTGCTTCTACTCCTGCAAAGAACTTGAATCCGGGTACCTGAAACTCCAAGGAACAACTCATAACAAACTATGACTCAATTTCAAACCACTAGATGTTTTCAATATCCACAAATGTTGACAGCATTAATGAAGAATACACTAGCTAGTGAAGGCAAAAATCTCATCATGATCAGCCACGTAGCTCAGTTGTCAACCATTTCCAATGAACAGATATTTTAAAATAAGACATTAGGACTTACATGAAACATCTACACCCATAGTGAATTGCCCAAGAAATTGTCTGCAAAAAATAAACAAACAAACAAAAATAAATGCTGGAAAATCAAAATCTGACAAATATTTCCAGGTTCCTTCCCAACTAACTGACTACATTTACAAACACTCAAAGCAATAGATTAAAATTTTCTTATTCTTCCAATAATTGGAAAATGTGTACTCACATAAATAAGCTGTCATGGAAAATGCAGAACTATTAACTTATCTAATATATATGCTTTTATAATTATAATGTTTCAACATGTCCAATTTATGTGTTTTTCTAATCTTGAAATATATTCGTACAATAATTTCAGAATTATTCATTAAAAATTAAAAGCAATATATTACATTATACACAATTGTATTGCATTCTTATAAAGTCTGCCAAATTTGTATTTAAGACTCATATATGAAAGTACATTTTGGAACATTGCTAGCATTACATACTTATAAAAATATGTAACTTCTAATTGTAATCATAGTAAAAAACAATGGAAGAATTTTATAGGATTTTAATTGCTATGAATGCATCAAGGAATAGCAAGAATGACACTATTATTTTATGTAATTGATCTTGAAATATAATCCTAATGATAAATTCTGGTTAGGGAAAGAAATGCCAAAAATCCTGACAGCACTGTAAACAATGAATTATTGCATTTTTACTACTTTATACTGCAGGATTAGTCCATGTGTGGTGCTGTGGTTAGTTTGTTCTAAAACAAATTGTCACTAACTTACTCCTTGAATTTTTTACCCCAAAATAGAGACTATAGCAAGAAAACTAAAATTTTAGCATTAGGAATAGTTTTCTAGAACAGAGAAAATATCTCATTGAAGTCAAGATGACATGAAAAGCAATTGTCAATATTTGAAATGATATCATGTGGAAGGTGGACTAGACTTTGTATTTTCATAGAAGCAGAAAGAAACACTGGCAAGGAGCTATAGGCAGAGGTGTGAAAAACAAATACAAGAAACTTTCTATTGATTCAAGCTAGTCAACATAGGATGTACCCTCTGGGAAAAGCTTTTGTGTGTCTCTATGGGTAAATGTATGTGATCGTGAGTGTCTTGTGTTTATATGTACCATGGAAGACTCTAAAACATCTCTTCATTCTAATTTAATATATTCACTGTACTGGCTATCAGCTGAATGAACATCAACATGTGAGGCCATTGAGGTGACACAATGGCCCATTTTTTTCCAGCCTCTACATTTGTAGTGCTAAAGCTATCTTAGCATACTTGAAGAATTATTAGAACATAGTCAGTAGGTGTATGGAATCTGACTGTAGAATACATTAAAGAATTTTAAGAAAGATAATGAACAGTCTATTTCTACTTGACGATAAATATCCATTCAAAATTTAACTAGTAATAAGTGAAGTAAATTGTTTTATAAGATAAGTAATGGATAGGGAACATGACAGATGATACTCATGTAAGTGATGATATAATCTCTAGGAAATAAACCTGGTTATAGATGAAGAAAAGCTATTCTATGGCTTTGGTAAAAAGAAGCAATATACTAGTTTCCATAGCAAAGAGAAAAAAGGGAAATTCAGAAATTAAATGCAAATGAAAAAAAGGACCGTACACTTCTCACAGTACAGTTTCAAGTGGGAAAAATTTGCCCCAAGGGCAGAGTAAGGGCAACTGAGGAAAGTTGGTCCACAGCTTCAGTCAGAGGCTCAGAGAAGAATTTAAAAAGCAGAAGAGAAAGATAAGAGGGGGAGTGGAAGAGGAGACAGACATACTACAAAGCATAAAAGCCCAGTGGGAAAGCTGTGTAGAAGAGAGCAAGGTGTAGAGACTAAGGATTAGAAAACAAAGTTTGGGTAGGAAAGTCAACAATACACCCATTACCTGGCAAGAGCTGTAGGGCAGTCAGACAGGAATCTTGTGTGGTGTGGTATTAGAGTTAAAATCCCCTTCCTGCACTGTATACTTAGGAAATCAAGTATAACTGTAAGGTATCTGTAATAAGTCCTGATCTGCAGAATATATTAAACTAGAAGAAAGCACCATGAATCATCACTCTTAAATATCGTATGTCACAGGACTCTTGTCTAAACCACAGACTGTTGTGTGACTCACTCACTTCCCAGAAGAAGAAGGCGTAATGGAAAGTACTTAGGTGGATGAAGCACAGAAGGGAAAGGTTGTTATACCTTTATCCAATACAAGGAGACTGACACACATGTAGAATAATACTATGCTGTGGAATAATCCTTTTTTATACTGGTTTAATAAAATGCTGATTGGCCAGTAGCCAGGCAGAAAGTATGGAGGGGGTTGTGAGCAGATGAGGAGAATTCTTGGAAGAGGAAGGACTCAATCAGGAGTCATTAGCCTGACACAGAGGAAGCAAAATGACAAGGCAGAACTGAGAAAAGGTACCAAGCCACATGGCTAAACATAGATAAGAATTATGGGTTAATTTAAGTATAAGAGCTAGTCAGTAATAAGCCTGAGCTAATGGCTGAGCAGTTATAAATAATATTAAGTCTCTGAGTGATTATTCTGTAAGTGGGCCATGGGACTATGGGGGTCTGAGGGGACTGGAGAAAACTTCCAACTACAATACTACCCATTGTCTTTGCCACAGACTGCAGCCTTTGGTTGTGGAGTAAACAACATGTGGATATATAGAGGACTCTGTGTCCACAGGAGTCCCAAGTTCCTGTGCTCAAGTGGATGATCTAATAGAGACAGAGACAGACCTATACCTGAACCCACACCAAAGACTGAAGAGAGAGAGAATTTTCACCTGAGCCATGGTGAGTGATCACATAAAGACAGGCTTTGCTCCTGTGCTTATGTGAGTAGCTGGATGGCAGACATTGAAAGTCTATCCAGTTTTCCCTCTCATATTTAATATCTAATTCCAAATCTATGACCAGGTTTTATAATTCATGCTTTCTTTCTTGCCATATATATGTGAAATAATCTCTCCTACTTTGCCTAGAAATTTCCCTGGCTCTTCATTCCAACTTTGTGGATTATTTTATAGTGTCTGATTAATTTCCTTTCTCTTTATCTTTTCATTCTCTATTTGAGTAGAACTGGCTTCCACATCATCTCTTTTCTTTATTGATTTAGTTTTCCCTCTTCTATTTCTGATAGGAACTGAAACATATATTAAACTTTTTATCTATTGTTAATTTTAATATCTTCTAACTTAATATATACTACACTTATCTCTCTAAACTTGATGTTGAAGGAGGAACTATTTTTAATTGGCTACTTTTCTCTTTTCATGATAGGCGTGTAGTGTTTTACTTGACAGAATCTCAAGTCACATGAAGACAAGCCTCTGGACAATCCTCAATAAACCAAAGAACTGATTATAAGAATATTCAGAAACAAATTCAAATTTAATTAATTCAATAGAATAAAAATAAAATAAATCACCCAATACAACAAACAAAAGAAATTCAATAAAGAATTGCTAAGAAAATCACACTGAATTATTTAAATAAATGGACAAAAATTGAAATAAAGAAATAAATGGAAAACTTCACAGATAGAATGATTCAAGTAAAAGGCAGAATATGGGAGCTTGAAGACAAGTTAGATTAATTAGAATATTCAGAGAATAAAGAAAAGAAACGAACATTGAAAGCTGCTCAGAAAAGCACAGAGTCACATATAGAGATAGACCATTTAGTATAACAGATTTCTCAATAGAAACTCTAAGAGTCAAAGAGGTCACTGGGTGATGTATTTTAAGCTCTTAAAGATGAGAGCTGCCTCCTCAGGTTAATAAGATAACTATATTTTATATAACCAAAGTTATCCTAAATAATTGAAAGAAAATTCTTTCAAATGAATACCAACTAAAGACTATTTGACCACCAAGTGAGAACTACAATACATATTTGAAGGGACTCCAGGAATAGAGGAGAGAGTTAAAAATTCCCATGAGGCTATAGGATAGAATAAAAGGCTGTAGATTAGGAAATAATTGAACCCTGAAACTGCCTCCATCAGTCACTGGACAAAGGCTCTATGATGACAGTTAGGTTATTCACTAGACCAGTCACCAGCGTAGACCAGTCCAAGCACCCTCTGGACCACTGCCAGCAGACAAAGGTGGGGTCATCCTTGTGGATTCCTGAGAGCCTCCCCAGCACCCTGCCTCTTCCTATTCCCATGATGTCCTCATCTATCATGGTATCTTCCTCCCTGCCCTCCCACTCTGTCCCTGTTCCAGCTTGACCCTCCCATTTCCCTATGTTCTCATGCCCCACTCCTCTCCCTCTGCCACCCCCCACATAACCAGTCCACTCATGTAGATTACATCCACTTCTCCTTGGCAGGGTCATTCATGTGTCCCTCCTAGGGTCTTTCCCTGTTAGCTAGCTTCTCTGGAGTTGTGGGTTGCAGTCTGGCCATGGCCAGGCACCAGGCTGACTGAGCTCCAGGAATCCAATTGAAGAGAGAGAGGAGGGATTCGGCAGGCAAGGGACACTGAGATCTTGATGGGAGGACATGCAGAGATGACTGGTCATACTAATGGAAGCCCATGAACTGTGGACTAGTGGCTGTGGAGCACCCAAGGGACTGGACTAGGCCCTGTGGATACGGAAGATGGCTGTTTGGCTCTAACTGTTTTTTTTTTTGGGGGGGGGGGTGTCAACCTGGCAGGGGGATCAGAATCTGTCCCTGATGCATGGGCAGGCTTCTGAGAATCTGGTACCTGTGGTATGATGCCTTGCACAGCCTTGGTGCAGTGGGAAGGGGATTGGACCTGCCTAGGCTCAGTGTGCCAGGCTCTGCTGACTCCACATGGGAGACCTTGATTTGGGGAATGTGGGGATATATGGTGGCTTGGGAGAGAGGGCTGGTCATAGGAGGAGGGAGGAGGGAAGAGGGGGGATCTGTGGGCTGTATGTGAAGTGAGTAGAAAATTTCTTAATAAAGAAAAATGGGGAAAAAAAGGAAATAGGTGAACATAGATGATCAAAGTCCAAACATACACATAACTAAATGATGTGAATCTATTCACACCTCAGTGTTAACGGTGAGTAATACCAGTGTCATTTCTCTAAACAAAAGGCACAAACCTGGAAGAGGTGGGAATGGGGGGTGGGCTGGGGGGAAGGGAAGGGGGACAGGAAGGGGGAGAACAAGGGAATCTGTGGCTGTTATGTAGAACTGAATAGTATTGTAAAATATAATAATAATAATAATAATAATAATAATAATAATAATAATAATAAAGAAACCACACTGCCACAGTGGCAGGGTACTCCTGTTGCTCTGCCTTTGTCACTGTGATGCACCCTCAAGACTGTGAGAAGAATAAACATTTTATCCCTTGTGTTGCTTGTCAGGGATTCATTCGGCCACACCCATGAAAAAAGTAAGCATTATTTGGTCAGTGTAAGAACTTTATATGAGAAGAATTCATGAAATAAAAGTGACATATGTACAGTCATTTTAGGAAAAACACATGAACCGTATCCATAAGCAATGAGAGGTAAAAGAGCAAATACTTACTTTTCAGTTGTTACATATAAACACATACACAAATGTAAACTATATTGCATGTATGAAACAATACACATGCAAATGTAAATAATTTGGAAAGTTATCCCCAAATTGAGAAACAGCAGAAATCACAAAACTTAATGCACATGTGTTTAGCTACATTTAGTCATTCTATAATATATACATTTTTATCTTCTATTTTACTAAGATAATAAATACAGAGAAGCATTCTTGCATACACATAGGGGAGCAAAATTAAGGGAATTAGATGTAATTATTAAATTAAAATGATACTTTTTAAATTTATAGAATGAGAAAAATGATATTAAAATGTTTTGACACAGAAAGTTTATGTTCAGTTATTATTTTATGTGATACAATAATTATATATATATATTTTTTTCTTTGTGCCAGTATCAGCACTGTGCTTTTTTTTTTCTTTGCAAGTTTACTTTAAGGAAGATCAGTACAAATTCTTGCTTGTAGGATTTAGCTTGGTGCCATTTAAGTAGAGCTCAAAACTTTTAATTGCTACACTCAAATTTTGGAGGCCACATTACTGTCAGCTTAATGGGAAGTAGGGCTGACAATCCTCTTAACTAAACAAGGGCAAGTGATCTATCCAGGGGTTGTGACAGATGAGTGGTTAGCCTGCTCAACCAGCCAGGATATTTTAGCACATGAAATCTTATTGTCTGGCTAATTATGGGATAGCTCAAAGTAAGGGTTTGTGCTGATGATAATCAGGAAATAGAGTCAGTGGAAAGCTAATTGTAGGGTCAGGATTGAACATTTGGAGGTGCTGGCTGTGTCCTGATTTATTAACACAAAAAGTATAACAGCAAGAAAGCATCAATCTTGGCATTTAACAGACAAATTACATCCTTGATTTTAAAAAAGGAAGAATATAGTCTTTGTGTATGAATGTCCAGACTACCTCCTTATTTATGATTTGAATCATAAATTTACTTCAATTTATACTTTAGAGTAGCAGATACTAAATAATTTTATTATAATGCATCTATTTAATGATAAAAATAACTAGCAAATCTTAGGTTATTTGAAAAATATGAATTAAAATGAAAGACTTGAAATAATCTATAGCAAATTTTTCTTATAATGCACACAAACACTATTTGATAATACTTACATAATCATATTAGCCTTATGACTGTGGTGTAATAATTAGTTATGAATGCAAACATTTTATTGCACATCAGTACATGATGATTTTTGTCTCATAGTAAGTACAAGATTAAACAAAATTGTGCCACAGTCCACAGCTAGTTAACCAACTGTAGTTGTAACATACAGAAGGAATATCTTAATGAAAAATACAAGACCAGAGAAAGCAATATCACTATTGCTACTCATATAGACTAATCAAAACTGAAGAAGCTAATAAAATTTTAGTGAAACAGAACAAAGAATAAATAGGTGTTCAAGACTTGAGAATACTGTTTTATATATTAAAATAAACATCTTCATTACATGAATTCTTGATGCTAAAGAGAAGGGAATAGTTGGGATGCAAAGACAAAAAGTTAATTGTATATAAATTGGGCCACATTAGATACATTTTCTAATGAATGTCGTCCTAAAGTAAGGTAATTTCCTTCTGTGGATGTCCATGAATTCTTTCCACTAAAGAAAAAATCTCCAGAGATTTTTCATGAGTATACTTAGGTATATAGTTAAGAGAGTCAAATGTTTAAAAGTAAGCCCAAAGGTTTTTACTGTTAAGTGGGTGTTTTCTTTTATCCTTCTGATGCTTTGAATGCATGCTGAGAATGGAATATGAATGCAACTGAATTGGGCTGATTGACTTTATCATTATTCTTCTTCCTATCATTCCTACCTTACTCAAAATATGCAAAGCCTCTTTAACTTATATGACCATGTGGTTTATTGCATTTTGGATTAAGAGAAACATTCGATAACTCATTTAAGTGATAGGAGAGCTCTGATGGTCTGTGATATAACCAAATAAACATAATTAATGCAATAAATTCACATATGTTTAGTAGAATGTGATATGCATGCACTGTTATAAATTTGAGATAAAGCTTTTAGTGGAAATACAGGTTTAGTTCCTGACATGTTCATGGCCCACTCTACACATGATGAAACCATAAAATTATACCCAAAAATGTGGACAAATAGTGTCAATGAAATAGAATGTTAATGAAGAAATTATAAAGAATATTAACATTAATACACAACCACCAACTTTAAATTGCATCAGTTTATCATTACAACAAAGACTATAAACATTATAGAATAAGTAAAATCCCTATATTGACTGCTTCTAGAATATAATGGGTTGCTGAAGAGTGAGGCATCAAACACTATATGTTCTGAGCACAAGAGCCCTTCAATAAGGTCTACCATTTAAAAAAATGCAGAAATACGATTGCCTTCTTACATTCAAACATTTTCTCCATGTATATACAGAACTTGATTATAATGTCTGAGTTAAGGGCAGAAATGCTAGAGAATAATGGGTCTATAAAATAGGTGTAAAATCTACCATATTTAGACCCATGAGTTGTTTTTTTTTTCCTCTTACTACTTTACTCTTTTAGTGGTCTGCCTCCCAGATCCCAAATAAATCACACATGGAGGCCATTCTTAATTATAAATGCCCATTCTCAGCTTGGTTTGCTTCTTGCTAGCTTTTCATAACTTTAAATTATCTTATCTACTTTTTGCCTCTGGATGTTTTTCTTTTCTTACTTCTATATATCTTAATTTCACTCCTACTCCTTGGCTGGCTGTATGGCTAGGTGTCTGGCCCCTAATTTCCCCCTCTCCTTCTTCTCTTGCTCTTTCTTCTTCTTCCCCCAGATTTCTCATTCAGTTTATTCTCTTTGCCTGCCAGCCCTGCATATCTTTTCTCCTGCCCTGCGATTGGCTGTTCAGCTCTTTATTAGATTGTCAGGTATTTTAGACAGTCAGAATAACACAGCTTCACAGAGTTAAACAAATCCAACAAAAAAGGATGCAACACATCTTTGCATCATCAAATGTTACACAGCATAAACAAATGTAACACATCATAAATAATATTCTACAGCACCCATATCTTTGCTTTCCAATGTTAGCAATATATAGGTGTATTTATTATATATTATACACATTGTACCAATATTCAAATATTTAATCCCATAATCCATAAAGCTTCTATACTGCATATAAGATGTGCTGCTACTTAACTATGCTTAGAAATTATTGAAAATCTAGAACTGCGTAGTCCTATTCATTAACTCTAAGGATAAATTAGAAGAAAAAAAAATTGAGAAAGAATGTTCCCTAAAATATTTTTTAAGTGCTCTACTCTAAATACATTGATGGTGTTATATTGACAGCTAAGGACATGTTTTGTGTTCTTCCTCCTTTTATTTATTTGATCAAGGCTTACTCTCAGTCAATCTACATATAAACAACAAGGCCTTTACAGTGGTAATTAAGTGTCCATGGAGTCCTACGAATGAGTCTTAATTTAATTTTATATGGTTGATATAAGAAGAGAGAGACACTATGAATGTTCATGTACAGGCAAAAATCTCTTGATAGGACAGAGTAAAAATGTAACTTCTAGCAAAAAAACAATACTAAGACTTTAGGCAATCTAAGCGTATTAGGGCATTGAGCTGGGACAGCATTGTTCTAGAACAAAAACACTTCTACTGTTTAAGTAAACCTGTCTGTAATACTAGCAATACATAAAATAATAGCAATACATAAAATAATAGCAATACATATAATAAAGGAATTCATTTTTAGATGTGTAAAAATATATTACTGAGGATTATCCTAAAAGACAAGAAAATGAACAAAGTATGGAAAGTATTTATAATAAGTGTGGAATAGAAAACACAATTCTGTTGCACATTCCTGGGTTTCACTATACATAAAAGATGCATGGTACACTGTGAAAACAATGAGCAACTATGTAATATATTTACTCAAAGTATTAATGGGCTCAGGAAGGTTATGTCTTTGGCCAATAGCAATACATAGTTGACTTTCCTAATGTCACTTAACATATTTTAATGAATTCTAAACAGTCTTCCAGGAAAGGTTTGGAACTGATTTAAATTTACTTGATTCTTAATAGCAATCAATACATATCTAGTATGATTTACCATATATTATTTATGCTGCTCTCTTAAATGGCTTCTAAATGCATAGAGAACAGAGCAGTATTGAATATGTTGAAATCATATGCCTGTATGACCATTATTTTTAAGGTACATTCATCTAAGTTAATTTTGCTTTATAGTTGACATTAAGTACAATGATTAAGCCCTCATATTTATTCAATTATGTTGTACACAAACAAATATGATTATTAAGCAAATTATCCTTTTTCTTACAATGTACTTTCTTTTTTTATGTACACAGTGGAGTTTTATTCAATAATAAACAAGAATGCATAAACCATGCAGGGGGAGGACGGAGTCTAAAGGGAACAGAAATGAGAGGTGTGAGGGGTAATTGATGTAATAAATTACATCATGGGAATGCATAAAGATGTTAAAAATACCCATATTTTGTGCAAATAACTAAATAATAAATAAAACAAAGCAAAGACAAAAAATAGTCACAATGGTTCATGCCTTTAATCTCAGCACTCAGGAAGCAGAGGCAGGTGGATCTCTGTGAGTTCAAGGCCAGCTGGTCTACAGAGCCAGTTCCAGAATAGACAAAGCTACACAGAGAAACTATGTCTTGAAAAACAAACAAATAAGTAAAATAAGGAAACAAAGAGAAAGTAAGGGGGAAATACAAACCTGTCCTATTCTTCTTTTTGCCTTAATATTTACTGTAGCAATTCATTGTTATGTGCACCATCTATTATTATTTTATAGCAGCAAGGAAGCGGTGTAGAAGTATACTTTGAGATGGACTGTCAGTGCTGACATTGGTGTGCTTAACACAGAGCTAGAGTCTTTGGTACCCAGGTATCAGTCCTCAAATTGTTGCTTGTCATCACCTTAACTCTTTTGCAGCAGTACTTATCCAGTTTCCCCCATTGGCGTCTACTTATGCAAATGTCGTAACAAAAGAGAAATTACGCTCTTTTATTCATTTACCTGGAGCCTAGTCTCAACGGATACATCTACAGGGATCAAGGATCATTGCCAAAGAAGGGAAGAAAGATTGCAATTTGTGTCATCTCCAAATATCAGAAGCTACACCCAAAAATCTCACCGACATGATTTCCTAATATGAGCTGGACAAGGACAACACCACCAGACATGCTAAGAGTGAAGTGGGGAAGCTCAGGAGGCCTCAACCCTACACAAAGAAATACAAGCAAGCGAGGATTGCTGAGAGCAGGAGAAATAATCCTCCCCAGGAAAGAGGACACCAAAAACATACATGCAAGTAACAGTATATTGACTGAGCAGCCTGTATTTGGAAATATATGTATTTAGGAATATATAGGCATGTAACAAAAATTAATGAAAAAAGAAAAGACCATGAAATTGAAGGTGAGCAAGCAGGGGTGTATGGGAGGGTGTGGAAGGAGGAAAGAGAAGGGAAAATGTTGTAATTATATTCTAATCTCAAAAAGTAAAATAAATAATTAAAAATGTCACATACCATGCATTTTCTTAACAGAATCTGTAATAATTTTTATGTTTTAACATACAAATGTTTATATGTAATATATAGATATCATTATATGTTCTCTATGTCTATTTAAATATAATATCATTAAATGTTTAAAAACTGATACCAAATTGTAATGTGTTTGTTATTGTCAAGAAAATGATTGCAAAAAAATGAATAGTCTCTAAAACAATTCTCAATGTCCATTTTTCTAACGTGTTTGTGTGTGTGTGTGTGTGTGTGTGTGTGTGTGTGTGTGTGTGTGTGTAAATGGGCGTGTACATTTGGGAAATTGCAGATGTGTGTGCACTCCTGAAAATAACTGTATGTGTCTCTCTCAGGAACCCTGTTAACCTCTTTTTATAGAAGGTCCTTCATTGACTTGGAGCTCATAAGGAAGTGTAGGCTTGCTGTGTCCAAGGGCTTGTTCTCTCTCTCACTGTCCAGCACTGACTGAGATTACAAGGGCATGCCACACGACCTGCCATTTTATATGACCTCTAGGCATCAAAGTAAAGTCCTCATACTAGTGAGGTGAATGCTTTACTGCTAGAGTTATCTGTTTTGTTCCATCCAAATAAATTTCACTTTGATGAATAATGAAAAGGCATGTGAAAAAAAAATCTGGTCTCATCCTCCAATCTCATCCTTTCCAACTTTTGTATAATAGCACTTAAAGGGAGTTGCCACTCTACTATTGAAAGAGCATCATCACTGTGAAAGATTCTGCATTCCTTTAAACTGCTTCTTTCCCACCCATATGTACAGATACAGCTAGCACATTATAGTGCACAAGTTGAAATCTACCAATATCCCCAGGTGTGCAGTTATCTCAGCAGGTTGCTAGACATTTTCACAACTGCAGAGCAAGGACAACCTCTGTAGTTTGTCTGAATGGGGATTTAGTGTGATAATCAGGGGACTACTACCAGATGGCACCATGTATTGCAGACATTTTGCCAATTATATTTCTAGCCATCAGCACTAGGAAGCCTCTATGGAATCTTTGTAGAAGAGATTAAAATCCTCTAGAGTACTGAAAACACATTTTGATGAAAGAACAGAAGCTACACGGTACATGATTTGTCCTTATTACAAATTTTATTCCAAATGGAACTTTAGTTATATACTTCTGGATAACTTCAGGTGTCCTAGGTTCTCAATAGTCCTTCGAGAGTCTTTGTCACTGAATCATGTTTTTATAACCATAAGACAAAACACTAAATTCTGGCCTAAAACTCTCCATTATTATTCCCTTCTGAGCTTCATATAGACACACACACAAAAAAAAATCAGGAGTTAAAAAAACATACTTTAAAAAGTTGCAATTATGCAGCAACAGATATGTGCGTACAATAAAGTCACAGTTCCAACTGATTAGTAACTTGAGACTTGTACCTAAAATCCATTAAATTTGTTCTTGAGAGAGAAATGGAAGGTATATAAAAGAAGGCCCATATTATAAGCTGGAAAATCAAATTTTATTGATTTTATTGAAGTCTTCATTCCTAATCAAATAATTTTGTTGAAAATATGGGATCTCAGATTATAAATACATTTCCTAATATGTGTCTTGAAAAGGAATTTTATATTACCCAGGCACAATGAATTATATTGGATATGGGCTTAAAAGAAAACAGTTGCATATGTTGGTGACCACAAATATTTTGTAGCTTCAGGCAGGTAAGAATAGAGACAGTTTTGTGAAGTTGGAGGCATACATTGCAGGTGTTACAAAAAGCCAAGGGATACCAAAACTGCTGGTAAGGACTGGCAACCATCAGCCATGAGACAGTCCTCCCTCACAGCCTCTAGGTTGAAGGTCACCTAGCACTCGCTACATGTGTTGATACCATGAGTAGCTTTATGAAAAACTCATCTAATTTTCAGAACTAATTTGCAAGCCAGTTGTTAATTTACCTTTACTTGGTATGAATCTTATTAGCATGGGAAAGTGTTTAGATTTGGTTCCAAGCACAATTTTTTTTTTCTGCATAAGTACAATATATGTGGGTTTTTTTGAAAAATGATGAAATTAGAAATCACCAAAACTAGAATTGGACTTTCTCACATAAAATTCGTTGTTCTACTTAACGGTATGTGTATTAATCAACTAATAAATAGATAAAGTGCAGAGAAAAAATGCATTCTAGCATATAGTAAAATATCAGCTCTAAAGAAAGCCATCATTCTGATTTGAGAAAAGTGTTTAGATTTGATTCCAAGCACAAAATTTTTTTCTGCATAAGTACAATGTATGTTTTCTTTTGAAAAATGATGAAATTAGAAATCACCAAAACTAGAATTGGACTTTCTCACATAAAATCAGTTGTTCTACTTAATGGTATCTAAAATAACCAACTAATAAATAGAAAGTTCACAGAAAAAAAATGCATTCTAGCATATAGTAAAGTAAATATCAGCTCTAAAGAAAGCCAACATTCTGTTTTGTGCAGATACTTATGTAACAATGACATCAATCCAACATGCTTTTGTTAATGACATGGTATATTATGAATTATTTTTAAAACCCATAGTTACACACAGCAAGTTTAATGACAGACATCCATCTGAAACCTCATTCAAGCTGTAATTGTGCCCTAACTTTCTGCTTTTAGAGCTGAAATAAGTATACTCATTCCAAAAATACATGCAAATTTGACATGAAATCTCTACTATTCTTCAGGAAAGATTTATGATCTCTAAATTACTCTGACATCATTATAAAATTTGAATCTTTGATAAATACACATTTAAGCTTATGATCTAAATTCCTTTTTTACAAAGACATTTTTATATTGTATTCTTTTAATTATCTCATTTTATGGTCAGTGCTGTAAAAGGAACTGAATGACATGTAAGTAAGTTCATATCATGGGTTATAGAATGTAATCATTAGCAAGATAATTTTTGGTTCTTGTACTCCAAATGACAACCTTTTTGGGTGCACTCGAATGTCTACAGTCCTCTGCAATGTTAAGTCCTAAAATAATCATCCTCAACTCCGTGAAACACCTTTATTCCATCCTAAAGAGACTTCTCCTAATCCAAAACCTTAACAAATTTTTACCACTAAGTTGTCTCTGACACTAAAGTACATGACTGAAATTTTTTCAGTATCATCATTGGAAATGCACCTTCCAATAGTAAATCCCATAAGTTTTGTACATTTTCTAACAAAAATTGTCTACTTTCAGAGTAGCCAATGAATCTGCTAAAGAGAAAAGAATCACTGTTGTTCTCTCATTTCTTGTTGCTATGGATGGACTTGGCCTACATTCCTAAAGTTCAGGAACTTATTAACCCTGATTTTGAAAGAAAAATCTGTTTCAATTGACCAATTTGGAAACACTAGGATCCCAGCAGGTCTGACCTGAGTATCATGTAAAATGTCAAAAAGTGGTAATCTTTCTACGTGTAGACGATATGCTGTGCAGCTTCCAATATTTATGGTTTCAAGAGCATACCTACTTTGACACCGTGATGATGGTAGCCATATGAAGTTAACGCAATATCACAATCAGCCAGTGCATTCATCGATGCTTCAGTGAAAGTTTGGCAGTCACTTGTCTAGATGATAAATAACTGTAAAAGCTGGGTGATGCTATGTATCACCTTATCTCTGTGATTAATATAGATGTACAGGAGATAATCACAACAAGCAGGTGTGTTTTCAGAAAGTTTACAAGTGTCTTTGAAGAGTAGACTAATGGAGACGGAGATCCCATACTCTCCAATATATATAATATTGCCATTATGTTTTAAATTTTCTGGAGAATAAATCCAGTCTCTATGTCTACATTATATATTTTCTCATTTCTATTGTTAATGTCATAAATGCTGTTGTCCATTTATTTTTCTCTCCTAAGGTTGAAATTCAATAGCAGACAGCAAAAAAAAGTTGTTCTTTCATATCTGTTCTTTCTCTGGAAAAACAGATAATAGGACCTAGAAATACTACTATTATTTAATATTTTGTTGAACACATAAATTAATAATTTTTTTTTTTTTGGTTTTTCGAGACAGGGTTTCTCTGCGTAGTTTTGCGCCTTTCCTGGAGCTCACTTGGTAGCCCAGGCTGGCCTCGAACTCACAGAGATCCGCCTGCCTCTGCCTCCCGAGTGCTGGGATTAAAGGCGTGCGCCACCACCGCCCGGCTAAATTAATAAATTTAATACTATTACTCATGGACTTTAATGATTGTTGTTTATGCTATCATCTAAAAATTATACACACTATATATGTATATATTTTTCTATTTTACATATCTGTACCTTTATATACTTCTATATGATTTTTATTATTTTTCTTCAAAAGAGTAAACATGAAGAATAATATTAGAGAATAATAACCTTGTTTTCACTTTCCTATATTTGAGAGGAATAGCTTGTAGAACACTCAAAGTTAAAGTAACCAGAAAAAAAAAATGTCCATGCAAATAAAATTCAGAACCTCTTGGAGTGATCTGGAGATTTCACCACGGTAAGAGTTTGCTTCCATTTAAAAGTTACTATAAAGCAATAATAAACATAAACATATATGCAACTTAGGAAATGCTTTGTGGCTCAAAGAGTTAAAGTGATTTATTTTTAAGAAAAAAAAGCACATGAATTGAAGAAGGATGTTCTCAAACACCTATAATTTTCTGTTAATATTATATAAAGAGTGTCACTTTTTTGAATTCCAAAGCTTTCATAACAGATAAAGTTGCAAACATAATAAATCATTGACCATCAATAAGGTCAAAAGAAATGCAGAGT
The DNA here is from genome assembly GCF_004664715.2 of Peromyscus leucopus. Taxonomy (NCBI): domain Eukaryota; kingdom Metazoa; phylum Chordata; class Mammalia; order Rodentia; family Cricetidae; genus Peromyscus; species Peromyscus leucopus. The sequence continues at coordinate 44,618,486 of NC_051071.1, read as the reverse complement.
TGCTAAAATGGTCTGAAAAGGAGTTACCTTTGTCTTACTTGGCTGATGTGGTGATCGGCAGATAAATGTGAACATGGCCAAGCCTGAAAACCTAAGTTCAATCACAGGACCCACGTTAGGAGAGCATCAACTCTTTTTATTTTTTTATTTTTTTATTTTTGAGAGTGTATTTTTTTATTTTATTTTACAATGCTATTCAGTTCTACATAACAACCACAGATTCCCTTGTTCTCCTCCTTCCTGCCCCCCTCCCTTTACCCCCAGGCTACCCCCCATTCCCACTACCTCCAGATCAAGGCCACCCCTGAGGACTGAGATTGACCTGATAGACTCAGTCCAGGCAGGTCCAGTCCCCTCCTCCCAGACTGAGCCAAGTGTCCCTGTATAAGTCCCAGGTTTCAAACAACTATCTCATGCAGCGAGCCAAGGACCTGGTACCACTGCCTAGATGCCTCCCAAACAGATCAAGCCAATCAACTGTATCACCTATTCAGAGGGCCTGATCCAGTTGGGGGCCCCTCAGCCTTTGGTTCATAGTTTATGTGTTTCCATTCATTTGGCTATTTGTCCCTGTGCTTTATCCAACCTTGGTTCCAACAATTCTCGCTCATATAAACCCTTCTATTTCTCGCTAATTAGACTCCCAGCGCACCCCCGGGGGCCTAGCTGTGGATTCCTGCATCCAGATTCCTCAGTCCTTGGATGGGGTTTCTGGCCCAACTATTAGGGTGTTTGGCCATCCCATCACCAGAGTAGGTCAGTTCAGGCTGTCTCTCGACCATTGCCAGCAGTCTTTTGTGGGGTTATCTTTGTGGATTTCTGTGGGCCTCTTTAGCTCTTTGTTTCTTCCTTTTCTCATGTGATCTTCATTTACCATGGTCTCCTATTCCTTGTTCTCCCTCTCTGTTCTTAATCCAGGTAGGATCTCCTGCTCTCTTTCCCTCGACCCTCGCCGTTCATTGCTCCCACTCATGTCCAGGCTGTTCATGTAGATCTCATCCATTTCTCCGTCATTGGGTGATCCCCATGTCTTTCTTGGGGTCCTGTTGTAAAGGTAGCCTCACTGGTGATGTGATTAGCAGTCCACTCATCCTTGTTCCACATCTAGTATCCTCCTATGAGTGAGTACAGCCTACAGAATGGGAAAAGATCTTCACCAACCCCACATCTGACAGAGGACTGATATCCAGAATATATAAGGAACTCAAAAAATTAGACATCAAAAAGACCAACAGTCCAATTAAGAAATGGGCTATAGAACTAAACAGAGAATTCTCAACAGAGGAAGCTCAAATGGCTGAAAGACATTTAAGGAATTGCTCAATATCCCTAATCATCAGGGAAATGCAAATCAAAACAACTCTGAGATACCACCTTACGCCTGTCAGAATGGCTAAGATCAAAAACACTGAAGACACTTTATGCTGGAGAGGATGTGGAACTCGGGGAACTCTCCTTCACTGCTGGTGAGAATGCAAGATTGTACAACCACTTTGGAAATCAATATGGCGCTTTCTCAGAAAATTGGAAATCAATCTCCCCCAAGATCCAGCTATACCACTCCTGGGCATATACCCAAGAAATGCTCAATCATACCACAAGAGCACTTGCTCAGCTATGTTTATATCAGCATTATTTGTAATAGCCAAAACCTGGAAACAACCTAGATGCCCTTCAGCTGAAGAATGGATAAATAAATCGTGGCACATATACACAATGGAATACTACTCGACAGAGAAAAACAATGACATCATGAGGTTTGCAGGCAAATGGATGGACCTAGAAAAAATCATCCTGAGTGAGGTAACCCAGACTCAGAGAATCAACTCTTGAAAGTTGTTCTCTACCCTCCACAGATAGCATGTAGAATATGTACATGTATTCATGTGTGCAACAACACATATACACAATTAATTAGATAATTCATTAATGTAATTAAATATAAGTTTTGAAAGTTCTAAATAACACATAAAAAGATATTTTTAAACAAAACAGTAGTAAGTTATTACTATGATTTTTCTAGATCATTAAATACATTGTTCTTAAGATGAGAGTAAATCACATTTGAAAACACATAATGCTGTGTGTGTCATACTTTGAATATTGGACCAACACTCTATTTTATATTTGGTAAGATTTTTATGCCAAAATTATTAGATTTTTAAGAGATATATTAGGTTTCTAGAAAATATTCATAAATTTTTGTGGATAATTATTAGCATTGAAAATGAATGTCAAATGCTAATGAAAGAAAAGTAAAACATCTTTAAGTATTGAATGAATTTCATAATCACAGAAGGTAACACTGAGTAATTGCTTAATTACTAACATTTGTAACTGTGTCAATGACTGATATACAAAGCTCAATATTGGATGCTATAGGGAAACTAAGTAGATAAAGCTTAATGGGTCAGTGATACTTATTGACTTTGTTGCTGTTCCTTCATCCATTCAACCCAGGCATATGAACATGGTTCATGCATTTACGACTCAAAAAGTGGATTGTAGCAAGGTCAATTAAGTGTTTACACCCACAGGAGTGAGTGAGTGGAGAGTCATTGGGTCAATCTGATTGACTGCACATAAGCTGACCACCAAAAGTACAGTTGTTTTTCTGTAGCTGTTTTATCATGCATAACAATTATGTCTATAGTGAAGTCTTTGAAAAGAATGTCCTTAATTACTATGTGTCTAGTAACAGAGATTTACAAAGTGAATATTTCTCTTTTGACCTCTCACTACTCACTTTTTTCTGTTACTATCTGATACCTCAATGGCTTGGATCAATAACACTCTTGCTTATGTTATGAGTTATTTTATATTTGGTTTACCCCCAGTATACAAAGAACAGCATATTTATTCCAAGAAATGCTGTGGGACCATTCCACATATAGTGGCATATCCTCAAAATAAGATGCTACTATTTTCAGATATTAAAAAGTGATTTTTATCATTAGTTATTTTTAATAACTGTGTATTTTTATTTCAAATAATATTCAAATTTAAGTTCAATCCTAAGAATAAAGAAGTATAAAGTCTTCCTTAGTTATGTAGGTTAAACTAACCTTCAGCACAAGATAGACAATGATCAATGTTTATTAAAAGCATTACCATGAGAATATTTTCACATATAATAGTTTCCCTTCTGTGACATACAATCAGGCCATTTTCCCTCTTGGATTTCAGAAAAAGAAATTTACATTAGTCAAACTTACTGGCAACTTTTTAGTTACACTGTGTAGCTAAGAAAAGGTTAGAAGACTGGAGAATATTATATGCTCTTATTTTTCTGTCATGACCTCAAAAATCTTAACAACTTTCCTAGAATAAAAAATGAATAATGTAGAATTTGGAAGTAATACCACATTGTAATTGTCTGATATATTCAAAATGTGGAAATATTAGTTTTCCTCTAAAATATATAAGAAGCACCATAAGAACGTGGTTAATTCGATTACTTATTGCTGCCCCCATAAAAAATATATGTTTTCAAAATAATAAATGGAAAGTAAAAAGCTTCACTGCCCTGATATTTTTAAAGAATCTCTGATAAACAAGAGGTCACAGCTTCATAAAAGGTCACACTATGGGTGTAGCTGTCATGTAAATATGGCCAATAGTAAAACAATTCTAAACATATCAGAGCTCCTGTCAAAGTCTCAAGAAACATCTTAGAAAAGGGGACAGGAAGATAGTAAAAGAAGTTGCAGAAGACTCTTGTGAAACTGTTTTCTGCATCACATGGACCTTGCACTCAAACTCACAGCATCTGTGCTTTCTTTCAAAAGCCATGCACAAGACAAATCCCTCATAATTTCATCAAGAGTGCAGCAGGGGCTCATGTGGCTTCACTGAACTCAGAGAGTTTATGGGCAGTTAGTGGGTATTGGTGAGGAATTGACATTTTCCACAGTCCTTAAGCTGCTGATAAGATGTCTAAGCTCCATTAAACAAAACCCATGCAAACAAATTTAAATATAGTGGGTCAGCAAAACAAAAAGGAAAATTTATTCAAAAATTACTTAAGATAGTTGGGAAACGGATATGAACATAATAGTCAACCATGAGTAATAAAATAATGTGCTTAAGGAAACAAGTACGTAGCACTGTAACAAGGTGACCTTCAAACTGTTCAGTGATATCATGGAAAGTCTTCTTTTAGCAGGTTGAGGAAACTATTTGAAATGAGGACATTCATAGTATGATGTATGTGGATGTGTAACTTGGTTGGAAATTCACAGGCAAATATCTGAAACGAAACATTTGTAAATCAGTATGATGATATTTGTTTGATTTTGTTCGATTTTATGTTTTTAGTCATCTTTATGGTTACTTTTATTTTTGTTTTTGGTACAGTGTCTTGTTATGTCAAAAATGAATCTCATTTTTCAAATAGCCTGCCTTGCCTCTACTGAAAAATTCTCCCAAATAAGCCTTGATGTGCTTATTTATGAATTCTTGACTTATTTACATGGCAATACTGACAAGAAGGCTTCACCTCTATTTGCTAATTTTTATAATGGAAAGTGTTATGCAGGTAATTGGAGTAAAAAGACCATCCACAATATGTTTTTTTAGCTATATATCCACTGAATAGTAAATAATGACCTGTGTCGTAAGATACACACATGGGTGTAATAATGACATGAATACTATGGGGATTACCAACCATTTTTCCATTAGATTGAACACCTATTCCACAGAATGCAACACATCTCTAGCACTGCAATTCTGGTCAAGATGTCATGTTTAAGGAGCTCTTAGGCCCCAGGGTTGAACCAGCTACTATTATTTTGCTAAAAAATATCTGTATCAAATTTCCCTTTAACTTCATAGCTCAAAATCTGTTGATTCATCCTGTTTCCTGAAAAGACAAAAAAGAGAGGTATCTCTGTCTTGTGGATGATCGCTAGAAGGGTCATTTACAAATCATCAAAGTACAGAGAAAAAGAGATGGTGGAGAGCTTAGTCACAAACAGACATCTCTAGCACCCCCACCCCCACGTCCATGGACCATTGTGGGAGAGAGGCATAAAGGTCAATAAAAGCCAAATGTCAGGGAGAACTGGAATAAGTTGATGCCTTCTGGGCATGACAAGTCTCTCACCCTCAGGAACTCACATTATCTGTGATTGCCTGTATAAACCTACACAAGATCCAGCCAGTCAACATTCTAGATGAAATAAGAAGGGATTCAAAAGCCCCCATTCTTAACTGATGAGTGATGGATAGATAATGAATTCTGACACAGGGAGAGTCAGTTTTCTTAAAGGGTGTGCCTCCTGGTTGGTCAATCATGCTACAGCAAATGTTCCTACACTCAGGAGTATACAGATAGCACAAACTAGTGCTAATGAGTTATTAGTTTAAAAAAAAGACACATATTTGGAGAGATAAGTGGGCTGAGTAGCTCTTGGAAGAGTTAAGGGAAGGGATTGGGATAAATGAGATTAAAATGAATAGTATGGAATTATTAAATAATACAAAAATATTTTTAAAAGACATGCTAATTATGGTGTCAAGAAACTTATAGGATGTGAGGTAATCAATTTAGTTCAATAAAGTGATCAGAGATAACTTTAGAAGAGGTTAAAGTCTCTGTCAAAACCCCACGTTTGTTCAGTATTGTGATCTAGGATGAAAAATATGACACTTTATCTAATATGGTGAAGGGGCACTTAGGCATGGAAATAATAGGCTTTTTAATAGGGGTTTCATGAGTGACATTGGCTTAAAAATACAGGTTTTCCACAAAAGGATTTACAGAACTTTTAGAATCATTCTTTGACTAAGTTTATCAGTATCCTCAAATTTTGTCTCCAAGTATTAGAATTAATAAAAAGTATTTTATTTACAAGATTCTAAAAAAAAGAAAACTCAGTATCAAACAGGGAATTAAATATAGCTGTATTCTAGAGTAGTTATTATTACTGATTAACTTTATAACTAGAAAATTCGTTGTGTTGGTGGAATCCAGCATTTCATCCCCACACTGAAATTCAGTCAATCTAGACACCTAAATTTCACAATTAATGAGCATAACATGTGTTCAGAGTTGCTCTTCTTAATAGTTATTTGTGATTGTTCTGGTCCCCTTGAATTACTGGATCATATTTCAATCTAAACAAACATTTGAAAGGATCATATTTCAATCTAAACAAACATTTGAAAGGATACAATAATGAAAAAAAATAGTTTGTTCCTTTGTGATGCTGGCATGTGTTATCTCAAGCTTGTGAGTTTCTAAGAAAGAAAATTGAGGTTAGAAGATCATTATGCTCTGTGCTGTGTTTTCATTATTTCAGACTCGGCAAAAATATTCTCCACAATGTCATGTGTATATCTGTTTTGTCTTTCTATATTTTGCAACAGTAGCAACAGAATTTATTATAAATCTGTTACTGTGAATTTTCTGTAAGTCAAAATATACTATTAGTACTAATAGAATTTCCAGTTTCTGTATGCATGACTGAAAAATGTGTCTCAGATTCATACTGTTCACAGATTCAAACCCTGTGATACTGTTGGGGAAAAAGTACAGAAAGCTGGAATAGTGATGTTATGCCATAAGTTAATTGAAAATTTACATAATGTTACTCACAGTTTAAAATGTGGGTATGATTTAAACACTTCATCATTACTATTAATTTCAAAGATTGTCTCTGACAAACATCTAACTTAATGAAAAGTAAACTGAACATGACTGGGTGCTGGCCATTCAACTTTATATTTTTATGAACCAAGAATGAAAGACTCGGTTTATGCATTTAAGTATGAGTTAGGAAAGCAACCCAGATAATGAAAGCCTTCACCTGCCACCTCATGATAACACAGTATCCACTAAAAAGCAACTCTAACTTTAAAAGTCTGTATTTCTTTGTATATTATTTTGTGTAGTAATGATAATAAAAATATGGTGTCCCTTAGAATTATGTTTGTGGATTGTTAGAAATGTATTTAAAGTTAGAAGATAAGAAACATAATTACCTTTACCAATGATTTGTTCCTGGATATGTGCATTCATTTTCCTGGCATTTTCACTGTTATTGGTGTGATTTGCCATTTCAATATATTGTCAACTTTTTGAGAACAACCACATCTTTATAGTGATGACTGCCCATATAGCTCATTAAGTAGTGTGGTTCAGGTACATATTTATTGTCAGGTAGAAAATGTTAAAAAAAAAATACCTAAAATTTATTTAATCCTTTCTAGACATTTTATGCAAATAGGATGCTTCATTCACTGTTATGTTTAGTATCTTTGGATATATTAAATAATTTTGCTTAACAAATTTAGTACAGACATTAATTTAGTACTTTAGGTCATCTACGAAGGGCCCAACACTATTCACTCTAAAAGTTGTGGTACACAGGTTTTTAAGCTGGCCTATATCCTCTTAGACATGGTTTTGTAATTAAGTTAAATAACAAATTAAGAAAACTTATCTATATTTGGTATACAGTATTTCATTCAAAAAAAAGTTAAAGGTAAAAGATACCTATAGATTATAAACAAAGAAAACTAATTCAATAAGAGAGACAAAGACATTAGATATACACTATTTTCTAAGAGAGTACTGTTACTAAAACAGGATTCAGGCAGACATTGATCTGATTCTTTTCTGATAATCCTATAGTACTCATCATACATTTAACAGTTTTACATTTTAACAAGAGAAATCTAAAAAAATGAAATAAGTAGAATTTCACTATTTTTCTCATGAGGACACAAACGTGACTACATATCTTCTGTTTTGAAAAACAACCCCACAGGTGACAGAGGACTGATATCCAGAATATATAAGGAACTCAAGAAATTAAACATCAAAACAACCAACAGTCCAATTGAGAAATGGGCTTTAGAACTAAACAGAGAATTCTCAACAGAGGAAACCCAAATGGCTGAAAGACATTTAAGGAATTGCTCAACATCCCTAATCATCAGGGAAATGCAAATCAAAACAACTCTGAGATACCACCTTATCCCTGTCAGAGTGGCTAAGATCAAAAACACTGAAGACACTTTATGCTGGAGAGGTTGTGGAACTAGGGGAACTCTCCTCCACTGCTGGTGGGAATGCAAGCTTGTACAACCACTTTGGAAATCAATATGGCGCTTTCTTAGAAAATTGGGAATCAATCTCCCCCAAGATCCAGCTATACCACTCCTGGGCATATACCCAAGAAATGCTCAATCATACCACAAGAGCGCTTGCTCAGCTATGTTCATATCAGGATTGTTTGTAATAGCCAAAACCTGGAAACAACCTAGATGCCCTTCAACTGAAGAATGGATAAATAAATTGTGGCACATATACACAATGGAATACTACTCAGCAGAGAAAAACAATGACATCATACGGTTTGCAGACAAATGGATCAATCTAGAAAAAATCATCCTGAGTGAGGTGACCCAGACTCAGAAAGACAAATATGGTATGTACTCACTCATAGGAAGATGCTAGATGTGAACAAGGATGACTGGACTTCTACTCACATCACCAGTGAGGCTACATGGAAAACGAGACCCCAAAAAAACACGGAGAAATGGATGAGATCTACATGAACAGCCTGGTCATGAGTGGGAACAATGAAGGGCGACGGTTGAGGGAAAGAGAGTGGGAGATCCTAGCTGGATCAAGAAAAGAGAGGGAGAACAAGAAATAGGAGACCATGTTAAATGAGAAGGGGAGGAAGCAGAGAGCTAGGGAGGCCCACGTAGATCCACAAAGATACTGCCAGAAAAGACTGCTGGCAATGGTCGAGAGACGGCAGGAACTGACCTACTCTTGTGATGGGATGGCCAGACACCCTGTTAGTTGTGCCATAAACCCCATCCAAGGAAGGTCTGAGGAATCTGCATGCAGACATCCACGGCTGGGCCCCTGGTGGAGCACTGGGATTCTAATTAGTGAGAAAGAAGAGGGTTTATATGAGCGAGAATTGTTGAAGCCAAGGTTGGATAAAGCACAGGGACAAATAACCAAATGAATGGAAGCACAGGATCTATGAACCAAAGGCTGAGGGGCCCCCAACTGGATCAGGCCCCCTGAACGGGTGAGACAGTCATTTGCCTTGATCTGTTTGGGAGGCAGCTGTGTGTTGGTGCCTTGGTGCAGGGTCCTGGGCTCGTTGCATGAGTTGGCTGTTTGAATCCTGGGACCTATGCAGGGACACTTGGCTCGGTCTGGGAGGGGGGGACTGGACCTGGCTGGACTGAGTGTACCAGGTCGATCCCGGTCCTCGGGGGAGACCTTGATCTGGAGGAGGTGAGAATGAGGGGTGGGGTGGGGGGAGGGGGAGGGGGGCGAGATTGGGAGAACAGGGGAATCTGTGGCTATTATGTTGAACTAAATGATGGTGTAAAATAAATTTACTAAAAAATAAAAAAAAAATCTGCCAAGTAAATGGAACTTTTGTTTCGGTGCGATCTGTTAAACTGTTATGTGGCATTGTTTTACTGCTTCTTCATAAACATGAAGAGGAACTAGTTAGATCATCCTTCCCACGGTAAGGATTAGCTCCTCACAGCCACTTCCCATCCTCTCCTACAGAGGTCAATCAATAGTCTTGCAGTTGGACTTAAAAAACAAGGAGGTGGAGCGATGCCCAGAAACAAAAGTTGGGGGCATGAGGGCTCAGTCCTGCATGGTGAAACTCAATGTTAAGTAAGAAAAAAGAAAAACCTTTATTTCTGTGATCCTTTTGTCCCAGATCTTTTCTTAGTAAGTATTTTAAATTCAAAAAATTAATCTACCTAAGGAAATATCAACCAACAACTGACTGTACCAACCACTTAGAATAAATTCGACACCGTTAACATATAAGATAAATATGGAACTTCCCATGGTAAGAATAAAACTGAACATAAATGGATTTCCAGCAAATTCATAAGTTGCTATGAAAGTGTCTGGCAGTGGTTATGTGAACTTCTGGGGGTAAAAATGAACAATACCACCGGTATTTAGGTATTTAGACCAGAATTCATGTTTCCTACAGGAAACTTCATCATAAAGTATAATACAGTGATGTGACAAATGGTGACACAATCCTTCTGAAAGTGTGGCTAAAAGGCTAAAGGATGACTAAAAAGCTAACAGCAACCATCCACTTATCACTACTTACAGCGTGGTACTAAAGTATTAGTGGCTAACAATCACATGATGAGTACTTTCATGATTTCAGGGAGTGAACTACATGTTGACTTAAATTATTTCCTTGAAACACTCCACCAAATTTAAGAACTTGACATTAACTTTATCTTCATTATATGATTCGGAAACTGAAATTTGTAAAGTTTGAGAAATGTATCTGAGTAAAAGATAATGTCTTATTAACTACACACTAAATATTAATGTCATAAATACACATGCACACACAGCTGGGCAGTGGTGCTGCACATCTTTAATCCCAGCATCTGGGAGCCAGAGGCAGATGGATTTCTGTGAGTTCCAGCCCATCCTGGTCTACAGACCTAGTTCCATTACAGCCAGGGATATTACACAAAGAAATCCTGTCTTGAAAAACACCAGGGAGGTGGGGGTGGGAGGACTATTTCCCAATCCCAGCCTTGTGGCCTGGTGTTTCAGATTTGTGATGACAGCTACTTTGGGGGCGGAGACACATGGATTTGCAAGTTCAAGACTTGCCCCTAATACACACTGAGAATAAAGACAGAGAAACTCAGTGACAGGCTGCAGAAGACGATTGTTTTGAACTCTTCATAATATATCTCAGTTGTAAGACACTTGCATCTGCTTGAGAACCTAGGTTAAATTCCTTGTACAGAAAACTTAAACAAACAAAAAACACCAAATGATTATAATGTATCATGATCTCCATTACTCACTCTTAATACAGAAGGAGAAACAGTAAGAAAGATTCAAAGTCTAAGAAACCTGTACCCTGAGGAAATCTTTCAAGAGAAAGTCATATCTAAGACCAATTTTTTTTTTTTTCAGAAGAGGAGGTGTAGAGATTTTAGGGCCAGAGAACCAGAAAGTCTGCTTTTATATAGTGTTCTATGTGTATGAGATAGAGTTGTACTCACACAATCTTAGCAATATGATTTCTAAACAAGGGCTGCACAATAAAAACACCAATTGACTGTGACATTGGATGGATGAAATCACACAATACTCCACTCCTTGAGGAAGAGCTATAAGCAACTGAGGCCACTAATAGAAGAGTAAGTCTTCCCCAGAGACAAGTTCCTGAGAGGTTAGGAATCCCAAGTAGTCTTCTCTTTCTTTCTTTCTTTCTTTCTTTCTTTCTTTCTTTCTTTCTTTCTTTCTTTCTTTCTTTCTTTCTTTCCTTCCTTCCTTCCTTCCTTCCTTCCTTTCTTTTTCTTTATTAGGAAATTTTCTACTCACACCTCATGCTATCCACAGACCCCCCTTCTCCCTATTCCTACCCCCAGCCCTCTTTCCCAAGCCACCCCGCGTCCCCGCATCCCCCAAATCAAGGTCTCCCATGGGGAATCAGCAAAGCCCAGCTCACTGAGCCTAGGCAGGTCCAAGCCCCTTCCCACTGCACCAAGGCTGTGCAAGGGGTCACACCAAAGACACTGCAAGTAGTCCTCTCTAAACACACATACACAAGGACAACATTAACTAGACTCAACAGGTTGAATTTATATATACATTAATATATATGTAGCAATAATAATTAAAGAAGATATGATGAATCTGAAAGTGAGGATGGAAAACAGAAGGAATTGTAAGCAAGAGACAGTGTGGTGGAAATGATGTAAATATAGTACTCATGCATGAAAATCTCATAACACATGGAAACATTAAAACAAATGAAAACACCCAAAAATACACATTTAAAATGGTTCTATCTAAGTTTTTTGACCAATACTGTTACCAATATTATTATTAATATACAGCATTTTGATAGAGTCTTTAAATAAATTATAGTAAAAATAAATCAAGATAACATCAAATCCATGTCATTATAATTTTTTACTAATTAGATGTATAGTCAAAATCCTACATGAGGAGCTGGGAAACAGAATTGGTCAAAATCCCACATTTATCAAAAGACTACAACCTCTGGCACTACAGAAAGTGTCAATCTGTATGTCGCTCCAATGTAGAGTAGCTGGCAGGATTTCAGAATCGAGTGCTATATTGTTTCAAATTCTAGTTTTCACTGTTGGAAGAAAGATGACTTGATGAGGTTTTTTAAAATAAGATTTTTTTTTTGAAAATTGACACTTGCTCATTTTCGTACTGTTGATGGCTTTTCTTATAATATATAATAGAGATGAATGACTGTCATAGTAGTCCTTTGTCTCAGAAAGATTAAAGTGTGAACTTTTTAGTTCTTTCCAGAAACATTTTGGTAACCCAGAGATGAGAATTTACTATGATTATATTAGATGGTGCATATATTAGAATTATCCAAACAATAATATTTTATGTAATTTACTATCTTCAACCAAGAATTTATATAGTTTCAACTCATACTGCCCTCTCCCTGATAGATTAATGATGTAAGTCTTATTAAATAAGAAACACAGAGCCACATGCAGAGTTAAAAGCCCAAGAGGTCAGAGCAGTCATCCTTCCCCTCAGAAAGTGACCTAATTCCTGTGTATCTGTCTTTATAAATACTTTCTGTTCTGCCTTCTCATTGTTTATAAACCCAACCACATGACCTCCTCGTCACAGCTTGTCTATACAGACCTCCAGGTCTTCTATGGTTGGTATTGAGATTAAAGGTGTGTGTCTCCATGCTGGCTGTATCCTTGAACATACAGAGATCTGCTTGTCATGTGATCGGGATAAAAGCTCTGATCCCCAGGTCAGATAATAATAAACAGAAACTTTGTTTATTAACATACAAATAGAATCACATTTCAGTACAAAAAAAATATCACCATAATGGAGACCTGTTATCTGACCAATATCATAATTAGGACAGACACATGTAATAAAGTTTGAATTGATTGCATGAAATCTAGGTTTTAATTTTATAATAAATATGTTATGTTCCAATGGGCATAGAGGAAAATCAAAATTGAATGTTTGTGCATGTAATTGTTTATAAAGTATCAACAATTATATTAAAATTAGTAAGTGCATGTGGTACATACTTTAAGCTCTATATTAATTTAAGCATAACTATTATACAATGTGTTGTGTACACGTCATTTCATTTTCAAATTATGCTATATTATTTATTCTATTATACAATTGCATTTCTATTATCAAAAGTAGGGCATTTTAATAGTTGAGTCGAAGTTTAATGGGTAAAGTGCTTCATTGGCAACCATATAGACACATGTTCAAATACCAGTCACCATATAAAGTCAGGGTATTTGAGAACTTTTCTAGATTTCCACTGATAAGTAGGAGAGAGAAGTGCATGCAAGGACCTCCAGGCCTAGGCAGTACAGCCCGAAAGTTGAACCCCATGTGTAGCATGAATTTTAAAGTGTCATATTAATAAAATCAGACCCAGAGCCAGATATTAGGGTGAATGATGGAAAATCAGAGAAGCAGAACAAGCCAAATCTTCCTCACCTTGCCAGTTCCTCAGCTGATCCTGTGTCCTCAAACTTGAAGCCTTTGAGTCCTCATCCAAATGCATCTCAGCTGAACTACTGCTAAAAGCCTAAGAGCTTAACCAGGCTCTAGTTCCTCATCCTCACACGTTAAATACCTTTCTGCTTCCTGCCATCATTTTCTGGGATTAAAAGCTCTTGTTACCATGCCTGGCTGTTTCCAGTGTGTCCTTGAACTCACAGAGATCCAGGCAGAGCAATGCCTCTGGAATGCTAGGATTAAAGAAGTGTGTGCCACCATTTTCTGGCCTCTATATCTAGTGGCTGTTCTGTTCTCTGACCCCAGATAAGTTTATTAGGGTGCACAATATTTGGGGGAACATAATATTGCCACACCCATGCTTAGTGAGATTCTGTCTCAAAGAAACTGGAGAAGCAACTGAGGGTAACATCTCACTCTCAAACACAGACAAGGAAAACACCATACCTGTATACACATGCATAAATAGTGCATTCCCATGGATGCAGAAACCACACAGTGTAAATGAAGGGAAAGTATTGAAATAAAATCTTGTTTAACAACAAGGAAAATAATTGTAAAAAGTTTTATAACTCCTTTTACAATAAAATTTTAATACTTTGAAATATACCTTGAATATGTATGCAAAAACATAGTTGAAACTCCAAAGAGAGATTGTATATGGAAATTTTCTTGAAGAAGGGTAAATTACATTCATTACATTCATTATGCCTCTATATTTGCATCATTTGTTTTGTTTAGATGAAACACTATTATATTTACTTTTCCTACCTCAAATAGATGTAAAATTGCAGATAATTTTAGCTTTTCTGGTATATTAATTCTCTTATAGTTATGACTTTTAAAATTACATATTTGTAATAGAGAGGTGTGAAAAGGGAGTTCCAATCCAATCACAAACCACACTTAGAGATTTATATAATTATCTAAATATAGCATAAACTGAAAATTTTCACTATTAAAAAGAAAAACTACACTATTGAAAATTGAAAAATAATATACTGAAATTTATGAACTTATAATTGTCTTTATGAACTTATGCTTTATACTTCATAATTAAGTTTTAATAAATTTGCAGGAAAATAATAAACAGTTCACAGCTGATACCTTTCTAAACACTTATTATGGTGATATTTTAATCTCAAATAAAAGACCCCCAAAAATTAACTAGATAACCTATTATCCAGCTCTGTTATATTTTGAATTTGAATCTAAATGCTTTTAGGTATAGATCAGAAGTACTACACTTGCCCAGACTAATGAGATTATTAATTTTAATTCTATTAGACAGAAAATTTCTGGAATATAATCTTCATTTTTATATTTAAAAAGTAGTTTTCACTGTTTCTTACATAGAGAATATAATTTGGCATAACTTACCAGTTGTCAGCTCCTCTTGGCAGCTCTTATTTTTTTAGATTTCTGCACTGATATCTTCAGTTAAACTGAGTTACCCAAATGTTCATGCTACCTATCACTTTTCTGACATAGTGAATACTTTGTGTCTCCAAGATATCACCTTTGAAGTTAGAGCATGGTGTTTTCTTTTTTAAAGATATATTTTACTTTTGATTTGAGTGTGGGGGTAGGGGGAGATGATGTGCCCTTGTTTACAGTTTCTCATAGAAGCCAGAGTTATCAGACTCTCTAGGAGCTGGCATTAAGAGTTACAGTTTTAGTTAAAATCATATAAGTGAAAAAATGCTCCCACTAAACAAAATCACTGAACTAAATATATGGGTATGATGGGTGTAATTTCCATTTCCTAAAGATATTTTCCATATAAAATCTTTCTTATTTTTCAACTAAATTATTGCTCATATATTTAAGGTATATTTCAAAAACTTCAAATTTTATCTTAAAATATTTGCATTAGTCTGACCATAATTTTCTTTGTTTAATCTGATTTATATTCTTGAATCAGCAATCTCCTTTATTTAATTGTAAGGTTTTACATGCATAAAGATGTACATATTTATACATGTATTTATACATGTGTAGAACTGTGTGTTGGTAGCAGACCTGGGATCCTCTGGAAGAGGAGTATTCACTCTTCATTGCTACCCACACCTGTTTCCATACTTTTTTCATTTGATTAAGTTTATTTTTGATCAGTTCACACATGCATATAATGAATATGTCTTAGCTAGGGTTTTATTGCTGTGAAGAGACACCCTGACCACTAAAACTCTTATAAAGGAAAATATTTAATTGGGGCTGGCTTATAGTTTCGAAAATGTGGTCATCATATGGTGGGATATGGTGATGTGGGATATGGTGATGTGAGGGCTGGAGAAGAATCTGAGAATTCTACTTCTTGATCCACAGGCAGCAGAAGGAGAATGTGCCCCACATGAAAATAGTTTCAGCATATGAGACCTCAAAGCCCACCTCCACAGTGATCCACTTTCTCCAACAAGGCCTCACATACTCCAACAAGGCTGTTATTGTTGTTACTATTATTGTTGCTCCTTATGGGCTAAGCATTCTAACAAAAGTCTGTAAGAGTCATGTCTAATCAAACCACTGCAGCATATGAACATGCTCTTAGATGACAGTAACATTTGTATATGTGAACCCTTATAAAAAACATTTCAGCTCTCATTAGTAGCCTCATTTAATCAGTGATAAGACTTTGAGAACAAAGTCACTGATCTTCCCTGAAGTGGAAGGAATTCTGCAAGCAGATTGCCTTCAAACTCAAAGAAGACTTCTTCCTTGAATCTCTAGTTGATAGTGCCCACTATGGATTTTGCAATTAGCAGACTTCTGAGATAATGTTCATTGCAATAGTGTTCACTATACTGAGAACTCTATCCACAGAACTTGAAAACAATATACATATGAATTAAAAGATAAACAAAATGTAGTATATGTGATTGTTACTCAGCCGTTAAAAAGAAGTAATAACATGAAGGAAGATGGAAGGGACTATTAATGAACACAAGCCTGTCACAAAAGAACAAATACTGTGTGATTAAAATCATGTAGGTTATTTTAAGTAATACTATGGAAACTAGGAGTAGATTAGTGAGAACTATGGGCCAGGAAGATATGGAGGACAGAATTATCTTATCACATTTAGTAGAGATATTGAAGCATAATGCCAATCTTGAAACCAAATGCAAAACAATTGTAGCAGCTTCATATAGGATGGACTAAAGTTAGAATTTCAAAAGATCTCAACCAAAATTTTATACAACCCAATACTAGAATAATAATCACCCATAAGAAAGGACAAGCTACTCAGCATCTCAAAAGTAATGAATGAAGAAAAGCCAAATAGGATGGCTGAAATAAAATGGACATAAGATACACTTGTTAACTCAGTGAGTACAATTAGTGCTGCCCATATGTGGAGCCATGCACTGGAACTTGGGAAACTTACCAGTGGTCACACCCACAAAAAAAGGAGATTCCTCCTTCCCTAGTAGCTATCAACTGCTAATAGCTCCTCAGTAAGGGCTATGGGAGGGAATAGACTGGGAGCAAAATGGAGTGTATTTGGAGAAGAGTATATGTGGATGATACATTCATATTTCATTATATACATATATGACGTTCTCAAATATTGAAAAATTATAATAAAAATACTCTAACAGGAAAAAAGTGGGTATTATAGTTCTGCTGAGAGCCCCCAAATAGAGTAGATATGAAGATGAAATGATTCAGGAGTGATCCATAGAGCAAACCAGGATGATAGAATGATGGAAATGGTGACATAAGAAAAAGAAAACTAGGGTTGATGAATATGTTTAGTCTTTGAAACATGTGTCACAGCCATATCCATGTCTTAAAACTCTCTAAGGTTGTATAATTCACTTGTATGAAATATATTATGCCAAATATATACATTAAAGTTATTTTAAGTATTACACACTACAAAGGAATAAATCGTGTGGTAATTGATGGAATAGTTCAATAAAACACTTTTTCTTGGATTGTGATTTCCAATAGAAGAATATTGACACAACCACCTAATCACATTTTGTATGTTTATGTGCATATAGATGCTTGCATCAAATGTCATCACATTAAATATTTGTCAGTTCCTCCTAGTGAAGGGATTAAAAAATGTATCCAGTGATTTATAGTAGATAGTAATCAATACAATAATTAGGATTTTGCAGTGGAGTTCACATCTTTGGAATGATCATATCACATCATACACAAATGGATAAAAAAAGGTTCAAAAGCAAGCCCTCACTAGATGAGAAGCTGGTTGACACCTTCTTCTTACTTAGAAGTCATAATCTTGGATGTTTTCTTGTATCAACCTGGGTGGACCAAGACACTTGGCATGTACAAAATGGCACACATGTACAGCAAACAGAAAATACTCAGAATGTCTACAGCAAGTAGCTGGTCACAATGCAGCCTGACTGTTGGTCCCAGCCTAAAATAGCCATCTTTGGCTTCCTTATTTGAATGCCTAACCATGTTTCACCTAATCTTGAGCAGAAGCTTAGCTTCCTGGAATCTGTTTCTTGCTGGTATAGTGCCCGGGGCTTCACTTCCAAGGGGGCTGAGGCCTCACTGATGCAGTCTCCTTTGAAGCTGCTATCATTTCTGATTAACCTTCCCCATGCATCCTAAAATGACTGCTGAGAACCTAAGGGGATCCCTGGTTTTAAAAAACAACTCTCTTTGCAAAAATGTGACAGACAGACTGTACTGAGGTTTCCTAAAAAAATAAATAAATAAAATTGAATTAGTGGCCTTATAAACAACCAGCTGTTTCTAAGTATAAATCACCATGTCCATCAAATATTACCTGGGTAATTGTTTACTGAGCAAGGCTCTAGGTACTGGAGACAGAGAAAAAAGTAGAGGACAACAGACTGTCATTGTTTCATTCTAGAAGAAAGAGGATAATGAGTACTAAGTAAAAGCCAACATGAGCAAGGACATGACTGTCAATCTAGCGTAAGAGCACTATGATGAGAAATAAAGCAGGGTGAATCATGGGATGGAATACCGTATCTTACTCAAAAGGCTTCTTTGATAAGATGATCTATGAACAGATTCTAATTCACTCAAGTACACATACAGCCAGTCAGTTTGGAGAAGAATATTCCAATAGGAGTGAATAGGCAATATAAAGTCTAAGTCAGGAACATGTTTTCCACATTTTGTTATTAATTTCAATCACTTTCCCTTGGATTATACATAAAAACAGTAAATTGTCTCTCCTAGCTGGGGATTGTGGACTCAATGGGACATTGTATCTGATCTCACTATGCTAAGTACCAATAAAGTATGTGACAGGAGAAACCACAACATTCCCTATATGTCACCTTTTAACTTAATAAAAACAATGGTTTCTGTGGAGCCTACAACACTGACCAGATAAGCAGGGACCAACCTGAATGGATGGTTAATGAAATTATTATCTGCCATTAAAAGGGCATCTTTCAGAATTAGTGAATCTAAATTCTATGCTAAAGAAGAAAATGCCATGGTAGCTACATTTGTAGGTCTAGAAGAAACTCTTTCATAGTGTTGTTTTTAATAGTATAAAATGATGAAATGCTCATTAATTTTTTTTTCTTTTTTTGGTTTTTTGAGACATGGTTTCTCTGTGTAGCTTTGTGCCTTTCCTGGAACTCACTTGGTTGCCCAGGCTGGCCTCGAACTCACAGAGATCCGCCTGGCTCTGCCTCCCGAGTGCTGGGATTAATGGCGTGCGCTACCGCCACCCGGTGCTCATTCACTTATTGTACAGTCACAAATACTTGAGAAATTAGTAAAAATCATCGATCTGTTCCAAATGTTGGAATTAAAGGACCAAGGAAGGCTCTGATTAAATGATACCTGACTTTAAAAATTGTCACACTTTTTCTCTCTACTAGGGACCCACAGCTCTAACCAATAATTGTATACAGGACTCTGATCAAAGCCTCACTCTAAACTCATCAGAAAATCTTCTTTTTCCAGTAGATGGTAATTAACACAGGGTCCTGCAACTGGAGAAAATGAACACACTGAGAGGCGTTAGAACACCTTCACCCACAATGGATGTCTTTATCAAACGCTTCCTCTGGTGTCTGGGGCTTTAATCAGAACAGGAGATTAAAATATTGCAACAGGCAAAGGTGGTGGTTGAATCTAAGGAAACCATCTTTTCCAGACACCACAGGGCAAACCCACGTACAAACTCACCAAGACTGTGACGACATGAAGAAACCTTCCCGTCAGGCAGGATCCTAGCATGGGGAAGGGGAAATGGACACAAAGTCCCGCCCCTAAAAATGAAGGTACTTGAAACTGACATCTTCTGAGAAGGAGAAAATGTGTTCTCTCCTATGGAGTATGACTGTGTATATCAAAGACACTCCAGGGCTAACCCCATGTCGTGGAGAACTTGGTCAACACAAAATGCAGCCCAAGATTTTCTGTGTGCTAGCTTTGTGATTTTCTGATTTATCGTGTTTATCTTTTTTCTTTAATTTTTTTTAAGATAGGGATACAAGAACATGGAGGTGAGTGTATAAGGAGGTGCTGGAAATAGAAAAAGATGGAGGAGAATAAATGATATCAAAATATATTTTATGAAAACAATTTTAATAAAAAAAATAATTACAAATTACAAAGAAAAAGAAAAATATCAGTTTTCTCTACCACTCCTATCGTTTCTCTCACTGTTGTTACATACCATTTCAATGCTAGATGCACTGATTGTGTCAAAGTCAGCAATATTTTCTCTCCCTTTAACAATCAAACTATAACTTACACAGTACCCTTAACCCCAGGATGTACCAGTATTTGGAGAGCCTGGCATATGATAAATACAGTATACAGGGAAGATAACAAACAACTTCGGAATCACTTTCCAGATCACCATTATCTACTGATTTTATATGCAAGCACACAATCTTCTCGGATTACCTCTAAACATCTGTAATCTTTTCATATCAGAGTGAAAGACATTTTTCTATTAGCCTTGTCGTTTGAGGCATAGTATGTATCAGAAAATAATGCAATTACACTTTCTTAAATGAAGACTTGCATTTACATCAAATATGCATGCCTGCATATGTGTCCATGTATAGCTTTCCCCCACCATTTTCAGAATAAGTAGTTCATTTTGTTAGAAAATATAGCACAAAATGTGTTGCTTTCAGCCAGATATTTTTGTGCAAAGAAAATGATGTATGTTTGCATTTCAGAGAAGGGGAAAAGTTAGTAAATAATGCTTTATTTTGTATTCTGAACTCCCATCTCAATTTTGGCTTCATTAAAATAAACAGTACATCTGGCCTGCTTGATCCTCACTGTAATGATAAACACCTAAACTTCTGCCAGAGTCTTCAGATAAAGATTTTCTACATTCTGTGCCCTTGGCTAAAGGGAAATAATAGCTAAACAAATCCAATTGGCAGAAACAGTCAAGTAGTCTGCTATGTGAAGACAGTTCTAAGTAGCAGCCACAGCAGTATTGGCATGCTAAGCCTCTGGATGATCCTTGCACATCCTTCTTTTCATTTCAAGTGTTAATAGGAAGCAACATTCAAATACATTTGTAAAAATTGTGATAGTCTTCTGAAACTCTCTGAAGTAAGCCATTAAAACTGCTAACAGGGATTGTAGTTAGATACAAGAGAGTAAAACATGCATTTGTTGATTAAATTCAACCAGATTTTCCTCCTTAAATATGACTAAAAGCATTGCCAATTTGATTGATGAGTACTTTAGCACAATTCTAAGCACAGGATTAGTAGGAACACTAAAAGAACAAAATGTAATGTGGCTTGTGCTTGGATGGCTAAATGCAAAGAAGAAATAATCATAGGACACATGTGTTAGCCCATTTTAAAATTTCAAGTAGTGTATTTCCATAATGGGTAACATTACTTTTGCCCTAAACAGAAAATGGTCATGTGATTGTAATTGGACTAGCCCAATTTATATTGTTAACAAAAGTATTGCCACAGTTCCTTGTCATATAAGGATAAAAAACATATCTCTGATACAACAAAATTTCATTTCCAACATCTGTGTAGTTGATAAAATACAGAAGATCCAACCCAGGATACTAAATACTTTCAAGAGATGCCAAAAAAAGAGTCCTTTTGGAATTTTATATATGATAAACTTTATCTCAATAATTAAAAGTGATTAAGATAAATTATTATCATGGATTTATTTATTATTAGGTTTTGTATTTGTATTTATTATTGAATGTATATATATTTATATACTGGATATATATAGTTTTAACCCTTTATGAAACATTCAGAACCAAATAATTTTATATATTTTTCTAGAGATTTGAAACTAGGAGTGAGGCTTGATACCTACCACTCCATCCTGTCAATGCAGAGATTTTAGCTAATTTGATCTTGTGTAGGTCTTATTCTTGCTGTCATAGTCACTGTGAGTTCATGTGTGCTCTTACCATGTAGTGTCTTGGGGGAAAAAAATCTGTTACACTCTAGTCATTTACATCCTCTGGTTCTTACAGTCTTTTTCCTTCTTTTGCCCTGAGTCATTGGTTGAGAGATGTGAAAGATATGTGCCATTTAAGGTTGAGGGTTGCATGGTCTTTTAATTTCTGAAACTTTACCACTTGTGATTTTTGTGTGTTAATTTCTCATCTACTACAAAAAGAAGCATCTCTGATCATCACTGAGAGATATACTAATTTATGCATATAGAAATAACCCATTAAGGATCAGTTTAAGGGGTTAGAGAGATGGCTCAGTGGTTAAGAGCATGTATTGCTCTTCCAGAAGACCTGGGTTTGATTCATAGTACCTATGCTGGTAGCTGATAACCCTCTGCAACTCCAAGTCTAGGGATCCAATGCCCTCTTCTCACAACTCACTCATACACTCTTCTCACATGTGCAACCATACATACACACACAGAGACACACAGACACACACACACACACACACACACACACACACCAAAATTATAAATAAATCTTGGGACTGGTGAGTTGGCTCATCAGTTAAGAGCACTAACTGTTCTTCCAGAGGTCCTGAGTTAAATTCACATAAACCACTTGCTGGCTCAGAACCACCTATAATGGGATTTGATGCTGTCTTTTGCCATGCAGGTGCACATGCACACAGAGCACTCATACATAAAAAAATAAAATAATAAATAAAAATACAACAAATAAATAGGTATCAGTTTAATTCATGTGCATTTAGTAGAACAATATTACTAATATGTTCCATAGTGTCTATGGTCTACCCAGTCATAGGTTCTTGACCTTAATTACTGAGTCACATATTTATTATATCTCATGGAATTGAACTTAAATCAAATTAGAAAGTGTTTGTTACCACATAACATATTTCCTACTGACAGAATAGTCATAATTTTAGTTGTAAGGTTAATAGCTATGTAAAGCCTTAAGCCTATTTTTAAAATACTACTAAGGTGAAAATAAATTTTAGTTGCTGCTTTGCCACTTCAAGGCAAATGATTTACATGTATCATCAAATATAAAGAAACCATAAATGGATAGAAGATGGATAATAATAGATGGATAGGTGATAAATTGCAGATGATAGGTAGATACATACATATACACATAGAAGGATGATAGGTAGGTAGAAAAGATATGTAGTTTTTAAAAATAACAGATCAGCTTATCTCAACCTAATTTATTACAGAATATATTGTTTCTGTCTTTTCTTTTTATTGCATTGTACCCTGATTCTTCAGAGTGCTGGGGTGATAGGAGTCCATGTCTCTGCCACACACATACACACTTACATAGCTCATCTTTTCATTGTAGTATTGCACATTCCTGATGTCTATACTTTCATTTAGGCAAAATAATTTTTCATCCTTTAAATAAACTTAATAAATAATTATTTATTAATTCTTTAAACTTGAGTAAAACAAAATTTTATGCCCTTTTCTTTTAGGGAAAAAAGAAACATATGAATATGAATGATCCTCTCATAATCTTGGTAACAACTTGTAGAAACTCTTGCAAAATGAAGACAGAAAAATGGCCAATTTATATTTATTAATTCTTTAAAATTGAGTAAAACATAATTCTGTGCCCTTTTCTTTTAGGGAAAGAACAAACTTATGAATATGAATGATCCTCTCATAATCTTAGCAACAACTTGTAGAAACTCTCACAAAATGAAGACAAAAACAATGACCAATCTATAAAAGTCAATGGAAAGTATGGGCATGAAAATATAGAAAATAAAGGAAGACAAAAGTAATATATTGTGGCACCAAAACAAAACAAAAAACCCAGCAATTTGTGATCTCGAGGGAAGGATGGATTCAAATTTTTATTGGCAAATTTAGTCATGGTGGATTTTGAAAGAGTTTATATTATCTGTAATTAAAAAAGTTAGAACTTAACTTCATGACT
Source organism: Peromyscus leucopus (assembly GCF_004664715.2). Taxonomy (NCBI): domain Eukaryota; kingdom Metazoa; phylum Chordata; class Mammalia; order Rodentia; family Cricetidae; genus Peromyscus; species Peromyscus leucopus. Next base: position 44,594,577 of record NC_051071.1, on the reverse strand, counting down.
TAAAACTCTAGTTTTTATGATAATAAAATTACCCTGTAGAGGTCCATTGTTATGTAGTTATTCATTAAAAGTAAATAGTGAGATCAACAAAAAATAATTTCAATATAAGTAAATCTTCTTAAGACTATGAGAAATTTTGAGTATAAATCTAATTAATAATTACATATAGTTTTTACTGATTATAAATGAGAATTAAAGTTTTCTAAATTATTATTGAAATATATATTACATGCAAACATTAAAATATTCCACATAATAGTGAGATATGTATGTTAGTTACTTTTTGTTGAAAATATCTTTGAAAAGTAAGATCAGGGAATAAATTAGCCATTGTGTTATTCTGAAGATTATGAAACAGTACTTGAAGTCTACTTAATCCTCTTTCAATCAGTGACTTGAATTTAGTAGAACAATTTGAGAAAGTTTACGCTGGGACTTAACCTACATCTAATCATCAGTTCACCTTATCAAATGCCTTATAAATTACTTCAGTGCATATTTGATACTCTAAGCATTAGTGCAAAATTGCCAAATGCTAATTAGTATTAAGTCTCTATCATACAGAGAAAAGAATTCTTTGAAAGGGAAAACTTTCAGAGAAATACATTTCATCCACTTCTGAAATAGTTGGTAACAGTTAGTATAGCTAATCTGTTTTTAGTTGTTTCTAGAGAAAACAATTGCATTTGTTCTTATCAAATCATACACATAGAATAATTTATTATCAAAACTGTATTGTTTTCAAACAAATTGATATTGATCACTAAAAATATGAGAATAACCATATTCAACAAAAACGAATAAAACAATTATATCACCAGGGGCCAAGTGATTGCTTTCAAGGCTTTTATATTTAATAAGAAATCCTTCACTGATATGTATAATTTGATTAGACAATGAAAAAAATCTCATTAAATGTAATTAAAAATTTATTACAATAGAATATTTGTCATAAATTTCACATAGGTTCATATGAAATTTCAAAGCATGTCCTAAAACATAGAAAAACAGATTACTAGATATTTATAAGCCAGTCCTGAACATAGACCACAAAAGGTTATAAAGGAGATTGTTTTGAAAGATATAGAATGAATCTAATGAAAAAGTCTGGAACACTGACATTGTAAAGATGTTTATGTGTTAATACAATTCTGCTTAGCTCAGTAAGGCATAATACAAAAAGAACCTCACTAAATTCAGGTTGATGAAAAATATAATAATCCAAACAATGCCATTAATGTTCAGTGATTTGAAAACAGTTGAGTATAATGAAGCACTAGATGTGGTTTGACTCACACTGGTATCATGGAACTGTATGATGTCATAGAACATGTTAAGATCTGAGGCTGCCAGACCAAGAGAGACTATCTATATTTGGTCACCTTGCCCAGCCTCAGTACAAAGGGAGGTGCTTAATCTTACTGCAACTTGATATGTCATACTCTGGGATACCTGTCCTTTCCTAAACACAAATGTGTTTACTCTGGGATACCTGTCCTTTCCTAAACACAAATGGAGGAGTGGATTGGGAGATGGGAACAGAGAGCATTGTGTATACTCTGGGATACCTGTCCTTTCCTAAACACAAATGGAGGAGTGGATTGGGAAATGGGAACAGAGAGTGGACTGGGAAGAGGAAGGAAGGAAGGGAGGAAAGGAGGGAGGGAGGGAGGGAGGGAGGGAGGGAAGGAGGAGGAAGGAAGGAAGGAAGGAAGGAAGGAAGGAAGGAAGGAAGGAAGGAAGGAAGGAAGTGACAGACAGATAAGACAAAAATTCTGAGGCTAGCTACTGGAATCACTCATCTCAGGTGAGGGGTGGATCTGGCTCACTCAGACCCATGGTGAGGGATGTTGAGGGCTTTCCCAAGTTGAAGCGCAAGCTCTCCTCTCAGGGTCAGGGTCAGCATTTCCGGAGCAGGGATATGGACACAGTGCATCTACATTGCCTTGGGTGTTAACCGAAACCTTGGACATCCTTGCAGACCCTGACTGTGGTGGAGCCACGGACCCAGACATGGTCCTCAGCAATAATTTCAGGGAGAGAACACCATGGCCACAGGGTGCAATTCAGGCCACTGAGGTTGGTTGGCATGATTTCAGCAGTGATATGTACACATCCTGGCCATAGAGTGGACACACCTCAACATCTACCCCACCTATGATTTGCTGAAGTATTTGGATAAACTGATCCTGTGGAATAATAGCCACTGGATCTCCATGACTCTGGACAACCACAGGATATTGGAGAATAATGTCAGTGGGGTCCAGTTATGGTGTACCAAATTCAGACCAACAACTCGTTACACAATTAATATTTGCAAGTAATGCTGTTTGGACAAATGGGTATACAGCATGATATACAGCAACTCCCAGTGAAACCAAAATGAATGAAGAGGTGATGGGGAAGCAGAAAAGACAGAGGAGCGAAGTGTTTTTCCTTTTTTAATTTTTAGTATAATTGTTTATTTTTATTCTTTTTTAAATTTCCTTTGAATGTCACTGCAGGAGTGAGGGGCAGATATGGAGGGATCGGGAAATGAACATAAATGGGATGACTGATGTGAAATCTCCAAAGAATCAATTTTTAAAAGTCTGTGACTGAAAAGATGGCTCAGCAACTGAGAATGCTTTCTTCTGTTCCAGAGAGCCTAAGTTAACTTCCCAGCACCAATAAGGAGCGGATCGTAGCAACCTATAAATCCAGAGCCAGGGCATCCACACAATTTTCTGGCTTCCAGGGGGACTCCAGTCTCAGGAACAAATCCATACACCAACAACCCTGATTAAAAGAGAATAAAATATAGCCAGTCAGTAGTGGCACATGCCTTTAATCCCAGCTCTTGAGAGGCAGGCAAATCTTTGTGAGGTCGAGTCTAGCCTGGTCTACAGAGTGAGTTCCAGGACAGGCTCCAAAGCTACATAGAGAAATCCTGTCTCGAAAAACCAAAGAAGAAGAAGAAATAGAAGAAGAGGAGGAGGAGAAGGAGGACGAGGAAGAAAATATGAAAATACGTCAGTGACTCCTTTAAGTGTTGCTTGCATGAAAGGATTCAAAGCTTCTCTTCATTGGACAATCAGTTAGAGAGCCCATCCCCTCAGACAGACTAAGTTTTAATTCTCTTTCTCTTAAAAGTTAGCTGTCTATATTTCTTTGTCTATGGGTAGGATCCAGGTAGGTATTCCCTTCTGCATTAACATGACTATTGACATTGTCATTTGTGTGTATGTGTGTGTGTGTGTGTGTAACAAATATCATCAAAGAAGAACTTAAATTTAAGATGGAATTGGTGAGAGCATGGAAAGAATTAAAGGGTGATACATTGGAGGTTTTGGAGGGAGAAAAAGGAAGTCAGAAGTGATGTAATTTTGTTTTAATTATGATATAATGATTAAAGGCAAATTTTATTAACAAATAATGAATACATTAAGATCACATCAACCACATTGGCCAAGAGGAAAAAAATACCATATAACATGACAATGTATAAACAATCTTGATAATGCTTTCTTGACTGATTTTCATAAGAGGAGATTTCAATACCAATTGGCCCTTTTTATTCTCAGGAAACAAAAGAAACTAAATTGTCCCATTTGGAATAATCATTGGTAGTCTCTTCTAAATGATTACAAGACTACAAATAATAGCATTTATTGAGAAGCTGCTATATCACAAAATTCTAAAGACAGAAATGGAATAATGAAATTGACAATGCTAGTTGGGATAATTTCCTCTATATATTGTTGCTGAAGTATGCAATTTTGACAAAGGGTAAATTTTATATTAAAATATTTTTAGTATCACTTACCATCTGATTTTAAAGTTTAGTTTAGTTTAGTTTAGTTTAGTTTAGTTTAGTTTAGTTCAGGAAGTCGCTGAACCTGACAGCAGTCACAAGACCCTTCTCTCACTGAGCTTATAAAAGCAGTTAGGACAGCTGCAGATATCAGCTGTCCCAAAGACACTCAGACTATCCAAGCCAACTTGAAGTATCAGAGACACATCAAGCTGCCTGAAATAGATAAGACAAATTGGGATACTGCAAAAGAACACTGTCCAACATGTTGAGCTACCTGCTATTTGCAGTGTATTCCAGATTTCCAACTTTGAGCTGTCACTCATGCTGTGATGGGTTTTAGTGGTGCAGCTATCTTCGAACCATTTCTAACCCTGTAAAAATTCCAAATAAAAGTCATTATTAGTTCATGAGTTGGACTTTGATGATATACATACATTGGTCTGTCATCAATTCCCCATTTGGCAAGAGTAGGAGAATGTTCACATCTCCCCATGAACAGGTTTATACAAAAGGCCTCAAATACAGAGAATAAACGTGGACAACTACTAAATGAAACAATGTTAGGAAACACATTATTAAGAAAAGAGTTAATATTACTAACAAAATATAAGCCAAAGTTGTGGCAATCTAATATCAGCACATCAGAGGTATAATAAAAAGGATTAGGAGCTTGAGGTGTTTATGGCATGCATAGTAAGACCCTGTCTAAAAAGAAATAAGACTATAAGTAAGTGATTAAATGAAAATTAGAGATCCGCCTGGCTCTGCCTCCCGAGCGCTGGGATTACAGGCGTGCGCCACCGCCGCCCGGATATCAACGTGTAGAAGGCTGAAAATAGATCCATATCTGTCACCGTGCACAAAACTTAAGTCCAAGTGGATCAAAGACCTCAACATAAATCCAGCTACTCTAAACCTGCTAGAAGAGAAAGTAGGAAGTAATCTTGAACGCATTGGCATAGGAGATCACTTCCTAAATATAACACCAGTAGCGCAGACACTGAGACAAACAATCAATCAATGGGACCTCCTGAAACTGAGAAGCTTTTGTAGAGCAAAGGATACGGTCAACAAGGCAAAGCCACAGCCTACTGAATGGGAAAAGATCTTCACCAACCCCACAGGTGACAGAGGACTGATATCCAGAATATATAAGGAACTCAAGAAATTAGACATCAAAACGACCAACAGTCCAATTGAGAAATGGGCTTTAGAATTAAACAGAGAATTCTCAACAGAGGAAACCCAAATGGCTGAAAGACATTTAAGGAATTGCTCAACATCCCTAATCATCAGGGAAATGCAAATCAAAACAACTCTGAGATACCACCTTACGCCTGTCAGAATGGCTAAGATCAAAAACACTGAAGACACTTTATGCTGGAGAGGTTGTGGAGCTAGAGGAACTCTCCTCCACTGCTGGTGGGAATGCAAGCTTGTACAACCACTTTGGAAATCAATATGGCGCTTTCTTAGAAAATTGGGAATCAATCTCCCCCAAGATCCAGCTATACCACTTTTGGGCATATACCCAAGAAATGCTCAATCATACCACAAGAGCACTTGCTCAGCTATGTTCATATCAGCATTGTTTGTAATAGCCAAAACCTGGAAACAACCTAGATGCCCTTCAACTGAAGAATGGATAAATAAATTGTGGCACATATACACAATGGAATACTACTCAGCAGAGAAAAACAATGACATCATACGGTTTGCAGACAAATGGATGGATCTAGAAAAAATCTTCCTGAGTGAGGTGACCCAGACTCAGAAAGACAAATATGGTATGTACCCACTCATAGGAAGATACTAGATGTGGAACAAGGATGACTGAACTGCTACTCACATCACCAGTGAGGCTACCTGGAAAACGGGACCCCAAAAAAGACATGGAGAAATGGATGAGATCTACATGAACAGCCTGGTCATGAGTGGGAACAATGAAGAGCGACGGTCGAGGGAAAGAGAGTGGGAGATCCTAGCTGGATCAAGAAAAGAGAGGGAGAACAACGAATAGGAGACCATGGTAAATGAAGACCACATGAGAAGGGGAGGAAGCAGAGAGCTAGGGAGGCCCACGGAGATCCACAAAGATACCGCCAGAAAAGACTGCTGGCAATGGACGAGAGACGGCAGGAACTGACCTACTCCGGTGATGGGATGGCCAGACACCCTGTTAGTTGTGCCATAAACCCCATCCAAGGAAGGTCTGAGGAATCTGGATGCAGACATCCACGGCTGGGCCCCTGGTGGAGCACTGGGAGTCTAATTAGTGAGAAAGAAGAGGGTTTATATGAGCGAGAATTGTTGAAGCCAGGGTTGGATAAAGCACAGGGACAAATAGCCAAACGAATGGAAGCACAGGATCTATGAACCAAAGGCTGAGGGGCCCCCAACTGCATCAGGCCCCCTGAACGGGTGAGACAGTCATTTGGCTTGATCTGTTTGGGAGGCAGCCGTGTGTTGGTGCCGGGTCCTGGGCTTGTTGCATGAGTTGGCTGTTTGAATCCTGGGACATATGCAGGGACACTTGGCTCGGTCCAGGAGGGGGGGACTGGTCCTGGCTGAACTGAGCCTAACAGGTTGATCCCGGTCCTCGGGGGAGACCTTGATCTGGAGGAGGTGGGAATGGGGGGTGGGATGGGGGGAGGGAGAGGGGGGCGAGAGTGGGAGAACAGGGGAATCTGTGGCTATTATGTTGAACTAAATGATGTTGAAAAATAAATTTACTTAATAAAAAAAAATGAAAATTAGATAAGATTTTATAACTGTGACTACACAGAAGGCTCAGAGGGCAAATTTCTTTCTACATAAGCATGAGCACTTGACTTCAGATACCCAGAACGCAGGTACAATACTACTTGCTCTTCTTCATATCTGTAATCCCAGAGTTGGTGAGATGGAGGCAGGAAATCCCCTGAAGTTCATTGGCCAGCCAGTCTCTTATAATCTATGAGATTAAGGTTCAGTCATAAACTGTGTCTCCTTAAATAGGGTGGAGAACAACAGAAGTCTTCCAGCCTCAAACTCTGCCATGTGCATACATGTGCATGCTAACCACACATATACATGTGTACACACTTACGTATGAATATATATATATATATATATATATATATATATATATACACAAATGGAAAGCCTAATTACTCTGTAAAACTTAGAATGTGGAAAGGTGTCTGCTATACCAAAAACCCCTCAGATTTTAACATCCAAGAATTGCTTTGGTCTTGTGCAGAATAGGACCACTCCTGATTTTCTGAAAGTGACTCAGCTACACAGGAAGTACAGATTTATGGATCCATCAACTTCACTTGAGACCATGATCATTCATGCATTAGAAACCCAAAGTAGATGATAATGTGTATAACTAAATGCTTTGTCCATGACATTTCTACTCACAGTCCAGCATGTAATATCTTCACTTAGTGAGAAATTATAAGACAAAGACATTCACCATCGTCAATAAGTAAGGAAAAGCTACAGATATTACTGAGAATGCTTAGTACTTACTCAAACTGCTTTGAAATGAATTAAAGGCCACTTTGGTACTCATTCTTTTCTTATTGTTTGCTATTTCTGTGAATAATTATACACATCTGTATATAGATATGCATGTACACACATACACATCCATGTACATATAATTTATTTTTTTCCTGGAATCTAGAAGACTATACTTCATGTTTCTGACACTCACAGACTTTATATAATATTTTTTATCAAAGTAAATATGTATAGTGTGTAGAAAATTCTTAATAGCTTATTAGCTATGAATTAAAATATACACTAGAGGTTTACGCCACTATTTCCACTATTCCATGCATTTTTAATATTACCAAAAATTAAAATATTTGATTGGAAACATCCCCATGACTAAGAGGCCAGTGTTTTGTTTGTTTTCCGGGTGTCTATAATCTCCTACTCTTTTTCTAGGTCTAGTGACTCTAGGTCAGAATTCCCAAACTTTAATACTTTCTTTTGATATTTATGGAAATCTAGTCCCTGCCTGCCATTTGCTTTTAATCACAGTCTCATTGTTGTCTTGTGTAACCCCTCATACTGAAAATGGACCAATTCCTGTCACCTTGAGCCCCCATCAGTATATTAGAGTCTATTCTTGTTGATTATGTCCTTCATTAATTTACACCATAAGTAATGTTGAACATTTGATCTAACTGTTGAACACTTAGATTTCAAATGAAATGTTTTAACATTTTTTATTGGATTCTTACCTTGGTTTTAATCCCAAATTTGCCTTGTATAAAGTAACTTGGTGCGCCTATATGTTATAATAATAACTTATGTTTCTTTTCTTATTACATCACAGTTAATATGCCTTTACCTGTCTTGTGCCCGCCTTTACATGTACTAGAAGTTTACCAAAATATGTTTGTGCTTACTGATACAAAATTAGCATCTACTAGAGCAATATTTCAAATGTATGTCAATTATATAAAATATAAAAATATTAAATTTATACTAATTTATCTAACAGATAAACAAGATGAGTTTTTCAAGTATGGAAAGAATACAATCTCTAAATTAATATATATATATATTATATATAATAATATATATAATATATATACACATAATTTTAGGATTTTCCTCAACCAAAATGGTCAGAGTGGTGAATATTCATAATTATTTTAGTTATAAGCACATAATAAAATTTTACATACATGATGCTTCAATATATCTTTGTCTTTCAATATAATAATAAGTAGAAGATAAGCAGTAGAAAGAATAAAAGAAACAGAAAGAGAAGGAAGGAGAGGAGAAGAAGGAAGATCTACTGTAGATTGAGGTAGGGCTCCATTATACCACAAGGACACTTGCTCAACTATGTTGAATAAAAAAAGCTCATTGAAGCTTTATTCATAATAGTCAGTAACTGGAAAAAAATTAGATGTCCCTCAACCAAAGAATGGATGAAGAAAATGTAATAAATTTACACAATGGAGTATTGTTCAATTGTTAAAAACATTGATATCCTGATATTTGTAGGCAAATGAGTGGAACTAGACAAAACTATCCTGTGAGAGGTAACCCACACCCAGAAAGACAAACAAGGTATGTACTGACCTATAAGTGGATATTAGCTGTAAACTAAAAGATAACCATGCTATATTCCACAGAGCCAGAGAAGCTAAATGGCAGAGAGGCCAAGCCAAGGGTGGCACTTGGATCTCACTTGGAACGGGAAAATTGAGTAGACTATTGAAGGTAGGTGGGGGATGGAAATAAGAGGGTTCTCTTGGGGGAGGATGGAGGGAAAAAGTACTGAGAGAGATGACTAGAATTGAAGGCATCTCAGGGACAGCCTAGAAATTTAGTGCAATGGAAACGCCAAGGAATCTGATGTTGGCCCTTGTTAATACTCCTAGCTATGGGTTGTGGTGGTGGTGCCGAGGGATACAGACCCTGAACTGCCCATCTCTTATAACCAGGCAAGTCTTCCAGTGGAAGAATTAGAACACCAAGCCAGCCACAAAACCTTTGACCTACAATATGTCCTGCCTATAAGGTGTGCTGAGATAAAGGTAGCCCAGAAATTATGGGATTGGTCAACAAATAACTGGTCCAGCTTGAGATGTATGTCATGAGTAGGAACCCACTGCTAACATTGCCTGGACCACCAGGACTCGAAGTGGGTTAGAACATAGATAAAATTAGCTAAGGATGATTAGGCAATACTTTAACAGAGGGGTACCAAATCCAATATAACTGTTCGTATAAGCAGAAGAGACAGATAGAAAGGAAACAACATTGTGATGAAAGAGGCAGATTTGTAGTAATGACAAATATAATAATATTATAAATATTATAATCTAAGACATGCCAAAGGAACCATCTAGAAGATGGAAGCAAGCCTGTCTTTTAGAAAACATGGCACTACAGACTTGGAGAAGCATGAGATAAGATGTCATTGTTTGAAGATACCCACTTTTGGAAACACTTGATTGTGGCTGCTCTAAAAATCCTAATGCAGTTTTGAAAAGCTAATATTTTATAGAATAAACCTTTATACGATAATGGGAAAATGACTTAGTCATTCACCCTCAGATTTATCATTTGTTATGCAGGGATAATAATACCTGTCCAATAAGGCCATTCTGAATGTTAAATAAGATAATATATGTTAATTTTTTAGACATTGTGTGAAGTAAATCAAGGTCTGTATATGATAGTTATTCATTACCTTCAGATAAGTTACCCTCATCCTGAGAACAATGGAGCCTCCAAAGATGCTTAAGATGCTTTTGAGTTCATTTTTTGTTGGCAATCTGATGCTGGGCATACAGTCTCCCCATAAGAGAAGTTTGTTTCCCCAGTGAGACTCCCATGGAGGAAACTAAATTAAAATTTTCAAGTGGTTATCAATTGGAGATAGTTTCGAGGTGAGGGATAGGCATATGTGTCCACTTGTTCAGAATCTTGGTCCAGTGCATGCTGCCCCAGTCTCTGTCAATTAATATATGCCTCACTCCTTTTGATTTAGAGGGTCTTGTTTCCTTGGTGTCCTTCATCTGTGTCTCTTGCACTCTTTCTGCCTCTTCTACTACACTATCCACTGAATTTTGACTGCAGGGATTAGATGGACATATCTGTTTAGGGATGAATGTTCCAAGGTCTCATACTCTTCATAATGTCTGGCTCTGTGTCCCTGTATTTTTTCCCATATGCTGCAGGAAGAAGCTTCTCTGATGATGGCAGGGCAAAGTACTTATATATGAGTATGGCCAAATGCCATTATGAGTCATTTTGTGCTACATTCTTTTTTTTTTAAGAACAGTAATATTTAGTTTTACCCTAAATCATGGGCAATCCAGAATCAGGTTGTTGGCCAACCAGGTAGTGTCAGGCATGAGTTCTTCTGTTTTAGTCAGTGTTCTGTTGCTGTGAAGAGATACTATGACAACATGACCACAGATACTCTAATCAATGAAAGTATTTCATTGTGACTTGCTTACAGGTCCAGCAGCTTTGTCCATTGTCATCACAGTGAAGAGCATGGCATCATTCAAGCAGACATGGTGCTGGAAAAGTCACTGAGAATTCTACATCTGGATCCATAGACAGCAAGAAAGGAGAGACTCTAGGCCAGGAATTGGATTTTTGAAACCTCAAAGCACACCCATAGTCACACACTTCCTTCAAGAAGAAACCACTGCCTAATCCTTTCCAACAGTGCCATTCCTTATGGCTTCCAGTCTTATTCAAACAGCCATGGGATTCATCTCCTGAGTGGGCCTTAAGCAAAATCATTTAACATTTGCTTAGTCACACAAGCTTTGTGCCGCATTTGCACTGCCATAGTGTGTTGGCAGAACACCATTGTAGTTATAGGTTTTGTGACTTGGTTGATGGCTATGTTTCTCCTTTGGTAGGTTGCTAGTAACTTCCTGTATGTATCAAAGTTACTACTATCACATGGGGGGAAGGCTCTGTGTAGGCACCAACTCAACTTCTCTGTATTCATGAGTTGTGTAGGTATTATCTTCAGCAGTGGGACCTTGCCATCAGTGGGACCTTGTTTGTTTCAGGGTTCCCATGGGATACCTTTAGCCAACAACTCAATTTGTATAAACAATCCTAATACTGGAAGCATAATTTGGGTGATGAGAGGTGTGTAGTCAGGGCTCTGTCTCGGCATTGTTTGTCAATTGAACTTAGATCACCTTCTATACAGCTATATCTACATGCCTATATCTATATCCATAACTATATCTATATCTATCTATCTATCTATCTATCTATCTATCTATCTATCTATCATCTATCTATCTATCATCTATCTATCTATCTAGAAGCTTCTACTATGTTGTTTTCATACTATTCTTCAAATGGCCCTTAATTTTAGCCTTCTCTCCCCAGATCTTCACCCTAGTTTCTTTCATCTGCCAGAGCACCCGACCTCTCTCTCTAATCCTCTCATACCGTTACCTCCACTACCCATCCTATTTGCCTTCCCTAAGGAGATCTATATCCCTCTAAACCCTTCCATCTTTTGTATTCTGTTGGTGAGGCTTGCCTCTGAGGTTCCTATTGGAGTACCCAACATTTTCATTTCCAAATTACCTTGAATTTGGATTTTTTTTTACTGATTTTATTTCCACATTAAGATCTTGAACTGTTTTATTTATTTCCTTCCTTGGTTGCTTGTATTTTGAAATATTCCTTTAGGAAATTTTTTATTTCTTTTTTAAGTATTTGTATCATATTTATTAATGCTATTTTAAGATCTTTGTCTTGTTCTTCATTTGTGTTGTGATTCTTATATCTTTTTTTTTGTAGAAGGTTGCTTAGCATTTATCCTGGCTGTTGGTGATTGTGTCCCCACACCGCTGCTTGATTTCTCTTGTCCTCTCTGGTTCTTAGCTGGATGTGGTGGCTGTATGTTACATTGTCAGGTACTCTTCTGGGAATCTGACTGGTGTGACAACTAGGGGAAATGGGTAAAATGTGTTTCTAGGTTTTGGGAGCTGGCAGTTAGGGATGGAGATGGGCTGAGAGGTGATTATAGGGTTTACAGAGGGAAGAAATGTAGGATGTTCCAACAGGATCTACTTAGTCATCTGGGGTTATGTCACTAAGAGAACCGAGTGCACAAAGGGCACTTTGCTATGAAGATGGGGATGAGACTGGTGGATTTGATATGGAGGAGAAGAGAGAGAGTAAAGATCTATTGCCTGCTTGCTTTTGCTGGCCTAATTGCTTCTCTGTCAGGCATGGCTGCCAGGTTCCCAGGGAATGCCTACTGGAGTTGGGGACTGATATAACAGAATGACTGGGGAAGAAGACTGGAGGAGGACATCTCCCTGATCCTCTGGAAATGAGGGTGAGGGGTGGGACTGAAGCAGGTGGTCTGCTATAGAGTTTGGGGGAGATTGAATATAGAAAAACAAGGGAGAGGTGAAGATCATCCAGTAACCTATCTGCCTCCCAGGCTAGAGTAGACTGTGAGTTATCAGGGACTTCCTGCTAGAGTTGGGGGCTGGGATACGGGGGTCTATGAAGTTTTGCACCCTGATTTCTTTCTTGGTCTAGTCTGGAAAATTATGAACTGCCTGATATATTTGTATTTCCTTTAGTTTATGGCCTTCTTCATCTTTAAACCAGTAAAAAGAGGTGAAGTACTTTCTACATTTCAAGTCGTTGCAGCCCCTATCATTATTTGCATCTCTAACAAGCTGAAGAAGAAACTTTTATATTTTCCAACAGTATTGCAATGTAGTTGATTGAAAATCATTTGTAAATAAATTATATACCATATTAATCTATATTTTGAAATGTCTACCATAACCAAATTAATTAATGTAACAATGACTATACATATGTATATTCTTTTTCTACATATATTTAAAATTTTGAATTAACCTACAATAGAATGAGAGTTCCTATGCCTTTTACATACAAACTTTGGTTGGCCCAGGTCCCCTGGTTCTCTATGCTATATCCCTGCCCCCTTTCCTAGCTTATATACTTCCACTTGCAATATTCCCTTTCTACCTTTGTGACAACTGTTGAATAACTCTCTCCAACATCCTTCCTTAAAAAATCTCTTCACCTTATGTGCACTAGGAACATGTCTTATCATCCTTCTTGGGAAATTTCAATATATAACATGATGTCATTAAGCAAAGCATCCTGTACATTTGATCTCTAGGTATTATTCATCCTGAATAGCCAAAATCCTATATCTCCTTACAATTTAATGTCCTCCAAACCCAGATCCAGCAAATCAGTCTACCCTCTGTTATGATGTGTTTGACTGTTTCAGATACTGCATCTAAATATGATCATGCAGCATCCATCTTTGTCTTTTTATGTGTGAAGTATTTCCATTTTGAATTTACTTTTTATACACATTTTAAGACAAAGGCCTAATTTCATTATTCTCTATAGGACTATTCAATTTTCAGAAAATAATTTGTAGAGAAAACAATACTTCACCAAGTATGCGTTCTTGGCACCATTTGTAAGGATGAGTTGGCAGTATATGCATGCATTTCCTTTTTGGAGAATGGTAGAAAAGTTTATTTTTATGGAAGAATCACATTATCTTTTTTTGAATTGTGAGATATAAATGACAGAAAATGTATATGTTTGAAGTGTGCAATGCATTTTCAATTCATCTTTTTAAATAGTGTTTTATCATTTCTGTCCTCCTTTTCATCCATCTAGCCCCTCCCAGCAACTGTCCATCAAATCCCTCACATGTTCCCTCCCACTGTCCAGTTGATAATGTCTTTTTCTTTATTATTATTATTATATTTATACATGTAGATCTATGCATATATTTACAATGTGCAATGGCCATTACAATCAAACACATTAATATATGGTTCATATTGACTTACCTTATATATGGTGTGAAAATACAAATCACCTTATCAAATTTCAATAATAGAACACATTATATTAAACTTTCTCCTGACATGCATTTGGTTTACAGAACTTATTTATTTTATAATGTCAAGTTGCATCCTTTACCTAGTGCCTCTCTACTTCCCTCATCTCGAGACCTCTAATAACAACATTTCTCCTAGTTTTATGAATGTCTTGCATTTAGATTCCAAGTAAAAATGAAATAAGAGTTACTTTGGTGACTATGAAGGTTTATATAATTTAAAATCAGAGCTTGTAAATACAATCACATAGTTCTTTCACGAAATTTCTTTGGCCATTTGTGATGGGTATTCTTGGTTGTCAGTTTGACTGTATCTATGAATTATAATGAGCTATAATCCAGAAATGGAGAGCACACTTGTAATCTGGATTTTGAGGAAAATAGATGACAGGTCTTGGTCTGGATCTTCAGGCTTGAAGATACAGGATTGTAATCCAGACCTTGAGGCTGGATTAAATGTGTTTCTAGGTATCAGGACCTGATAGTTAGGAATGGAGTTGGGCTGAGAGGTGATTATAGGTGATTACACACGTTTCATCTGGGCCATACTTTTTGCGGGAAACCTATGTAAGGCAAATGGAAGAAGGAAGTGTTTGTTCTTCACCTGCTGGTCCTCAACTCATCAGCACATCCATTCCTTCTTCAGGATCCCAACAGACCAGCTGAGAGACCCAGCTGTGTGTGTGTGCGCGCGTGTGTGTGCGTGTGTGCGTGTGTGTGTGCGTGTGTGTGTGTGCACATGTGTTATAGAGAACCTTGACTAATACACAATTTCTAGTCTTTCAAGACTCTGAAGGCTAAGAATTTTTTTAATGCAGTTAATGACATGGGAAATTAATGGGAATTTCATCAAATATAACATTTACAATATTAATTATTTTGAACTTTGAGCAAAAAGTAGTCATATTATGGATGACAGCATGGCATTTTTTTTCTTTTTAATAATTTTATTGTGTTTATTGTGTGTTAGGGAGAAACATACATACACACACACACACACACACACACACACACACATAGATGCCAAGGGCATTCATGCCAGAATCAATTCTCCCCTCTCACCATGTAGATCTTGGAGTTCAAACTCATCTTGTCACACTTGGCAGCTAGCTCTGTTAACTGCTGAGCTATGTCGCCATTCCAAATTATTTTATTATACTTTATCGTTTATATACTCAGTAGGAATTAATTATCTATGTAGATTTTATAACCTAGAGTTGCAACCTATACTGTAACTTTATTCATTTTTTTTTTGTCTCTCTGAGTCTTGGAATTTTCTATGTATATAACCCCTGAAGGTTATTACACTTCCTGCTTTCAATTTAGATAATATGTGTTTCACATTTTTTATGTGACTATTTCAGCACAATGCTGACCAGAAATTGTAAAAATAGACAAAAATCCTTGTGGAATCACAAAGAAAAATCAATCAACATGTTGTCCACTGATAATGTTAGTTATAGGTTTCTATGAACATTTACTTTAATTGATTTGAAGCAAGTTCTTCTTATGCATATGATGTTAATATTTAATATTTAATCACAAATGCACACTGCAATTTCCCAATGCATTATTGTCTTCTCCTACATAACTACCTGGTCTTTTTCTTCATTTTCTACAGTGTCATGTCACATTGAATGCATTCCACAAGGTGAATCATCACGGTATCTTATGGATAATTCCCACTAGATCATGTCTGCTCCTTTTCAGTCAGTATTAATTTCAGATATTTTGTATTAATATTCTAATACTTTCATACCACTTTTCTTGTAGTACCTAGTTATTTGTTTTGTTTTAGAATCAGAGTTATGCTATTCTACTAAAATATTTGAACTTGTTTTATTTCATTTATTTATTTTGGAATGAGCCATTCAATTATAGGCTATTAAGTATAGTTGGAGATTTTTCATTACTGATAGCATCTGTTCACTTGTTTCTGTTCTGTCATACTTCCTGTTTCTTCCCAGGCTGCTTTTGAGAGTTGGTATCTTCCTATGAGTTTATTTCTTCTAGGCTGTGCAAATTTGGCAGAAGATTTTTCATAACACCTCATGATTTTTTGAGCATGTGAAAATTAAGTTTAACTCCTCTCTCATTTTGATTTTCTGCATTAGAATCTTCTGGTGTCACTTGAAAACACAGGCAATAGATAAAGCCACAACAGTAAACCCCAAAGAAGGGAAGTACACACACACTACCACCAAAAATGACAGGGATGAACAATCACTGGTCGTTAATATCCCTTAATATCAACGGACTTAATTCACCTATAAAAAGACATAGACTTACAGATTGGATACGAAAGCAGAACCCAACTTTCTGCTGCATACAAGAAACACATCTCAAATTCAAAGACAGACACTACCTAAGAATAAAAGGCTGGGAAAAGACTTTCCAATCAAATAGTCTTAAGAAACAAGCAGGGGTAGCCATCCTGATATCCAACAAAATAGACTTCAAACTAAAATCAATCAAAAGAGATAAAGAAGGACATTACATATTCATCACAGGAAAGATCCACCAAGATGAAGTTTCAATTCTGAACATTTATGCCCCAAACACAAGGGCACCCACATATGTAAAAGAAACATTACTAAAGCTTAAACCACATATAAAACCCCACACATTAATAGTGGGAGATCTCAACACCCCACTTTCACCACTGGACAGATCTCCCAAATCGAAACTTAACAGAGAAATAAAGGACTTAACTGATATCATGACCCAATTGGACCTAATAGATATCTACAGAACATTCCATCCTAACAAGAAAGAATATACATTCTTCTCAGCACCCCATGGAACTTTCTCTAAAATTGACCACATACTTGGCCACAAAGCATATCTTAACAGATACAAAACAATTAGAATAACCTCCTGTGTTCTATCAGACCACCATGGGTTAAAGTTAGATCTCAACAACAACAAAAACTACAGAAAACCTACTTTCTCATGGAAACTGAATAATGCTCAACTAAATCACCAATGGGTTAAGGAAGAAATAAAGAAAGAAATTAAAGACTTCCTAGAGATCAATGAAAATGAAGAAACCACATACCCAAACTTATGGGACACTATGAAAGCAGTGCTAAGAGGGAAATTCATAGCACTAAATGCACACATAAAGAAGTTGGAGAAATCTCACACTAGTGACTTAACAGCACACCTGAAAGCTCTAGAACAAGAAGAAGCAAAGTCTCCCAGGAAGAATAGACGCCAGGAAATTATCAAAGTGAGAGGGGAAATTAATAAATTAGAAACTAAGAGAATAATACAAAAAATTAATGAAACAAAGAGTTGGTTCTTTGAGAAAATCAACAAGATAGACAAGCCCTTATCCAAACTAACCAAAAGACAGAGAGAGAGAATCCAAATCAACAAAATCAGAAATGAAAAGGGGGACATAACAACAGACATTGAGGAAATCCAGAGAATTATAAGGTCATATTTCAAAAACCTCTACTCCACAAAACTGGAAAACCTAAAAGAAATGGACATTTTTCTGGATAAGTACCACATACCTAAGTTAAATCAAGACCAGATAAACTATTTAAATAGCCCAATAACCCCTAAGGAAATAGAAACAGTCATTAAAAGTCTCCCAACCAAAAAAAGCCCAGGACCAGATGGTTTCAGCGCAGAATTCTACCAGATCTTCAAAGAAGAGTTAATACCAATACTCTCTAAATTGTTCCACATAATAGAAACAGAAGGAACATTACCAAACTCCTTTTATGAGGCTACAATTACCCTGATTCCTAAACCAAACAAGGATACAACAAAGAAAGAGAACTACAGACCGATCTCCCTCATGAACATTGATGCAAAAATACTCAATAAAATATTGGCAAACAGACTCCAAGAACACATCAGAACAATTATCCACCATGATCAAGTAGGCTTCATCCCAGGGATGCAAGGGTGGTTCAACATACGAAAGTCCATCAACGTAATACACCATATAAACAAACTCAAAGAAAAAAACCACATGATCATCTCACTAGATGCAGAAAAGGCATTTGACAAAATCCAGCACCCCTTCATGATAAAAGTCTTGGAGCGATCAGGAATACGGGGAACATACCTAAACATAATAAAGGCAATATATAGCAAACCAACAGCCAACATCAAATTAAATGGAGAGAAACTCAAAGCAATTCCACTAAAATCAGGAACAACGAGGCAAGGCTGTCCACTCTCCCCATACTTATTCAATATAGTACTTGAAGTTCTAGCCAGAGCAATAAGACAACATAAGGAGATTAAGGGGATACAAATTGGAAAGGAAGAAGTCAAGCTTTCCCTATTTGCAGATGACATGATAGTATACTTGAGTGACCCCAAAGATTCCACCCAGGAATTGATAAAGCTTATAAACACCTTCAGCAACATAGCAGGATACAAGATCAACTCAAAAAAATCAGTAGCCTTCCTATATACAATGGACAAAGAAGATGAGAAGGCAATTAGAGATACATCACCCTTTACAATAGCCAAAAATGACATAAAATACCTTGGGGTAACACTAACCAAGCAAGTGAAGGACCTATATGACAAGAACTTTAAGTCCCTGAAAAAAGAAATTGAAGAAGATGTCAGAAAATGGAAAGATCTCCCATGCTCATGGATAGGCAGGGTTAACATAGTAAAAATGGCAATCTTACCAAAAGCAATATACAGATTCAATGCAATCCCCATCAAAATACCAACACAATTCTTCACAGACCTGGAAAGAATAATACTCAACTTCATATGGAAAAACAAAAAACCCAGGATAGCTAAAAGAAACCTGTACAATAAAACAACTTCTGGAGGCATCACAATCCCTAACTTCAAGCTCTACTATAGAGCTACAGTAATAAAAACAGCTTGGTATTGGCATAAAAACCGACATGTGGACCAATGGAATCGAATTGAAGACCCTGACATTAACCCACACACCTATGGACATATAATTTTTGACAAAGAAGCCAAAAGTGTACAATGGAAAAAAGAAAGCATCTTCAACAAATGGTGCTGGCATAACTGGATATCAACGTGTAGAAGGCTGAAAATAGATCCATATCTGTCACCGTGCACAAAACTTAAGTCCAAGTGGATCAAAGACCTCAACATAAATCCAGCTACTCTAAACCTGCTAGAAGAGAAAGTAGGAAGTAATCTTGAACGCATTGGCATAGGAGATCACTTCCTAAATATAACACCAGTAGCGCAGACACTGAGACAAACAATCAATCAATGGGACCTCCTGAAACTGAGAAGCTTTTGTAGAGCAAAGGATACGGTCAACAAGGCAAAGCCACAGCCTACTGAATGGGAAAAGATCTTCACCAACCCCACAGGTGACAGAGGACTGATATCCAGAATATATAAGGAACTCAAGAAATTAGACATCAAAACGACCAACAGTCCAATTGAGAAATGGGCTTTAGAATTAAACAGAGAATTCTCAACAGAGGAAACCCAAATGGCTGAAAGACATTTAAGGAATTGCTCAACATCCCTAATCATCAGGGAAATGCAAATCAAAACAACTCTGAGATACCACCTTACGCCTGTCAGAATGGCTAAGATCAAAAACACTGAAGACACTTTATGCTGGAGAGGTTGTGGAGCTAGAGGAACTCTCCTCCACTGCTGGTGGGAATGCAAGCTTGTACAACCACTTTGGAAATCAATATGGCGCTTTCTTAGAAAATTGGGAATCAATCTCCCCCAAGATCCAGCTATACCACTTTTGGGCATATACCCAAGAAATGCTCAATCATACCACAAGAGCACTTGCTCAGCTATGTTCATATCAGCATTGTTTGTAATAGCCAAAACCTGGAAACAACCTAGATGCCCTTCAACTGAAGAATGGATAAATAAATTGTGGCACATATACACAATGGAATACTACTCAGCAGAGAAAAACAATGACATCATACGGTTTGCAGACAAATGAATGGATCTATAAAAAATCATCCTGAGTGAGGTGACCCAGACTCAGAAAGACAAATATGGTATGTACCCACTCATAGGAAGATACTAGATGTGGAACAAGGATGACTGAACTGCTACTCACATCACCAGTGAGGCTACCTGGAAAACGGGACCCCAAAAAAGACATGGAGAAATGGATGAGATCTACATGAACAGCCTGGTCATGAGTGGGAACAATGAAGAGCGACGGTCGAGGGAAAGAGAGTGGGAGATCCTAGCTGGATCAAGAAAAGAGAGGGAGAACAACGAATAGGAGACCATGGTAAATGAAGACCACATGAGAAGGGGAGGAAGCAGAGAGCTAGGGAGGCCCACGGAGATCCACAAAGATACCGCCAGAAAAGACTGCTGGCAATGGACAAGAGACGGCAGGAACTGACCTACTCCGGTGATGGGATGGCCAGACACCCTGTTAGTTGTGCCATAAACCCCATCCAAGGAAGGTCTGAGGAATCTGGATGCAGACATCCACGGCTGGGCCCCTGGTGGAGCACTGGGAGTCTAATTAGTGAGAAAGAAGAGGGTTTACATGAGCGAGAATTGTTGAAGCCAGGGTTGGATAAAGCACAGGGACATATAGCCAAACGAATGGAAGCACAGGATCTATGAACCAAAGGCTGAGGGGCCCCCAACTGCATCAGGCCCCCTGAACGGGTGAGACAGTCATTTGGCTTGATCTGTTTGGGAGGCAGCCGTGTGTTGGTGCCGGGTCCTGGGCTTGTTGCATGAGTTGACTGTTTGAATCCTGGGACATATGCAGGGACACTTGGCTCGGTCTGGGAGGGGGGGACTGGTCCTGGCTGGACTGAGTGTACCAGGTCGATCCCGGTCCTGGGGCAGACCTTGATCTGGAGGAGGTGGGAATGGGGGGTGGGATGGGGGGAGGGGAAGGGGGGCGAGAGTGGGAGAACAGGGGAATCTGTGGCTATTATGTTGAACTAAATGATGTTGTAAAATAAATTTACTTAAAAAAATTAAAAAAAAAAGAATCTTCTGGTGTCTTAATATACTAATCATTTTTCAATTTTATCTTTTCCAATGAAATGCTTTTATATTTGAAATGTCTGTCATGCTTGACTCATTTGAATGTTCATTACTCTGATTCCCTTAGTAAAGTCCCCTTTGTCATTAACCTAAATGATTCAAAAGGTCTAGAGAACAGAGTATGGGTTTTGGTAATGAATACACAGCTTCTATTAGTCTGTATTAAGATAAAGAATTGTGCATACCTCCTCTTATATATTATATGTAAATAAAAGATCAAAGCATATCAATAATTCAAAATTTATATGTAGATGATATTCCTGTTACAATACAACTGTTACTAAGGAAAAAAACTTAATTGGACTTTCTCTACTTTGTCTTAAAATTCTTAGGTTTTGGTTATCACATGACTTAACAATATGCTATTACTGTCCACTATCTTTGTTGAGATAACTTCTGATATTAACATGTGAGTTATACCTAATATATTATTCAAGGATTTAATGGCTGCATTTTCTGAAAACACTCTTCACTGGGAACTGGAAATTTCTGATAAGAGACTATATTGGATTAAACAAGCTTCTTGTTCTAAACATTGTGTCCTTCTTATTTTCTTCTTTAACCCCAGATCATAATCTTTTCAACTTAAATTTTAATCATTTGAGAATTTTTTTTTTTTATCCACAGAAGACTAAATTAACCTAGACTTCATCATTCTTTTTCTTGCTCTTTTAAGGGTAAGGACACCATTTACTGACTTAATTAGGTAGCCAGATATGTAAAACAGCAGGATATCACATATGAACTACTAATGCCAGAATTAACATGAATATTCCTCCACTATGTTAGACAATCATTATCCCTTACTATCCCCATCTTATATATGTAACCTCAAATCCCATTTAAAAAATTCCCATCAGGGTGTAGGCTCCTTCTTTTGAAACAAGGTCTCATACTTTATGTTGCCTAGGCTTGCTAGAACTCCCTATGTAGCACAGACTGATCTAGAAGTCAAAACATGCCTGAATGAACAATGTCTTTCTTTAACCATAACCCTCACCTAGAGGATATTTTGTTTTTTGCAAAATGAATTTCTGTAACTTGATTCATAACACAAATTGAGCCATTCCAACCAATATGCCAAGAATATATATACTGGTATAATTTTATCAATCATATTTTTTTTGTTTAAAAATATACAATGTAGTTTGATTATATTCTTTTTCCTTTGTGACTTCTTTGGCAAACAACCCAACAAGAAGAAGCCTATTCCTGACATGAAGTTTTACTTGGTGTCATAAAGTCTCTAATTGGGGCATTGTCTTCCCCATTTTAGGGGTACTACATTTAAATTTCTTTCACATATGTATATATTTTAGTTAGCTACTATAGAGTAACCTTTCATGAGGCTTGCAAAAAGGCCTTCAGTGTTAACTTGCCCACTTCATTTCCATCTATCTCCATCCCCATTAAATCCAGCTGTTCTACTTTCCCTTTATCACTTTATACGGCATATGTCGTTTCCATATTCTTGGAAGAGCCTCTCTTACTCCCTCATCCTTAACTAGTTACCTGATCTCTGTGGTTTCCCACCTTGAATATACATACCTAAAGCAGAAAAGCTAACATTGGCATAAAATACAGAAGCTGCATTATTTAACTTTGAGGACCTGTTAACTCACTTGGGATATTTGGGTTTTGTTGTTGTTGTTGTTGTTTTGCTTCATTTCTCTGTTTAATTCTAAACCCCATTTTAAAATTGGGGTTATTTGATTTTTTGTCATCTTTGCTATTATTCTTTATATAATCCAGATAATAACTCTCTTGTCAAGTGTATAATTGGGAAAGATATTTTATTTACTTGTCCTTTGCTATACAGAAGCAGTTTAGCTTCATGAGGTCCCATGTACTACGTATTTGACTCAATGGCAGTGCTTTCATCCTTTGTTCAGAAATTCCTTTTATGTGCTATTGACTTAGAGTTATATCTATAAAAAACAATCTTTTAACTTTTTGCTTAGTTTTACTTTTTATCAAGAAAAGGGAAATCTCAGCATAATATGTGTATTAAAGGTCTTTCTTTGAGCCCCTCTCCAGAGACATCCCATAATTTTCCTAAAGGATGTACTGACTTAATGAATTTCTTCCCAATGATAAATAATATGGTGAAGCAACAAGTTTTGGCAGGTGCAAAGTTCTGTCTCTCCTTTCCTGTTTGAGACACATTTCGTATTCTCCATTATGAAGGAGTTTGTACATGAAGATTCCTTTGGCAGTGTGTGAATTGCTAAACTACCTGTAAATTCATTTTGGTACTCACAGATACTGTTCTATTCTCTACTTGTCTGTTTTAGAGAGAATTCATAAACACAGCTTGGCTTGTTTATTAAAGTTCAAAAACCTGGCAAAGTACATCACTGCAGCTCTTTTTCATCTGCTGTGTTGACATGAAGGTCAGTGAACCCTTTTGAATGATCGAGTTTTTGACAGCTTAATTTCTGTGTCATGAGTTGCTAAGGTAACACTATTTCTGTGAATTTGGCAGCAAATAAATCTTTAAGAAATGTCTTCCAGTTTTAGTATTGAAAATAATTTTATATTATAGCTCAATTTTTATTTATTGTTTCACATTCCATTTTCTAGAGAAACTTGATCTACCTGTTACCTATTGGTTTCTGATACAATTTGATCATAAGGAAGACTTAAAACACAATGTCTTAGAAACAGAATAGAAATAGACTATGTACAAAAAAATGAAGTAACACGGCTTAGTTAAATTAGCCTCTTGAAATGAGCACACAAAAGTTCGCTTTTCAAGCCCACCTATGGGAAGGCTTGTGTTGTGTTTTTAATGCCTTGCATAAGACTTGGTTTATCAACACACAGAGATGCATATGTGTAACATTTCCAGAGACAAGTGGGATGTTTGCTGTATTTATTGTTCTTTGCAAATTCATGCAAATATTTGTGTATGTGTGTATACATGCTTCCATGTATTCATGAGTATGAGTACCAAAGGTGTATCTCATCTATTGTTTGTTAGTTGCCATACACCATTATTTTTGGGGAAAGATTTATCACTGACCCCTGAGGCCAACAGAATCTCACATTTCTGTATCTCTTACATAGATCCTCTCAACTTCATAAAAGACTCACTTGGTTTTCCTTTTTTTTTTTTTTTTTTTTTTTTTTTTTTTTGTCAAGACAGGATTTCTCTGTGTAGATGCGCCTTTCCTGGAACTCACTCTGTGGACCAGGCTGGTCATGAACTCACAGAGAACTGCCTACCTCTTCCACCCAAGTGCTGGGATTAAAGGCATGTGTTACCACCACCTGGCTACTTTTGTTTTTTGGTTTAGTTTTTCTTAAGACTCTCATTTGAGTGTGTTAAGATTATCTAACTATTTCTCTTTTAATTAAAAGCCAAATGATAGCAAATTATAAAATTGACAAAGAGGAAAGTACTTGGTGAGGAATCATGGGAGCCATCTTAAAATCATGCTACCACAATACATCATGTGCATTCACATGCAAAGTCTTGTAAAGATTTGGCAATATTTATAAAACAAGTAAAACACAGCATGTTAACTTGTTGATATCTTTTTATAGGATCATCTCTTAGAATGCTTAAATTTATAGAATTCTCTTTTGTGGCATTATTCTGAAATAGATAAAATATTCTAAAATGTCCACCAGTGTTTAGCTGACACCAACAGATGGTCAAACTGAAAAATTTATTTAATATTTAGATGCTACTAACCATTTATGACCACATGTTACATCTAAAATCATTTTGATTTTTCACATTTTCTTCTACCAAAATTGACTTTAACAATGCAGCAATTTGCAAGAAATATTCAATTTACTATCATGGAAAACCAATTCAGTTTCAAAAGAGGTTATATGATTTGAAATATAAAATATAAATCAAACTCACAGCTGAAGAAATATATAGTAGAAAGAGATAACATTAAAATACTTTAACAAAATTAGATACCTTGCTGAAGATAGACAAATAATAGGTTACATGCAAATATAGGCCAGTTTTAAGATGACATTAAACATCATATGAGAAATTAACTATTTTTATGAGTAGTGAGCCTCATTACACTGAAACTTTAAAATGGAATTGTATGAATGGCTATCAAATGTGGAAGTCAGCTATTCATCAAACAAATTGACTATGAACACATCCAGAAAAAAAGGAACACATACACAAACAAAATATATCTCAAGACCTCCTTTGTAATGAAAAATAGAAGAAATATCCTTAAATAGAATGTCATAGAAACTGAAGTATAATAATGAAACAAAAACCACTGTAAAGTGTGGGGTGCTTACCCTAACTTTGTTAGCAAAAATTATGGGATTCCTACAAAAATATACATCATTGCCATTGCTCTTGGTTGCACACTGGAACATGAAGGTAAAATTCCATATTGATAAAGACACCACACACATTTATCACAGGACATAAGAAAATCAAGTAAGTTGTGACTGGGAATCTTCCTTCATGGTTGTTTCCTCTCCTAGTAGAAAAGATGCTCTAGAAGTTGTGGGGGAGGAAAAAGATCATCAATCTTTTTTTTCTAGTAATTTATTTTAATTCATGACTATTTTTCACATGATTATTTAGATTACATATATAAACTATAACTGAATATTAAATTAAAAAAAGATCATCAATCTTAACTGGCTGTCTGTGAACTGCAATAATGACATTCATGGGTACAATAGAGGCTTGGAGGCTATTGGGATAACTATCTACTTATAGATTGAAGGCCAACTCCACAATAGGATACACTATTAGTACTGTAGATCTTTCTAAGAATGAGAGGTTGGGCTACTCACAGACCACAGGTTTAAGCCTATCAATATGCTTTTGATAAATGGGTATAGTATTGAATGCCCTCTAATTTTCTATCTCTCAATCCATATCTTATTGTAGCTCTTAGGCAGCATCACAGTAGTTGATTTGTGTACTATAAAATGGTTAACACAAAAGCTCACAACTGTTCAAAACTCTAAGAGTAAATGAGGAATAAGTATTCAGCCACAAACAGGACCACCATATCATATACCTTTACATAAGGCATGAGTACCATCATGGAAGTTTGAATGAAAAGATTATAAGAATCAGAAATAGAGAGTACCCTGAGAAAAACAGTGTCTTCTGGACATGGCAGGATATATGCACTCTTGAACACATAGCACATGTGGTTGCCTTCCTAAGACCATACCAGCAAACATAGCATGGAATAGTAAGGGGTCTGTGAACCCCTACACCTCATTGTGGACTTGGAGAGTTGAGGGCTTCTAGAGGAAGGGTACTCTCAATTTTCTTTGGACTGTGGCTGCTATGAAGTCAATCATACTCTAGTTTGTGGTTCAATAATCAGATTATGACAGCAAAAATTTGCAGTGGTAGTTTATCAAATAAATCTTTAGAAAAGGACATAAAGGTGATGAGGTAAGAAGGTGGGAGGCAGATCTTAGGGATTTAAAAAAAAGGATAAGCATGATCAGAATACAGTTCTTTGACTAGAAGACATAATAAATTATGTTGGTTACAGAGTCTTCATGGCATTATTATATGCCATCTTTCTATATGGCATGGGTAGAGATTGATATTTCAGTTTGGTTATACATTCCAAATGATTTATAAAGTTGACAGATGCCTTGTTACCTGTTCAAACATGGAGCAGAGAATCATCTTTATCTGATTTGTGCACACCACACATTCCATTCTTGTGTTAATGCAGATCTAGATGTTACCATTCGAAGTTTGTGTGTTTTCAGAAAAAAGAGGAGGGGGGCAGATGACAATTGAGACAAATGACCCAGATGATCTAGCCTCTCAAAATGCCTCTGTTGCTGTTTCCACAAAAAAACTGTATCCAGGAAAACTTCAAAGCTACTAGCTGAGATGCTCCATTCTCACAGATTACAGAGGCCAGGACTTAAAATAAGCTCTGCACTTCACCATTACATAGATATTGGACAATGAATCATGCAGCTAATTCTCCCAGAACTTAATCATTAACCCAGTTTTCTCAGGATCTCTTAATGATGTCATCACCTGCCATGATATCACTCTGTATGCTGTGAATGTGTTGCTCTGATTGGTTGATAAATAAAATGCTAATTGGCCCGTAGCCAGGCCGGAAGTATAGGAGGGATAAGCAGACAAGGAGAATTCTGGAAATAGAAAGGTGGAGTCAGGAGATGCCAGCCTCCTGTCCAGAAAGCAGCATGTAATGGCACATAGATGAAGCCACGGAACATGTGGCAACATATAGATTAATGGAAATGTGTTAGTTTAAGTGTAAGATCTAGTCAGTGGTAGGCCTGAGCTAATGGCCCAGAAGTTTTAATTAATATAAGCCTCTGTGTGTTTACTTGGGTATGAGCAGCTGCAGACCAGGCAGATATAGGAAAACTTGAGATACAAATGATACCCAGTGAGGGGCAAGAGTTTGCAGCTAAAACTTGAGAAAGCTTTTAAAAAAATTCTAAAATGGACTAAAAACAGCTTCCTAGTTGTCTCTCTCTAGCCCACATGCTGGGAACATGCCATAGAGTAGCTCAAGCTCGCAGGCTGTGGCTGGACTGAAAGAGACAACTAGGACTGTAGAGTAAGAGAGATTTGTCTTGACTGTAGGCCAGGTGGGACACAGGAAAACTTCCAGCTACATTTTAGCATACCAACATGGGGCTCTTGAATTTCCATAAGGGATAAAAGAGTTTCAAAAAGGTTTCTAAACACACAATAATGGAGCCAAAAAACAGGTGCATGCTTCATGCCTCATGTGGGCTGTGAGATGCTGCAACATTCAAGCTTGAGAACAACAAGGCAGATTCCCGCCAAGTTACACAGGGGTTTCTGCAAGCTGCACAATGTGGTGCGTGGAGGATATAGCTTTTTTAGTACAGAAAAAAAAGAAAGGAAGGAAGGAAGGGAGGGAGGGAGGGAGGGAGGGAGGGAGGAGAGAGAGAGAGAGAGAGAGAGAGAGAGAGAGAGAGAGAGAGAGAGAAAGAAAGAAAGAAAGAAAGAAAGAAAGAAAGAAAGAAAGAAAGAAAGAAAGAAAGAAAGAAAGAAAAAGGGCTATAGATTCACCATAAGGCAGATTCAGGTGGAACAAGACTTTAAGTGGCTTACAGTGTGTGCAAAAATGTACATAAGCTTGGAAAAGAGAAGAAAATGAATATAGACAGTTATATAAAGAAATAGTTTTTAAAAATAAAGTCTTTAAAGGGACAGTAAAAGTAATATAAAAATAAGTCACATAAAGATGGATATTACACAGAGAATCTGGATTGTGTTGTCTTTGATATTTTTAACTGCTGAAAGACATTTGATTGTAAAGGCTGCTAAATTAATTATTAAATATAATTAAATATATATATATATATATATATATATTATCTTGACTTCAAAAATTGGATCTAAGGATATGTTATTTGGAAAGGAGGCTCTGCTTTTGTTTCCAGAGGAAGCAAGAGGCTATGGATTTGTTCAAGGTTAAGATCCATGAGATATGATCAAGCCAGACTTCCTGAATCTTAAGGGATGGTACCTATCAACAATAGTTATAACGAGTCTTCCCAGGACTTGACCATTATCTCGAATTTTCTCAGGATACCCATAAGACTACCAGTGCTTGCCAGGCAGTGGTGGCACATGCCTTTAATCCCAGCACTCAGGAGGCACAGGCAGGCGGATCTCTGTGAGTTCAAGGCCAGCCTGGTCTCCAAAGCGAGTTCAAGGAAAGGCACAAAGCTACACAGAGAAACCCTGCCTTGAAAAACAAAAAACAAAAAACAAAAAACAAAAAAAAAGACTACCAGTGCCCTCAACCAGCAGGAAGTAGTATGAGAAACTATGCCCAAATTCCCAAAATACTGTTTACAAATGTTTATTTTTATTTAAAGAGAGTTGATTATAAATGCAATCTCTTTCTGAAGAAGAAAAGGATAAGATAACGAGTAACAACTTGTTTAAAATGTTTACATTGGACAGATTTTAGTTTACTGATACAAATTTAAAGGTAATTTCCTTATACTGTATGTATATTTCTACTCTTGTTTAAGGTATTATGTTTAGGTAACTCATTTAAATTGTAATTGATAATTAAGAAATACAGATTACTAGTTATTCTTCTCTGCTGGTCAAACTTACAGTCATGTTAAGTTTTCTAAGTATACATAGATATAATTCAGTTAGGTAGGTAATCTTCAAACACTTCAAAGACCTACAGAATATGGCATTTGAAATGTTTTAAAACCTTAGACTTTCTGGAAAATGAGACATCTGCTCCTGGCAGCAGTGATTTACTTCAAAGAGAAGACATCGAAGACACTCCATATGGAGTTTATTTCCTTCCTGGCAAAAATAAAAATTTGGCCAAGAAACTGTTCTTACCTGGACTGCTTGGCAAAATACTACATTGACTGGACATGCAGGATCCATGGGAAGGTGACCACTGCACTTTGCAAGGCAAAATGGTCCTTCAGGTTACTGCTTCACAGAAGAAACTGTCAGATTTCTACAGGACACAGAGACTGAGTGACTAGGCCTATGGACTGAAGATGGATGCCCCAGCATTGCAGAAGAACTTTGGGTGACTGTCCAGATAGCCAGCTGTCTCTGTCATTTCCAGAGTTTTAGAAGTTGCTTACAATACTCATCCCCTGTTTACTTAGGTAATATTATATCCTTCTGAGATCTTTTATGTAGTTGAAGACTACATAGTTATAATTATGGTTTTCCTTGGTTATGATAAGAGATAAGGTAGATATGAAACCTTGGACTTAACAAATATAGGATAAATCAAATATTTTCTTTAAATTTGCCAAGTATAAAGAGACTAGATATTGTAGCTATAATTATTGGTTGATAATTGTATTGTTATATGTAATTTTACTATGTTAAAATTAAAACCTCCCTTTTTGAAAAAAGGAGAAGGGTAAGTGCTGTGAATATTGCTCCATATGCTGTGAATGTGTTGCTTTGATTGGTTGATAAATAAAATTCTGATTGGCCAGTAGGCAGGCAGGAAATATAGGAGGAATAAGCAGACAAGGAGAATTCTGGGAAGTGGAAGGCTGAGTCAGTAGACACCAGTCCCCTCTCCAGGGAGCAGCATGTAACGGCACACAGGTAAAGCCACAGAACATGTGGCAACATACAGATTAACAAAAATGGGTTTGTTTAAGTGTAAGAGCTAGTCAGTGGTAGGCTTGAGCTAATGGCCCAGCAGTTTTCATTAATATAAGCCTCTGTGTGTTACTTGGGTATGAGCACTACAGACCAGCGAGACGAAGGAAAACTTCTTACTACAATCAACCCCAGACAACAGGAAGTAATTTTAAAAACATGACACCAACATTACTTAGAGGTGAGGTGGGCTGGGTGGTTTTTGGTCATTCAGTGGTTTATGGATGTTTGCTATTATTTAGGGAATTAGTTGCAAGTTGTTATTGGCCATGGTCAGAGAGGAAGCTAAATACAGAAGTTTAGATTAAGGGATTTCTTTCTTTCCTTGTTTTTCTTTCCTTTTTTCTTCATTCTCTTCTAAATAGTATTGAAAAATGAAAAAATTAGATGAGATAAAAAAAAGAAGGGTCACATAGGAATGATAAGATAAAAGGGTAAACTACTGAATCTACTTTTAAACTAAAAAGCAATTACTAGTCTCAAATATTTTACATTGAGTGGATTTTTTTCTCTATTGATACTAATTTAAGGTTCTTTTTGTTACAATATACTGTAAGGTATTTTACCTATGCAACTCATTTAAAATTGTAGTTTACAGTTCTACTCCTTGAAAGCTACTATTACAAACTGTTTAGATAATTAAGGAAACAATTAAACACATAATATTTAGATGTAAACAGAAACAAACTTGATCTAACATAGTATTTTAGATAGATTGGTGATCTTCAAACACTACAGAGATCTAAAGAATATGGCAATTAAGCTGTTTTAATGGCATAAGGAATTTCATAGCAGTAAGATATGCTGGCTCTTTACAACACCAGTCTAATTAAAAAAAATGATGGTGTATATTGAAGAACCTTGGTAAGTAGTTTATTTTCAGTGTGGTAAAGCTAGTCACTGGGCAAGGAACTGCCTTTACTTCAGCTGCTGACAGTATGCTGTCCAAATTGGACAAGCATAACAGAGAGAAAAACCTGCTGAACTTTGCCAAGACAAAGGAAGACAGTCCTTCAAAACTCTGGCTTAACAGAAAAGTCTGTTGTGGTAATATTTAATTGTGCAGAAATGTGATATTTTATTTGTATGTTAATAAATAAAGTTTGCCTGGAGATCAGAGGAAATAGCAAGATATACACAAAAGTCAGGCAGTGGTAGCACATGCCTTTAATCTGATCACTTGGCAGGTTGGCGTCTTCTCATTCAGCTTTCCTCTTCCCAGAATTCTCCTTGTCTGCTTATCCTGCTATACTTCCTGCCTGGCTACTGGCCAATCTGTGTTTTATTAAACCAGTGTACAAAAGCATTATTCCACAACAGTCTGTCAATTATTCTAGGCCTGTAGGTCAAAGAAGAATGCCTCATCATAGCTGGGAAACCTTGAGTGACTGTCCAGGCAGCCAGCTGTCTCTTTCATTTGTATAGTTTTAAAGTTGTTTGCTATGTATTCCTGTTTACTCAGGTAATAGTTTATCATTCTTACATCTCTGATGGGTGTTGAAGACCAGATAGTTATAGTTTTACCATTATTTTCTTGCCAAATTAAAAAAAAAAGAAAGAAAAAAACTCACAAAGGGTACATTAATTTTATGAAGTTTGAGAGCATCAAAGTTCAACTTGTTTACCTAAAAAAATGTGTTATAGTCTAAAAGGATATTTTTAGGCTGGTAATACAAGTTAGGATAGAAAGTGTTTTAGAAGCCAGGCAGTGGTGGCACATGTGTTTAATCCTAGCACTTGGGAGGCAGGGGCAGGCGGATCTTTGTGAGTTCGAGGCCAGCTTGGTCTATAGCATGAGATCCAGAAAAGGCACAAAGCCACACAGACAAACCCAGTCTCAAAAACAAAACAAAACAAAACAAAATAACCCCCCCCAAAAAAAAAACAAAGAAAAAAAGTGTTTTAGGTATAAAACTTTGGTCTCACCAAGATAGGGTAGAAAGTAGAGTATGTTTTTCAGAATTTGCCAAATACAAATGGACTAAATATTGTGAATATAATTCTTTTTTTTAAGATTTATTTATTCATTTATTATGTATACAGCATGTATGACTTCAGGCCAGAAGAGGGCACGAGATCTCATTACAGATGGTTGTGAGCCGGAACTCAGGACCTCTGGAAAAGCAGTCAGTGCTCTTAACCTCTGAGCCATCTCTCCAGCCCGTGAATATAATTCTTACCTGATAATTGTTCTCATTGTATATAGATTTACTGTATTAGAGTTAAAACCATTTTTTTTGACAAAAAAGGAGTAAATGTTGTGGGATAATCTTTTGGCACACTCTGAAGATGTGTCTCTGCCAAGGAATCTTTTGATTGGTTTAATAAAGAGTTGGGTGGCCAAAAGCTAGGCAACTGAAGATAGGTGGTACTTCTAGGAAGAGATAGAAACTCTGGGAAGAAGAGAGGTAGGATTTGCCAGTGAGACCCAGAGGAAGTTAAATGTACGGTATGGAGGAAAGGTAATGAGCCACATGCCAGAATATATATTAATATAAATGGGTTAAAATGAGTTTTGAGCTAGTGCAGTACAAGTCTAATCTAAGGCCAAGTTTTCATACTCAATCAGAAGTCTCCATGTCATTACTTGGCAGCTGGTGGTCCAAATACAGAGAGCTCTCGAAACTGATGGTTCTTAAGGATGTGAACCCTGGTAGAGTAATCACTATCCAGGGCAGTCTAATCCATTTGATAATACTTGAGTGACCCAACTGGACTGCCAGAAACCCAAGGAGATTGACTCTATGGAGACCTCCAATTTAGATTCGTCTTGGCATATTGTCCAGATGTTTGGCTCTGGGTCTCTGCATCTACTCCTATCTACTGCTTATGACTGAGCAAGGCACTGGTCTATGAATATAGCGAATATCATTAGGAATCATTTCATTGATGTTTTTGATCTACTCTAAGTCACTGTGCTATGGAGTCTCTGGTTCCTGATCATCCAGGCAGTGTAAAGCAAGTGCTCCCTGTCTTGATAGTGTGCCCATCAGGTTAAGCCAAACATTAATTGGCCACTCCCAAAAATTTTTTAACACCATAGCCCCAGAACACAAGTAGTTAATATTTAAAATGAACATGGTTAGGTTTCTAAATCTAGCATTCTTATTCAGATGTCCTGAAATACCATTCAAACATGTGCCTTTCCAAAAGAGTCATATGTTATTCTATTGAGGATATAGGTTAAAAACAAATATTATTGTTCTTTTTTTATTTCATGATTGTATAATATTCAGTGTATTTCCTTTAATAATTTATTTCTTCATTATCATATGCAGCAGTATATAATCCACTGAGACTTTATAATCTTAAAAAATGTTATATTAAATCATATTTCTTTTGATTTTATAACTTTCCACATTTAAATGATAATATTGGAAATATTAAGCATCATAAGAAAATTAATCAAAATGCAACATTGCTGGTCTCTTCTTCAGTCACTGAAGGCTTTATTCTAGCAGCATGGGAAGTTCACTATTGACTGGCTGGGTACACATTTTCCCAGTTCTCTGGTTCCCTTGTTCTTCATTTTTCTAAATTTCTTTTTTTTTGAGTTTATAATAGAATTACATTAATTCTCCTTCCCTTTCCTCCATCCACAGTCTTCTAAATACCCCTTGCAATTTTATGGGCTTTTTTTGATTAGTTATTATTACATGATATCATGAATATATGTATGTGTAAATATAACACATTAAGTCTATATAATGTTACTTGTAGTTATGTTCAACTTTAGTTAGTACCCAAATATAATCTCCTACTTTTTCAGGTGTAAATATTTCCACTAACATTCTAAGGCATGACTCAATTGCCATCTCCTTAATTACATCTTGATGTCCTAATCTAGTCTAACCCCTCCCTTACACTTCCAGCAAAGATTTATTCATATTTTAATAAAATAGTCTTTTTACATATCTTCCTTACACACCTATTAATGACTCATATATCCTTCAACACATGAGTGTACCAATTCTATAAACAATGAAAAATGAAAGAATATATGTATTCATGGACCATGCAAAGTGTCTAATTTATTAAAAATATCCACATTCAAATTGAAGTGACAACAGCAACAATAGGATGTGTATTAAAAAGAGAAAATAATTACCATCACAAGAAGTTGTTTTGTTAGTGTATTTTTGCACCTTGACTTATTAAGTGTTAGTAAAGGGATAGTCCAAATTAAGAGATACCTCACTAAATATTCTGACTTAAAATTATTAAAGCAACTCAATACTATATTGTGTATACCAGGACCTCTGCTAAGCTGTACAACAGAGCTGAGCTGGCAGATACCAGGATAATTAGTTAAAACAAAAAGCCTCAAATAAGAAGTTAATATTGTTATCACTCTGTGAACAATGTAAGGGAAGGCTAAAACTAGAGAAATAACTGGACCATAATCCATGTACAAGAGAAGGATCTGGTGGTTCATCTTTTTTTTTTTTTTTTTAAACTGTTGGGTGTTTATTAAACACATTCCTGGGAAGTTCATTGAAATGTAGATGTAGAAAATAGAAGATAAAGGCTAAGATTTGGAAAGACTGCATGCTATTTCTTAGCAGATAATTGACTTCAACTTGTTCATCTCCTTTTTCAATAGTGAAACTGCAGCAGAGGTACCTAACTACCTCTGCCCTTATTGTTTTTAAAAATAGCCATTACATGTGTAAATGAAGTTGGAGATGAAGGGCCAAGTCTGGATGCCCACTTCATCTTACCTGAAAGCCCTCAGAAGCTTCAATCCACTGGCTGGATACTGATTCTCATATGTATTGGTCAGCTTTCTCCAATGTGGCTTTCCAGGTAATATGTTTGCATCTGCTTGTGATCTGGATTAAAAGAAAAAATCTCACAGGCTTTTGGCATAGATCCAGACTCCTGCTTTGAAAGAAAATGAATTTAAATAGTGACAAATGAATATAATGCATCTGAAATAGAAAGTAGCAAAATATTAGAATCTAATCAATATTTCATACAATAGATGTAACATTCCATTAATTTTTAAATGATATGCATTTATATCATAACATAGTTTATAAATCTCTAGTTGGTTAAAATCTAAAGAGTACTTTGTGGAAAGGAAGAATGAATGAATCAAAAATCTTCTGTTAGAGGAAGTCACAAAATGAAGAAGCAAATACTTACCAAGTTAAAAATATACTGGAATACTTTGTGTAGGATTTTATTGGTTTATCACTATTCAACAAATATTACAAAGGAATTTTTGTGTGTCAGTGATATGGTCTCTGATATCAAGAACTCACAATCATTACAAAGGACCACCTGGGATGATTAAAAAAACA
The DNA here is from genome assembly GCF_004664715.2 of Peromyscus leucopus. Lineage (NCBI taxonomy): Eukaryota > Metazoa > Chordata > Mammalia > Rodentia > Cricetidae > Peromyscus > Peromyscus leucopus. Next base: position 44,558,869 of record NC_051071.1, on the reverse strand, counting down.
AATCAGTGAGTGAGTACAGCAAAACTGAATAGAATTCTTGAAGAAAAACAAAACTATTTTCTAGATGACAGAAAATTATAAAATTTATCATTTTCAGATCCAGGCATATCATATGTATGTGTGAGGCAGCTCATTCATATGCCTATATTCACACATTCATGTGGATGCCTGTGTGGGCCAGAAGAGGATAATAGTTGCTATGAAGCTGGAGGTACAGTTGGTTTTAGGCTTCAGGCTATGAGTCCTTGGTCTTCTGGAAGACCACTAAACCTCCTTGCTAGTGAGCTATTTCTCCAGGGACAGTCTTATACCATTTTTAAGTGACTCCTTTTAAACAGTTTGTGTTCATGAACGTATTTAACAAAGAACCCAACTTTTTCTCTTGGGTTTCTATTTTATTGCTGTTGTTAATTCCAAAATGTGGGTAAATGCTTCTATTTAGAGATACTGAATCATGACCCCACATTAGATCATCAGACTCTTTTATAAGATGCTCCATCCAGCCATCACTTCATTAAAATATGTCAAAACGGACAATTAGTGATCACTAATTTTGTGTGTCTAATAGGCTAGGCCACCACACCCAGATATTTGGTCTAATACTATCTAGATATTGTATTGAAGTCATTATTTGGGTTACTTTCACTTTAATGAGTAGAATTTGAGTAAAAGGGAGTATCTATGGCATGCTCTAATCTAGTCCATTTGATGGTGGACCCTAGGACAAAATAGTTTGTGCCCATATGTATGTACTCAGGTTTATATTGTTAGAAATCCATCTCCTTGAAATCCCTTTGCTGTGATTTCCCTGACTTTTCTCTAGTGAACTCAAATGATTGGCTCAATTGATCTAACCAATCACATTACTTATTCTCTTTATGATATTTAAGGAAATGTTCAATTGCACATTCATGAATTATGTAAATGGTGCTAAACTCCCCAATCTTTTAATATATTTTTGTTTAGTACTTTATTAGAAAGAAAAGTATCCTTTCTAAGCAGTACTATTATCTCATATGTTCCCTATAGTTCCTAGCATATATATATATATGTAAAAATAATTCAGTAAGTGCACAATAATTCAATTTGATTGCATTTTAGAGGATAACTTTCCTAATTTGTTTTTCTGATCAATTCCATTATTTCATTTGTGTGTCACTTAGAGTTACATACAGAGCATAAGGCCTAATGTATGTTCACTGAGGGTGGCCATGTTTAAAAATTAAAGGATAAATTGCAAAACAGGTTATGAGTAAGGGTATAGCCCTCCTTGATAACAAATAAATGATAGAACAATTGATGATACATAGTTAGATGATAGGGATAAATAGATAGATAGATAGATAGATAGATAGATAGATAGATAGATAGGTAGGTAGATAGATAGATAGATAGATAGATAGATAGATAGATAGATAGATAGATAGATAGATAGTTAGATAGATAGATAATCCTCAAGGGCATCCAGTTATAGACAAGTCACTGTCTTCTAGAACAGCTGTTCTTAATCTGCGGGTTGCAACTTCCTTAGAGGTTGAACGACCAATCTACAGGTGTCACATATCAGATATCCTGCATATCAGATATTTATATTACAATTCATAGCAGTAACAAAATTGTCGTTATGAAGTAGCCATGAAAATGATTTTATGGTTATGTGTCACCACATGGGTAACTGTATTAAAGCATTGTAGCATTATCAAAGTTGAGAACCATTGTTCTAGAAGAATTGTAGATTTACATTATTAACACTAGCTTTACAAAAAGAAGAGATTGTTAAATTTTCTGGCTGTGAGCTTAATCAACTATAAATTAATAGAAGAAAAATAACTTTAGACCTTACTCCTATGCCTTTATAAGAAACATTTCCATGTGTTGGAGAGAAGAGCAATCAGTTAATGACATCCTGTGAGTCATTTACTTCAATCATAATGTACTTTATTTCTCCATTTATTGATCAAAATATTGATTATTCCTGAATCATATATTCAAGATGATAATAAAGTCCTTGAGAATTTTTACTTCATTCAAAATGACAATATGACCCACATATTTGCTTTTGACCGTTTTCATTGGAATTTTCATTCTCATAGATTTACAGGGTTTTCTACTTTATTAAAATACTGGCACTGATTGAACATGCAAATACCACAACAGAACAGAAAAAAATTCAGACTGATATTAAATTCAAGTGATTTTAAATTGAATTCTTCAGAACAGAATGATACATGCTTATATTGATTCAATGCATAGTAAATAAAATCTAAAATTCAATCTGTCTCTTATTGTACCATATGTTAAACATTTTAGAAGATATTATCTCAATTTGCTCTTTGATGTTTTGGATTTCTGGAGGTACTTACCGAATTAAGCAAAATTTGCATACCATAGCCTGAATAAAATGCCAGACTTACAGTAAACAAAGCAATGTTAACTTTTACCATAAGAGAAGTAATGTAAAACAATTTGCTCCATGATTATTTAAAAAAATAAGAGGAAAAACCATCTTGTAAAATTAGATGAGTTCAAGGTCCCTTTTTGATTTAACTCTACCTCAAAGCAAGTCATCTGCCTTTCTAAAAATATGTAGCTTGTATACCTGATCATAAAGAATATGTATCTGAGAAACAATTTCAGATATAGGAATTGGAGTACTTGAGAACATTGTCATCATTTGCTAAGGACATCTATGTTCCAATTTTAAAATTCTACTTAAAATCATATAGACCATTAAAATTCTGAAGACAGCCAGATGTATTTTTGAAGTAATTTTAATTTAATTTATGTCTCTTTATTTTCTTGTACAAATTATCAACAGCAGGAAAAATAAGACCTCTGATGCATAAAGCTATTATACTTGCTAAAATTCATATTGGGGCACTGGTCTGTTCAATCTACCTTCATCTTGCTCTCTTTTCTGAATATTGTGATATTTAAACCACGCCAAGAAGCTCTGGTAAACTGACAGCTGCCTGAATCCTACATAACTGGACCGAATGGAGCCTTACAGATAAATGGATGTACGTTCCTGGCAGGCTTGCATTTCATGGAATCATAAGAGAATATTGAAGTAGCTTCAAGCTTGTGTAAGTGGAAACTGTGCCCACAGCACATTTTTATCTGTGGCAAATGTTTCTAAAACCTCTTCACTAACAAAAAGCAAGACATACAGATTGATGAGTGGAAAAGGAATTTTATAACAGTCAAAAACTTTGCAAGGTCCTGAGGAAGAAAAGGAGAGCAGTGCCAAGAAACATTACCCCAAAATCAATCATGCATAGTAAGTAGAAAAAAAATATGAACTTAGAATATCTTGACTCCACTCGATGTTTTATTTCTCTTTCTTCTTTGTAACATTCCTGTTGAAATAGAACAATTTGGTAACAGGACATTTCTTCAGTCTAGCCTCCAAGGTACTACTAATTACTATACAAGCTACCTAGGGAGGAAATGTTAAACAACCCTACCCTGCTGCAACTTGAGTGAATCACACTAATTACTAACATAGCAAGATATACAAAATGGTGAGGTGCCTGGCAACCAACAGTTTTCTAACTTCAACAGAAGAGATATCATCCCTGGTTCTGAAAACCTGGCCACCTCCCTGAGACTAGTGAAGTCTGGATATTAGAAAAGAATACACTATTGCCAATTTGATAGACCAGCATAAATTCTTACTACATTCTAAATCTTATCTTTATACCCATAATTCATTTTATCTAACACTTCTCACCAAAGGCAGTTCTCTTTACAGCAAATGGAGACCATTTCAGAAAAATCACAGCTGGACACATGTAGAGATCAACAAATCCAAAGGAACCTATCCATAACAGACACATCTGAATCACAGTTCCTATACCTATGCTTCAAGAAACATTATGGAAAAGAGAATGGAATGGTTTTAAGTCTGTGATGAAGCAAGCTATCGTAGAAATTGCTGCATAAACAAGAGTGGGACAATGGTGCTATCAGTGCACATATTAACCTGGAAGGAGGAAAATTCAGAGTCGCATGCCTAGACAAGAACTATTCATAACTTTGGACTGAGAGAGAGGGAATCAGAGTCTCCCAGGGATGAGCCCTTTACCAGCCTTCCAATGCAGAGCAGTAAGCCCAGAAACTATAAATACACGAACAACAAAACAGACTCAGATTGTTGTGTTTAAATTTCTGCATGGGTACTTATATGTAACAACAATAATCGAAGGGGGGAAAAGGCTGTATACATGATAATGGATTGGAGGGCCTAAAAGAATTATAATATGCTTACGTAGTAGGAAACCCTCAGTCAATTCTCATTAGCACAAACAATATATTCAAAATAAAATTATAGAGAAGAAAATACCATTTGATGGTTTTAGAAATATTGTTCTAGATCTTTTAAATCTATATGAAGACTGTAACAAAAATTCCATTATGTAATAGTAAGTAATCACCCTGATTAATACTTCAAATCTGAAATCACAGAAACTGAATTTTTCCTATTTGTGTGTTTATTTTTGTTTTGCTTTTTGTTGTTTTATTTAGCTTGTTATGCTATTATTTTACCAAAAATATCCCCTTTTAGAAACAGAACAAATAGAGTAATCTGTGGTATGCAATCTTTGAAGCCTTGCTCTAAAACCTCATCTCAGATATGCCTCATGCAATTAATTTATTTATTTGGATAGTCTAAAATATTTAAACTCAAATAAAATTAATTATAATTTTAAAGTAACAAGTGATAAGTAATGTTGTGTATGTTGTTTTTAATTATAATAAATAAAATAAAAGTTTAAACAGAAGTTTCAGGGGCAAAATTGCTTCCTCAAATTAGATAGTTTAATTCAATCATTGCTGATAATGGTTTGGACAGTCTTTAAGGTAGGAAATTATTACTCTTATACCTGTTACTTGTCAGTCACATTTCTACTTTCAATTCTCAGGTTTACCATATGGAAAAAATATGCAGATATATTTACACATTTATACGAAAATAAACAATGTGCATGATAATTTATTATTAGTTATTAAATTAAAATTTCAGCACTGTAACACATAATGAAGCAATTACCTTTACAAAGTAAGATCTTAATCCTGTGATTTGAATATCAAAAGGAAAATAATGTATATCACTATCAAAAATTGCATTAACTTAAGCATAAAACTCGTTGACTTTTTAACAAATTTACCTAATATATAAAAACAGTGATAATAAAATTTATAACTATTATCTGTTATAGCAGCACAGCTGTGATGGCAACTTATTCTAACACAAACTGTCATAACATACCAGCAACCATGAGCAGTGGATTCAGAAATACTATTAAGCATCCATCCTATATATCATGTAAATACAAGATACCAAATAAAATTTGTTTGGAAAATGATAGTACTGAATTATACAATAATACTCTGAGATCAACAATTAAAATATTGAAAAATAGTAAAAAAAAAAAAAAAAACTGGTGATTTTCTTCTTAAATCCTTCAAGTTTGGTTTAGCAAATACACATGTATTGAATTTACTTATTTCAAAGGCTTGTTCTATAAAAATCAGCTCACTGATTTTTCATGAGTGTTCAATTAGGTAAGCTCAATTAGATTTTACAAATGTGGAAATGAAGACAAAGGAAGGTCTTAATTGTGTCAAATATTAGACAGTGGGTTATAAGGAAGGGTGTCAGTTCTGAAATCTCTCTTGGGGACTCCAGGCTCATAAATCAATTATTATTACAATGTAACATGAATACAGAAATGACAAAAGTGTGGAATATCCAGAAAAAGGTCAATATGTACATAAAAACTGGTATAAAATAAAGGCATAAGCAAGATGTGGATATTTATTAAAATAGTTGGGAAAACTGACAATTGGAGAAAGAAAATTAAATTCTAAACTCACACCAGATACAAATATAAACTCTAAAGAGATCTAAGTTCTAAAAATGAGAAATAAAATCTAAGTCAATGAAAACATTTATTCTTGTCAGCCTTACAGATACATTTTGTTGTTCAGATCCAATATTATGAAAACTCAATATATTTGATAACATCAGAATAAACTTTCTTATAACAAAATAAACACTATAAAGTTTTTGTTATTGATTTTTTTTCATACAGTATATTTGGATCACGTTTTCCCTTCCTTCGTCTCCTCCCAGATTCTTCCCATCTGGCCACCCATCCAACTCTGAGGCTTCTTTCTCTCTCTTTAGAAAACAAAATAGTTTACCAACAATGAGCAATAAACAAACAAACCAGCACAGAACAAAGCAAACTAAAACATTTTAAAAAATAAAAATAAAAAGCATGAGAAACACACACACACACACACACACACACACACACACCCTCATTGTAAAAACATAAAACCACAAAAAAAAAACAAAGAAAGGGCCCAAACATTGTGAGACAAAACATCTCACAAACAAACAAACAAACAAAACACTGAGTTTGTTCTGTCTTGTCCATCTAATGCTGGTAAGGAGGCTTCCCTGTCAGGTACTTTGGATACCCAATAAACTTGTCAATTAGAGATAGCTTCTGGGTTAGAATGGGGGCTTGTGTTCAGTTCCCTGTATCAGTGTTGTGAACCCTAGCCATCCTGGACCTCTACAGTCCCTCTCTCTGCTGCCACAGTCTCTGAGTTCATATGTTTGTCAGTCCTGTTATGTCTGGAAAGCAGGTTCCTTGGTATCTTGCATTTCCATTAGCTCTTTCAACCTCTTCTGCAGAGTACCCCAAGTTCAGAGGAGAGGTGTTTGATGAAGACATTACATTTAGGTATGGGTATTCCAAGGATACTCACTCTCTTTTCATTGTTCAATTATGTATCTCTGCATTAGTTCCAATGTACTGCATGAGGAAGCTTCTCTGACACAGGCTGAGGGAGACACTGATCTATGGATACAGCAGAATTTCGCTAGGAGTCATTTTATTGTTAGCAAACACTACACGTCCTCATATTTAAAATAGATATCTAATATCTAAATTTGTAGTAAGATTTTTATAACAATGAAAAAAATAATGTATTTTTTAAGTTGGAAAATATTACTTACAGAAAATCTACATTTATAAATAACAGATTCATCTCATTGACTACAAAGCACTTGGACGAAGATGTTGAAATTCACTAACACTTCATTTTTGTTTAGCTATTAGCAATTTATGAAATTTATCCTGAATAATAATAAGTTGGTTCATAACATCATCCCTGTCCTGAATTTAAAACTTTAACAATGATGAAGATTGCCAAAAAGTGCTGTGAAATAGGAGGTCTAATTGTCAAGGTACATACCTATTTTAGTTGGGGTTCTGCGGTATCAAATCAAATTTAAAATACCCATATTACACAACCATTGATTTATATTATTCAGTTGAATAAAACCATGCAATATAAAAATCATGTACATAAATAGATCAGTTGAAAAAGTGAATAATAGAAAAAACATATTAAGAGTCCTGATGCTGGAGCTCTGGTTTATATTGCCTCTTTTAATTGTTCTTGAGAGCTCTCATAGTATACCTCACAGAGATCCACCTAACTCTTCCTCCTGAGTGCTGACATTAAGAGAGTGTGCCATCACAGCCAGGCTTGCTCAGGGATTTTTGTAGAAAAGGGAGCAGGATACAAGTAGATGTCTACAAAAGACAGTGTTGGCCAGACACAAAAGTGAAGTTGCACATTTGAAGTCACCATGAAAGAACTGTATGCATGATGTTTGCCAAAGATTAAGCCAATCAAAATCCTACCTCGGATATAAGAGGGGCTAATAAGTGTCACACTTATTTGTGAAGTTATTGTCAGTTAATGGTTACTAGAAGAAGTTGAGCCCCCCCTTTTTATCCAGAGATTAAAGACCTAAAATACTATTCATGCTCAATAGATGCTTCCACACTCTCTCAATATGGGCAAACATTAAATATGCTCAAAGGATTTTAAATTAAATAAAAACAGAGAAAGCACACAAAGTTAAGGAGAGAAAAGTCACCGTGAATAGAAAACGTGAGTGGAGTATTGGTAAGAACATCTGAATGAATATAAAAATATTTAAAAATAATTATATCTAATAGATCTACCACTAAGGTAAAGTAAAACAGGGTTCTGTGTAATTATAATATTGAGTTAATGAATAATGAATTTTGATTATAACTTTAGAAAATCTTATTTAACACAAACTTTTAAATTTATTTTATTCTCTGTGAACTACATATATTAATTGTGTTTCAGAATATGTTTGCTTTCCTTTAAATTACACCTATTTGTCATAAGAATCATGAATCGGTTTGGTTTGGTTTGAATACAAAAAAATATTTATGCCAGACAATGGTGACACATGCGTTTAGGGGGAGGCAGAGGCAGGTGGTTATCTGTGAGAAAGAGGCCAGCCTGGTCTATAGAATGAATTCCTGGACAGGCTCCAAAAGCTACACAGAGAAACCCTGTCTCAAATAAACTGAAAAGACAGAATGAAAGGAAGAAAGAAGGAAGAAGTAAAATAAAGAAAAAAGAATGAAAGATATTTATAGTTGTGACATCAATTTATATTGATTTTTGATGGTCTTAGACTATAAAAACCTTCATTTGAATATGACTCATATATTGACATTTCATAGTGATGTTACATTCATAAAAATGGAAGATTTACATTAGAGCACCCAACTACAAAGGTAACTAAGCACTGTCTTCATAAAACTTTGAAATATGTCTTAAATAAGTTTTAAATTAACATAACAATATTCTATATAAAATAGTGTTTGTACTAAGAAACAAATTTCACATTCTTTTTTTTTTATTTTACAACACCATTCAGTTCAACATAATAGCCACAGATTCCCCTGTTCTCCCCTCTCGCCCCCTCCCCTCCCCCCCGCCCACTTCCCATTCCCACTTCCTCCAGATCAAGGTCTCCCCCGAGGACCGGGATCGACCTGGTAGACTCAGTCCAGGCAGGTCCAGTCCCCCCCTCCCAGACCGAGCCAAGCGTCCCTGCATAAGTCCCAGGATTCAAACAGCCAACTCATGCAATGAGCCCAGGACCCGGCACCACCGCACAGCTGCCTGCCAAACAGATCAAGCCAAATGACTGTCTCACCTATTCAGAGGGCCTGATCCAGTTGGGGTTGGGGGCCCCTCAGCCTTTGGTTCATAGATCCTGTGCTTCCATTCATTTGGTTATTTGTCCCTGTGCTTTATCCAACCATGGTTTCAACAATTCTCGCTCATATAAACCCTCTTCTTTCTCACTAATTAGACTCCCAGTGCTCCACCAGGGGCCCAGCCGTGGATGTCTGCATCCAGATTCCTCAGTCCTTGGATGGGGTTTATGGAACAACTATCAGGGTGTCTGGCCATCCCATCACCAGAGTAGGTCAGTTTCTGCCGTCTCTCGACCATTGCCAGCAGTCTTTTGCGGGAAACAAATTTCACATTCTTATAAAATTAAGTTACATAAGTTAAATTACATACACATAAATATCTGTATATCACATATCTTAAATGTACTCTTAATTAAAATATTATGTCAAACATTAAAATTATAATCAAATATTTGCCACATCAATAATGATTTGAGAATATTCAAATGATAATATTCCTACTTTTGCTATTCACACTTTCCACTTCAAAGAACATTTAATTTTTGTTTATTGCTAATTATAAATTCATATAAACTATGCATTTACTTTCTCTAAAACAGATTAAGCCCACTGTATTAGTCAGGGTTCACTAATGGAACAGAAGAGCTAGAGGAATATAGTAGTTTTTCAGTCCAAAAGGTAACTTCTCATTAGTCTCATTATGGTTTTGGAGTCTTGAGAATCACTGAGAACTTGCTCTTCTTCAGTCAGTTTTGGAAACCTGGTTCAAATCCCAAAGAAGTTGGTTCTAATACCTATTACAGAAAGCCTCGCTAGAATAATGAACTTGCCTCAAAAAGGTAAGGACAAGCAAGCAAAAGCTAAGTTCCTTATTCAATGTCCTTTCATCTGGGATGCCACCCAAAAGGTATGGCCCATGTTTAGGTTGGGTCTTCCTGCTTCAAATAATCCCATTAAGAACCTACCTCCCAGGAACACTAAGCAGCTCGAGTCTTAATTGATTTCAGATGCAGTCAAGTTGACAACCAAGATTAGCTATCATATCCACAGAATTGTGACCTCTTCTTCCCCTGTAAGCCTTTCCTCAGTGAACAGATTAAGTTACTAAATACCCTATCTGATTTTTTTTGAATCTGAATTTTCAACTAACAGAGTACTGAATGATAATATGAAGATAAGAAAATTCATTGCCAAATTAAAATTTATAGGATGCAAAAGTACTCTACTTTCCCAGGCTGAATGACAATGAGAGGAAGTGTTTGAACATGTTAGTGCTTATTTTTAGGAAACTCACATAAGCTTTATTAAAATACAAATGTGATGTTATAACTAAATAATCCTGAGATTTGGGGGAGTAAAAACAGTATTTATTAAAGTAATCACTCTCATCATGTATTTGTCATTATTCCATTAGTGCTTCAGTACCTAAGGCATATACCTACCTCTGTGAGGCAGGAGGGATGAGAACTTTCACACAAAGCGTCACGAGTTAGTGACACTATGATACACTCTATTTTGCAGCAGTAAGGGAGCAGCGCATGGTGTAGTCTGCACAATGGTGACAACTTCTGAATTGAAGAGTCATGGACACAATAGCTGTTGTTTAAAGCATCTTTTTAGATGATTCTGTGAAATTTGCAACCCTACCCATCACGAAACTGCAAATGCTGCATTATGAAAGGTGTCTTTTTTATTTGGCAATTTTCTTAAAGGATGAAATTTAAATTTTAAATATAATACGCAGTATCTTGGAAACTAAAAACTAAGGTATCATAAAGACATTCTTATCTTACAAAAAGTAAAAACAGGATTATCTGAGGACAACATAATATAACCTTTAGAATGCAAGCTCTGAGGCAGATGCTTGGTTATATTGATGAATACTGCTCTGATTTCTTCATATTCTTGGTTTGGGTGACTCTTCAACAATATCAATGAGATTAGAAAATCTAAAATCTTTATTTGGTTTTCAGCATTTCTGGCTTTGGAAAAATAATGAAGATGAAAGTAGAGAAATTGGTGGAGGGGTAAAACATGATCAAAGTACATTTTATGGAAAAGATTAATAAAAATTTAGAATAATGATGATAGTAGATTGTCCAACACTTAATTGATCATAATATTTATTGGCAGGACACATGTTTCTTTAACAGAATCAGTTTTTCCTTTGCACTAGGAAAAGTACAAACTCAGTCACCTTTGACTAACTTGATACAAATTTGTCTGTAAATTGTGAGTTTCCACAAACTCCTAGATACATAAACTTTTAAAATTATATAAAAGCAGAAACATAAAATAATAGAGTATTTGTTAAAAATTAAGCAAAGAAATGTTTGATAACTTAAGGAAAATACCTTGAAGAACAGATTTCGACTTGTTCTAAAAGAGCTTTTAAAACTTAGATTGTTCCTTGATAGGAAAATCAGGAAATGCATACACATTTACCAAACTCCTCATGAAAAATTTGCATCAATGAAGCTGTCTGAAGCCTGAGGTGAGGACTGTGGTTGAAAATAAGATTTGTTAAAAACTGAATAAAGAGCAAGTATTGTTCACATCTTCAGTTTTTAATCAACACCTGCTTCCGGATTACAAATGATGCGTACTTTGGAAAGATTAATTTATGCCCATAGAAATAAAGAGTAATATTGCATGTTATTGATGCAAAAGAAATGTGGCCCTTTGAATTTGTGCCATCCATTTTTGAAATTATTGAGATTTAGTAGAACATTTTAAAAGATGCATCCTAGAAGAATTATTTAGGACAGCCAGAGGATGTTCTTGATGGGGAATGGATGCCTCGACAGGCCTGAGCAATGGATGCCTTGACAGGTTTTTTTGTTACCCTTCGATCCATACCATATTCCTTGCTAATCTGATATATTACAGTTCTAAAGCTAGCCACAAAAGTCTATTCCCTTATTTGGCCACTTCCTTCTCTTGAGGCTGACCACTAAGGTCCAGTTCTCAAAGTACTGAAATCCAGCAATCAAAAGCCCCATTTGGCCACCCTAATTAACATGCTCAAGTATGACTAAATATCTCATCCTAATACAGGGTTTCCCTTTTTCCTTTCTCAAGGTCCACTTGTCTAAGGGCCATGTCTTTCCCTTACATGCTTACAGACTGTCCTTTGTCCCTCCTTTCTACTTTTTCTTTGTTTTTCCCCCTTTTTCCTAGTCCTCTATCCCCTGTCTCTTATTGCTTGTCCTTTGTCCCTCTGGGGAAAATACATTCTCGTTATGCTGAGAACTTGGTCTTGGTGTCTCCTGGTCCATCCTTCCTTTGAGGGATGATGGACTTAGCTCCTTCCTCTTTTTCTTCTTCATTACTATTATCAAGGTGAATGGGATTTCCACATGATGTGTTCAATCCTTCATGGGCTCAAAAGAAAGAGGTAACAAATACAAATGATGGGCCATTGTCTTGAACTCTAGAAACTAAAGTAAAAGTTTTTCATATTTATATATATTTACTACCTCAGGTATTTTCTTAAAATAATGGAAAGATGTTGTGCTGACTAGTTTTATGACAACATGATACAAGTTAGGGTTATTCTGGAAGTGAGAATCTAAATTGAGAAAATGCCTCCAGTAGATCAGTCTGTGTGCAAGCCTATGGTACATTTTCTTCAGTGATAATTGATATGGGAGATTATGCTTGGTTGAACACCTTGGCAGGTAATTATGTGTGCTTTAAAAAAAAGTAGGGTAAAGAAGTGAGGGAGAAAAGAAATGCTAGATAAAAATCAAGATTAAAAATAAAAAATCAAAGAAAGGAAAATTACCAAATAAGAAGATCTTTACACAGATTTCCCTGTCTTCCCTCTTCCCTCCCCCTGCCTTCTCTGCAACCCACCCCCCCTTTCCCACCTCCTCCAAGGCAATGTCTCCCATGGGGAGTCCGCAGAGCCTGGCACATTCAGTTGAGGAAAGTCCAAGCCCCTCCTCAAGGCTGTGCAAAGTGTCTCACCATAGATAGGCACTAGGCTCAAAAAGCCAGCTCACACACTAGGGACAGGTTCATATCCCACTACCTGGGGGTCCCCTATACAGTTCAAGCTAAACAACTGTCTTGCTTATTCAGAGGGCCTAAAACAGATACTGGTCCACAGTTCATGAGTTTCACTATTTTGGCTAGTTGATTGTACTTTTTCCAATCATGGTCTCAATATCCCTTGCTCATTGAATCCATCCTCTCTCTCATCGATTGGACTCCTGGAGCTCTGCCTGGGACTCAGCCGTGGATCTCTACATCTACTTACATCAGTCACTGGATGAGGGTTCTATGATGACAGTTAGGGTATGCAGCCATCTGATCACCAGAGTAGGCCAGCTCAGGCACCCTCTCATCTATTTCCAGTAGTCTATGATGGAGTCATCATTGTGGGTTCCTAGGAACCTCCCTAGCACTCTGCTTCTCCCTATTCCCATGGTGTCTTCATTTTCATGGTATTTCTTTCCTTGCTCTCTCACTCTGTTCCCATTTGAACTCGAACCTCCTGCTCCCCTAAGCTTTCATCCTCTGTCCCTTGTCCTCCATTACTGCCTAACCTTGTCTTAAGGATATCAAATGAATCTATGCACACTGTGCTTTTAGTCCATCACTTTATTTTTCTACGCAAGCTTTCTAATTTCTTTGCTGTTCTCTCTTTGTTCTATTGATTCTCTAAGTCTACAGCTTCTTTTCAGCCCTCATTCTTATCTTCTCTCTTGCCTGACTGCTTAAGTTTTCAACAGGAGACTACTTGCAATCCTGAGTGAAGTTTCAAAACCCTCAAGGTCATAGTACATTCCTAGAATCAAAGATAAGGAGCAGAGACATTACCATGATAACACAAGGTTTCAAGATCTCAGGACCAGAGGGAGGGGGCACAGTGCCCAGTGAGACAAACTTTGAAGTATAGCTTTTTATCAGCAGACTTGGCAAGTGAAGAATTGGCAGGCTTTTCTTAGGGGGTTTTGTGTTAGTAGCCTTGGTGACATACTCGCAACTCTGATCTTGTGCATAACTGTAAAGTATTAAACTTATGATATATTTACAAAAGCTGTTAGTCTAGTTTGAACTTGCTCTGAGGTAAAAATGAGCTAAATGCATGTAATTTATGTTAGACTGATGAGAGATTATTATTTTCTGTGTTAGTCTGAGCAAGAGGGAAAAAGCAGGCTTTAAGTGTCTAAGTTTAAAAATGGATCTAGCTATGAAGCATATTCTAGTATATTTTCTATATATCAAAATTATACAGCTAAATCAAAAGTCATTTTCCTGACCACCCACAGATATATGTACCCTTAAGATTGAGATGTAATCATGAGATTACATATATACATTTTATGAAAATGCATGGTAATGGGGAGATCATAGCTGTTATTGCACAAGAAGTTTTTTTAAAAAAAAAAAAAAAAAAAAAAAAAAAAAAAAAAAAAAAAACAACCAGCCAATTCATTGAAAAGGTAATAACTCCAAAACACCTTGAGTGATGAACCCTTGGTTCTGGTAGTTTGACCTTTTGAATACTAGTTGTCACCTGCTGTATACTCTCATGGCCTTTTGCTACCAGCAGCTCTCATTAAGTATGTATGAGTGTGAGAACTTTAGAAAAAGCAGGAAGCTAGGAGCTCATATCTTCACCAGGAGCACGAAATAAAGAGTGAATACAAAGTGGTAAAGGGCTTCTAATCTCAAAGCCCACTACCAGTGAAGTACTTCTTCCTGTATGTCTGTACTACCTAAACCTCTCAAACAGCACCACCACACAAAGACCAAGTTTTCAAATGCTTAAGATTATGTGAGACATTTCTCAAACTGCTGTAATACTCAGGTCTGGGTGAGTAAGACATCTGGAAACAAACATAGGGAATCCCGTTAAAAAACAGACACACGATTTATTTCTCTTTACTTTATGTGCATTGGTATTTTGCCTGAAAGTATGTCTGTAGGAGAGTGTCAATTCCCCTGGTCCTGGACTCAGAGAGAGTTGTGAGCTTCCATATGAGTGCTGAGTATTAAACCATGGTCCTCTGGAAAAGCAACCAGTGCTGTGAACTACTGAGCTATCTCTCCTCTAGTCTTTATCAAAGAGGGTTTCTATGACAACAGATGATGAGAGTGAGTGAAAAGACATGCAATCAGACATTTATGGAGAGAAAGTCTAAATTGGACATCTCCATCGGATCCTCCCCATAGAGCTTGGAGAATCCTGAGGAAGAGGAGGAAAGATTATAGGAGTCAGAAGTGATGGAGGACACTAGGGGAGAACATGGCCTAGTGAATCAACAAAGCAAGGTGCATATGAACTTATACATACTGAAGTAGCAAGTCTGAGGCCTGCAAGAGTCTGCACCAGGTCCCCTGCATATATGTTATGACTGTTAGCTTGGTGTTCCAACTCTTTTGTCTGCTCTTGAAACATTTTTCTTCCTATTGCATTGCTTTGTCTAGCCTTAATGTGAGGACTTCCAATCTGTCAAATTGTATCTTGTTTTGTCAAGTCTGGTTGTTGTCTCTTGAAATGGAGGGTAAATCAATCTGGGGGAAGTTGGGGTGGGAGTGCTGGGGGAAGAGAAGGAGGGGAAGTTATGGTCATATTAGAGAAGAAAAATCTATTTTCAACAAAAATTTAAAAAAAAATATTTCTCTTTAAAAAAAGGCAGAGCTAAAAGCAAACAACAGACCAATGATGTAAAAATTCACAAACATTGATTACCAGTGTGTTTTTATCTCTAAGTCAACTTTTAGGGTTCAATGCTGCGGGATAATGCTGTTGTATACTGTAAAGATTTGTCACTCTTATTGGTTTAATAAAATGTTGATTGGCTAGAAATCAGGCAGGAAGTATCAGCAGGGTACCAGATTAGGAGAAGGCTGGGAAGAGGAAAGGCAGAGACTGAGTCACCAGCTAGACACAGAGGAAGTTAAAATGAGAAAGTTGGACTGAGAAAAGACACCAAGCCACATGGCTACACAGAGACAAGAATTGGGGGTTAATTTAAGTGCAAGAGCTAGTTATTTATAAGTGTGAGCAATAGGCCGAACAGTTTATAATTAATATAAGCTTCTCTGTGTTTATTTGGGACTGAGCAGATTTCAGACCAGGAGTGACAGAAACTTCCATCTACAGTTCAATAGTGCATTAAACATATCATGCATTATAAAATATATAAAACTAACTTTCTAATATGTCATATTACAAACCTTTCTAAATGACTTAATCCTCCAAAGCAATATGAGAGATACAAAGAAGATAGTTATATAATAAAGAAAATAAAGATGCTGCAATAGAAATGTGAGAGTATAGACATTCATACTATGTGTCATAGCAAATTAGACAATCATGACTCAAATAAAGCTACCTGCTTTTGACTACTGAACTAATTAGCAATTATGGGCTGAAATTCTCTGTTATATAATGCTTCAGAAATGTATTCATCACTAATGGTGTAATTTAAAGAAGTAATTGAAGAATATTTATATAATGAACTTTAAAAGTTTTCACACTTTCCTCAGTAGGAAGCTTTGAAAAGTAGCAAAATTATGTTTGTGAGGCATTCATAATCATTCTTTGTATGCTGCTGAATTAAAGAGAGAAAACTTTTGGCTCAGGATCTTTGTGCTATTCCATATAATGATGGTACTTGGATATGAGAATTATAGGAATATTCATACAGAAAAATAGCATAAGTGTTGGTGATAATCAAATAATAATATGTACATTTACATTCACAACTTATTGAACATTTACTTTGTTTCCTTCGAAAAATACACATTGGTCATTCTGATTCAAGTGGTGATCTGAAGGATAACAGGTTTTCCCCATTCTCCTCAACATTCAAGTCCTCTAGGTATAATGCAGGAATTTTATTCTTTAAATTTGTTTCTTTCCTTTATTCATATGGAATGCCAGTTTCTAAACTAACATCATAATAACATTTTAATGTTTTAATTATAGTGACTAAGGTTATTATTTTTAATATTGCAAATAAGGCTTCAATTGTTTTTACAACTAGCATACTATCTTTCAATTTGTCTTGACAGATATGTCCTTTTTCCATTTATATATATTTGTACATAATATCCTAGTGTAACTACACAGGGACAGCCTCCACTATCTAATTTTATAAACTCCTGAAATATTATATGCTGGCATGTTTTATAACAACTTGGCCCAAGCTGTAGTCATGGGAAAGGAGTGATCTTCAATTGAGAAAATGCCTATATAAGATATGGCTATCTGCTTCCATCAGTCACTGGATGAGCGTTCTAGCATGACAGTCAGGGTATTCAGCCATCCAGTCACCAAAGTAGGTCAGCTCAGGCACCCTCTCGACCATTGCCAGGAGTCTATAGTGGAGTCATCTTTGTGGATTCTTGGGGACCTCCTCAGCACTCTGCCTCTTGCTATTCCCATGGTGTCTTCACTCATCATGGAATCTGTTTCTTTGCTTGCCCACTCTGCCCCAATCCAGCATGAACCTCCCACTCCCCTAAACTCTCTTTGCCCTGACCCTTGTCCGATGGAAGCTTATCCACAGCAGGGTCCCAGGCAGAGCTCTGGGAGTCCAATGTACAGGAGAGAAGAGGGATTTTATGAGTGGGTGATATGGAGACCATGATTGGAAAAAGTGCAGAGACAACTAGCCAAACTAGTGGAAACACATCAACAGTGAATCAATAGTTGAGGAGCCCCCATGGTACTGGACTAGGCACTCTGAATAAGTGAGATAGTAGTCTAGCTTGAACTACTTGGGGGGGCCCCAGGTAGTGGGACCGAGACCTGTCCCTAGAGCATGAGCTGACTTTTTGGAACCTGATGGCTAAGGTGAGCCACTTGATGCAGCCTTGATTCAGGGAGGAGTAGCTTGGACCTGCCTTGACTGAGTGTGTCAGGCTCTGCTGACTCCCCATGGGAGGACTTGCCTTGGAGGAAATGGGAGTGGGAGGTGGGTTGTGGGGGAGGGCTGGGGGTGGGAGTAGGGATGGCAAGGGAATCTGTGGTTGGTATGTAGAATGAGTAGAAAATCTCAATAAAAATAAGGAGAGAAAAAAAGATATGGCTATCTGCAAGCCCATATGGTATTTTCGTAATTGGTGTATTGATTGATGAGGGAGAACTGAGCTCGCTGTGGGTAGGGACACCCCTAGGCTAGTAGTCCTGGTTCTCTTGTAAAACAGGCTGAGCAAGGCATGAGAAGCAAGCCAGGAAGCCCCATTTCTCCATGGCCTCTTCATCTGTTCCTGCCTCCAGGTTCCTGGGCTGTTTGAGTTCCTGTCCTGACTGCCTTTGAAGACAATCAGTGATTTAGAATTGTAAGTCAAATAAATCCTTTCCTACTCAACTTGATTTTGGTCATGGAATTACATTATAACAATTGTAAGGCTAACAACTTGAGAATTTATTATTTATTTAATATAGCTTATTTATACTTCTCTGAGGGAAAACTTAATTCTTTGCCATGTGTATCTTGTATAGAATGAACAATCCATCCTAAGTGCATCCATTAATTGCGATGAGGGATTCAAAATTACTCACTTATTTTGAATGTATTTCTTTTAATCCCTTCTTTCTTTCCTTCCCTTCCTTTTCTCTATTCTCTTTTCTTTCTTTCATTCTGGTTTTTAGACTGGCATCACACATTATCTGTGTAAACATTGTGTTGATTTAAAGAGAGAAAGAGGAAGTGGGTCATGAATGAAGTCATAGTCAAAATACATTTTAAAGCTTTCTCTATTTTATTTTTGCGATTATAGTATAATTAATTATAGTGTTTCTCTTTCCCTTTGCTACCTTCAAATCATTCAATATATAATACCCCTCCTTTCTTTTTGAAAATTCATGGGAAATATACATATGTATATATATATATATACACACATATATATATGTATATATATATATATGTCAAAATTCAATAGTTCCTACTGAAATAATTGTTTGACATCTACTATCATGCAGATAAGCTAGATGAAGGATAATATGTTATCCCTTTTCATATGTATTTTATATTCAAGTTTGTGTAAAATATATATCAAGGGAAATATAAAAACATGTAGTACATATTCACATTATACACAACATACATACTCGGATGTATATGTTTTCAAGGCCGACCATTTGGTATGGGATAGCCAATTGCTGTGCTCTATCCTCAGGAAGATTGTTTCTCTAGCTCTCAGATTTCCGCAGTTGCCTGTATTTCTTTGTTTAAGACTGAGGCCTTGTGGACTTTCTCCCTTACACATTAGCATGTCTGCCCTGATGTTGTCCTTGTTCAGGTCACAGCTAGGCAGCCATGTTGGTTAGACTTCATGAATCTAGCTTTTCTGACATTTCTAGGAGACATCATCTTACAGCAAACTTCTTCTTTTTTTTTTTCCGAGACAGTTTTTCTCTGTGTAGCTTTGTGCCTTTCCTGGAACTCGCTTTGGAAACCAGGCTGGCCTCGAACTCACTGAGATCCGCCACAGCAAACTTCTTGTTCTTCCAGTTCTTCCCATCTTCTCTTTCCCTCTTCCACAATGATCCCCGAACCTTAAGTGCAGGATTTGTGTTGTAGATATATCAGTTGGGACTGGACTCTACAACTCTGCATTTTGATCGGTTGCAGTTTTCTGTAACCATCTCCAACTGTTGGAAAGAGGTTTCCTTGATGAAGGGTGAAAACTACACATATCTTTATGGTCCCTACTCGGTCTTCAAATGACTTGAAGGTTGCAGAGTTCCTCATGTCTCTCGGTTTCCTACTGATGGTAGAGACCACAGTGGACAAGGCAGCAGATGTCTTCTGTCCTGCCTGTGAAAGGATTTCTTGAGTCTTCTTGTAGAGGTCTGACTGGGTCACTTTTTCAATCCACTCTCCAAGTTTCTCAGACATTTTCACATAGTCAGTAGAGACCTGCACATCATGCCAGCTCCTAGACAGGTTCTGCTGCAGCTCCCCTAAAGTAGAGAGGCCCAGCCTTCTTTTCAGCTCTCCACAGTGCCTCTCTTTGGCTGCCAGGACCTGGCATAGAGTGACAGTTTCTTCTTCCACCTTAGCAAGCTCAGCCCGAAGCTCTTCTTCCTCCACCTCTATCAGGCCCTCTACAGCTGGAGTTCGGGGGGCCACACCGGGGTCAACAGGGATGTTAGTCAAGAAATCAGACAGCACACCTTTGTTAGGAGAATTCAAGTTGATATCTTGGCTGGCGGAGTTCATATTCAGGTGACAGCTGAGCCGTTGCTGGCCTCTGAGCAATGATCGCAGGCACTAGAGGAACCAAGCACCAAGTACTGGAAGACAAAATTTATATGCTCTATATTTACTAATATACACAGATACAAATACAGAAATAATATCTATTAATATTTCTAATACAACTTAGACATCCTAAGTCTGTGTCTTAATGTACATCTTGCAGTCATATATACTTTGTGTGTGTGTGTGTGTGTGTGTGTGTGTGTGTGTGTGTAACACACACAGAGGTTAGGGGTGGATTGGCAGCTATGTAAATGATGATCAGGGAGTCAAAGTGTTAAAAAAAAAAAAACCTATATCTTGACAGTCTGCATAAGAGGAGACAAAGTGTTGCAGCAAGGAGGACAACTTTCTTTGCCAATCTGATACAAAATATTAAGATTCAACATTTTTTCCCAAAGTCCATCTTCCTGGAAAGAAGATTTGGGAGTGGTTTATATAGGTTAGTGTTGTCTATTCACAGACTCACAGATGTATTTTCCCAGTGAAGGACCAGTGATCACAGACAGGTGAAGGCCTTACAAAGTGAGTGTTTGGGCTTGTGGCCAGTAGATGCACATTTTACCTAAATGACATGCACACAAGATTTTCTTCAGAAGGGCAAATCACAACACAGATATCTGTGCACAAGATTTCTATTTATTCAGGTTAGGCTTATCTGACTTATTTAATAACTCTTGATTAATGAAATTTATGACATTCTACACAATGTATATGATAGAAACAGGTTACATAGAAAAGGGCAAGGGCAAGTTGAAGCTAAATATGGTGACTTTCATGTTGGGTTATTGAAGAGTTAAAATATTTTTTCTTACTAACTTTTCCATGGGCCTTTATATAGAGTCTATTTTTGCTCTTATTTTCAGATACAGAGCACTTCACCTGTTTGAATTTCTGTAGTTAGTAGTTAATGGACATGATTCAAAATGACTTAAATATGAAACTATTTAAAACAGAAAATACTCATGCATATGAAACACTTAAATTACATTGATTCACGTAGCTGTGAATTTCTTCAGATTGGCATTGTCTAATACATAGGGTATGGTTCATGCAATTGTTATGATTTGGAAGAGAAGTGATATGATATAGTCAAATGGACTGTAACCTAATATTATTTGTTTCGCTCAAAGACTATATAACTAGGAAAGTAAAGGGAAAATACAGCAGAAAGGGCCAGCATCAATGCTCTTATGAACTTCTAAGGGAAGAAAAGCCTAATATATGAGCTAATGATTTTCACCCAGATACTGAAAATTTATAATGCACAAATAGTACTAAAATATAACTGATTTTATTTTGATTTCCATTTTAAATAGTGCTTGACAATTTCCCTGGATAATAACTGAATTGTTGTCAACGCATTTTAAAGATTACATTCTTACACAGAAGTTGTTTAATTCAGCTTTCCAGGATAAACAGATGCATCCATTAGTGATCTTAGTTTGAATTTGTTTATTGACATTTCCATAACTTTTAACTCTTCTGCTTATCTTGTGATGGGCCATCTAGTTTATATCTATCTGCACACACCTCTGAATTTCTTTTAATATAAATGTATTACAACATTTACTCTTGTTTACCAGACTATACCATAAAGCACTGCCACTCAGAATGAGTTAAAACTATTTCCACAAATAGTCTAATAACTAGATGTCTTGGTAGGAGATAAATTGAAGAATTAGAACTTATAGAAACTACCAAAATTGAGGAGCATTTATATAGTAAGGAAAAGCAAAGAACCATATGAATATTTACAGAAAGCAACAATATCAAAAATTTCATGACATATTTATGAAATGTAGAACTAATAGAGTGTTATTAATGTAACAGCTTGATTTAATTAGTTTTATGTAAGGGACATACGTAAATAAAATTAAGTTAATTGGTACTAAATTTGACAGAATTGATATCATGCAGTATTGGTGTAAATGAGTCTTTCATTTTGAGAATCCAGTTCTGTGCAGAGTTGGCACTCTAGTTCACATAATGGTGACAGTCTAAATGTGGTAAGAAGATAGTCTCAATTCGTTGAACCAGTGAAACTGAGATTATAATATTTTACATGGGATTATATCTTCATAAAGAAACAAAAAAGCTTACCAAATGTCATGAAGGGTTTCTTTAAAAAGTAAATAGGAAGCCTGATTCTACCCATCTATCTAATGTGCACTCTCTCCTTACTAATTATTAATTTAGGTGAAAAGTTTCATTTGAACTCAACCTGAAAGAGTACAGTTATGTTAACAAAGCCTATTCATCCAACTTGCACATCTAAGTAAAC
This sequence comes from Peromyscus leucopus, assembly GCF_004664715.2. Lineage (NCBI taxonomy): Eukaryota > Metazoa > Chordata > Mammalia > Rodentia > Cricetidae > Peromyscus > Peromyscus leucopus. Next base: position 44,536,274 of record NC_051071.1, on the reverse strand, counting down.
AGAAATTATTAACATATATCCACCCGGCTTAAGATGGAACTGATAATAATAGGACAGTGAATCAATTTCTTTCTTGCTCTCTCTCTCTTTCTGCCTCCTCTCTCTCTCTCTCTCTCTCTCTCTCTCTCTCTCTCTCTCTCTCTCTCTCTCTCCTTTGTCTTTGTGTGTCTCTCTCTTCTCTCTGTCTCTGTCTCTGTCTCTGTCTCTCTCCTCTCTCCCCGAGTCTCTCTTTTTGTGTCTGTCTCTCATTTCTCTACTGTCTACCTTGTTTGATACTGTAGCAGTACATAGGAAAGGCCACAACACTGTGCTCCTCTGAGATTCAAATTCTTACAGGTTAAGAATGACTCAAACAGCAGTTACTGTTCAGAGCCTCAGTGTTTGACCGAAGCTTATTAAAGACTGTGTTCTTTGTCCACTCTACATTCTATGAGTCATGGAAAACTAGATATTCTGTTTTCTTTTGACTAAGTTGTTTTTTTAACATTGCTTAAATTTGTTATATAATTAAATGAATGCTTCATTAATAATTCAATGATATCAGAAGACTTAAAATACAAATATTATAAGATTTTAGAGCCATGTTTCCTAATCCAATTAAGAAGTCTTTGCTGTATGAATGTGCTTTGTCATATGGATTGCCGGCTATTCAGAATTCAGAGAAATCTATTTCACCTCTCCTCTTACAAACATAGATTTTCTACCATTCACCTCAATAAAGAAAACTGTAAAATGAAGATGGAGTTTGTATTGTCTGAATATTTCATTAAATGGAAATAAAATATCTATGAAAAACAGCACATTTAATGATTTTACATGTATTAATGTATCTTAAGAATAAATGTTACCTATTTAAAAGTAATCATAACTCAAGTAATGTATAAAGACACTTCTTTATGTGAAAAGATGCACGGTCCATGCAAATATTTTTATTTAGTTAAAAATATTTACTTTTAAAAATGTTTTTAATAAAAATGAAATTTTATTGTTACACAAAGACCTCAGAAGTAGAGAATGCAGATTTGATTTGATTTTTTTTAAATTGAGAACACAGGCTGGCAAGATTCAGGGAAAGAAACATAAATTACGTAAGTCAATTTTGTTGGAAGCAGTACCTTTGACAGATTCATGACAAGATGGAAGAATAATTTTGGGGTTGAACAGTAGGTTGAAAGATTAATGATAAGAAATATAAAAATCATTTTATTGGTTGATGCAGGGCTGAGAGATTTGTGACTTAAAAATTTGTTTTCTTTTCTTTTTCCATTTTTAATCTGAGGATGTAATCAGAAGTTTTAAAAACAGATCTCTTTAATTTTCCATATTATTTTTTTCCTGGAACCTTTACCTTATTATGTTGAAAGAGATAAAGTCAACTCTCAGTTTCCCCTGCACTAAGATTTTGAAATAAAAATCTTTCATAAGAAAGATGTTTACATGTGCAGTTTTAGGTATTCTGTTTATGTCAGAGGGAAACGTGCAGAGATTATAGGAGGCACATGTCAACCAAAGGTTGGAATTTGTTCATATTATATTTATCCACAATTATGGTCTTCTTGCTTCTTTATAGGAGAATAAGTAAGTATGCAATTACTGAGTGTACTTTTTTTTCTGTCATACATTGGTGGTAATTTCTTCTCAGTTAAAATTTTGAAGGATATTCATACCAACATTTCCTGACATAAATGCATATAATTTTGGTCCCATTATCTTAATTACTTTATTTACACATGTCCCCTACATAAAACCAATTAAATCTAAATTTATCTTAATAAACATTCTATTAACTCTACATTTCACAAAAATGTCTTGAAAGTTTTGACGTTATTTGATTTATTTTCCTTCTTTCTAAATGTTACTTATCTGTGGAGGTCTGCAGCAAGTTCCAACTATTCATTTATCTTTCCCCAAACCATCTCATTTATGTCTATCTGGACACTCACCTGAATTTCTTTACTACTGACCATTGATTCTATCATGAGGTATAAAATTCATCTCCTGCCTTGATTGATAAGGGCTATTTTTCAATATAAATGTTTCTTGATAAAGGAACTAAACCAATCCCAAACAGGGAGACCTGAATTTACTTGAATTAACTCTATTTACAATGGCAAGTAGCAAAGTTCATCTTGGTTGATTTGTTATAAAAATTTATCCATTGATCATTCAATTTAAAGGGAAATAACTCCATATGTCACTAATAACAGTTTTGTCAACATAACAGAAAACACACCTAGCAAGGCATGATGCCATAGTTAGAAAGGTGGCACATTTCGGGTAAACAAGGAAATGTAACAACTATATGTGATATCTATGAACTAAAATAAACTGGAAATAAAAGAGATAGTGAGAAAGTGTTCTTGAATGAAATAGCCAAAGCAATGTAAAGCAGTTTCATTCCCAGTGGTCAAATAAAGAAGACTCATTCCTAATGTATAGTGGGACTTTCCTTGAGAGTTTCATGAACTAGACGTCAGTCCAACCTCTCAGCCTCAACATTCAAAAACTGCTGAAAGGTTAGTAAAAGAACCGGAACCAAATCTCCATGGAATGATTGCAGTATGAAAAGGAAGCCTGTCCATGTTCCTTTCAGTATTCTTTTCTAATGTCAGAAAAGAAAAGAGTTTTGGAAGATGTGTCATGACTTTAGGAATGTAAGGATTACACACTTGGAAGTCAGGATGCAAAGGGAGAAAGTTTTTGCTTACATATCTCAAGGGTTTGGTGTTCACTGTCAGTGATCCCTGCAGCTCACACGAAGGAACATGAGGAGACAGGAACACGGTAGGTCTGTGCAGTACCAAATCTGTCTAGTTACTGGATTACAGTAGCCATATATGGCGTGAATATCTGGGTTATTGAAAGAAGAAATCTTTGTATATTGTTTAAAAGGGAAACAAGCAGTGAAACCATCCACGACCAAAGAAACCAGTGCATCAGAGCAATGATGAGTCTGATGAGTATCAAAGTGTCACTCTAGCTCCTTAAATGCAGTATCCAAATTTAAAAGTAGTTTAGTAAATAATCCCAAATATGTTAAAAAATTTCATACAGAAACTATCATGCTTAACGTATCAGGCAGTTTGGACTTGAATTCATCTCTGTGTGGCTTGCTGTTTTTCATGATTTTTTTTTATAATAGTAACAAAGTTTAAGTTTCATGTGTCCAAAAAAAATATAGATCACTTAGTTTTTCAGAATTTTCCCATCATCATTTCAGTTATAAAAGAAAAAAAAAGTTTTATTGACTTCTAACATTTAGCTATTTGAATTGAGAACAGCATAAGCAGTATTAAACTCATAAAAATAGTAAAATATTTTCTTAGAAGTTTCTCTTATTCTAAAAGTAAAGTACTTCCCCCGTGTTAAATGTATAAAGACAAGAGTAAAGCTTATAATTTATATGAATTGGAAAGTGGCATGTGCATATGTAAATTCCAAGCTACATAGGCAGCATGCATGATAAGGTTAATGAGTATTATTAGACTTTGTTGTATGCAATATGATAATTAAGTACGATAACCTGCATCTATAAAGTGTATCTACTGCCAAGGAAGGAACCACTAGATCCCAAAGGAACCACTTTGGAGTCTGTTTGTCTACTACTATTCCTTGTTTAGCTTCTAATAGATCAGTGGTTTTTGCATGGCTACTGGAGCTTGTGGTAAAGAGTAACTGTTTTTGAATTGTGAATATGATGCTTCCATCTCAGTGGAAAGACTAACCAGTATAAATTAACCAAATAGAAAAATCAAAATGGAGCTGCATCAAATAAAACATCATACAATCTAATAATTTAATTTAGGCTTCGGTGAATAAAGATTGGAATTTTCCAGATGTAGATAGATATATCTTTCAATATGTAATGTATTATCTTGTGCATTATCCCAAATATGGTGATTTTGGGTCTCTAATGTGAGCTATAGTGAAAAAAATAAGTGTGTACTGTGTTGGAGAAGATTAATATAATAAATAAGAGCAGTAACTTCTTTCATCAAATAGATACTTATACCAGAGATGTTTGTTCCTTTATTAGTAACTTCCAGTGTACCTGGAAGGACACTGCAGCAGCAATCCTATTCTCAGAGTCATAGTTCATATGCCTTCCCTCCTGGACCATTTCTCCCATAATATCATCACTTATGAAATAGAAGTAGTGGCCAAGAAGAACTCAAAGAAAGGCTGTACATGAAAAAGAGAGAAAGAAAAGTGTTATGTGTGGTCATAAATAAAATGTAGAACCAGCTCAATGTGACAAGATGAGATAAATGAGTGTGAAGTATAGCACAAAGTAATAAAAGAAGTATTGAAGAGTGAGCAGCCAAGTAAGTTTGCAAAGGGAACAAAAGAAAAAAGTGGAGACCACTGTGAAATATACCAGATAAATCAAATGAGTTTAGAATGGCTTTTGCTGAGTCGTAAACTGAAGCTTACACTGTCACTCAAAATTCCACTGGGGAATACGACTGTTCTGTTGCAGAACAATGAAGCAGACTTACATTAAGCTCTGAATCAAGTGGAAACAAACACACAAAAATTTGAAGCTTGTTATATTTACCCCAGCCACATAATTGATGTTGATACAGAGTTTGAAGCGTTTGTTTCAATTCCACCTATTTTATGTCTCTCACATATTTTGTGGTGAGTTCTGGGATGAGGACTTCCTGTTTTTCCTGATTGTAATTGGAATTTATCATAATTTTGAATTTGTATTCTTATATGTCTATTTTTCATACATTCTTACTGTGATTCCATTCACTTTCTTCTATATTTATATCACTCTCCCCGACTAAACCCCCGTCTTTTTCCCATTTTCCCTTTCAGATCACTTATATCCTGCTGTTCACCTCCATAATATTCCTTCTCCCATGCTCCTCCCATGCAGGATGCTGCAATAATTCCTTTATACTTTACAGGTTATTCTAGTTACTTCTGGTTATGTGCTCACATCTGAAGATTTGCAGGTTGGAGCCAACAATGAAAGACCATAAAAAGTTTGTCTTTCCGCATCTAGATTATATCAACCAGTATGATCTTTTCTAATTCTATTACCTGCAAATTTCATGATTTCTTTTTCTTATGGATGAATAGTATTCCATAAATGCATATGTACTACATTGTCATTCATTGGTGAAAGGACATCATTTTGTTCCTACTTCTTAGTGCTGTGAATAGATCATTAATGATCATGATTGAGCATGTATTGGTTGAGTAGGATATTGATTATTTGGGAAACATGCTTAAACATGGTATAACTAGGTGATATGGAAGATATACTTTTAATTTTTGAGGATCCTCCATACTGATATACAGAGTATCTGAACAAGTGTTCAGTCCCACCAACAGTGTAGAGCATCCCCTATCTCCACATCCTGTCCACTATTTATTTTCAGTTATTTTGTTGAACTTTGCTATTCTGACTGATGTTAGATGATATAATGATGTTGCCTTGATTTACATTTTCCTACATGCTTGAAACAGTGAGCATCTTTTGAAATAATTTTAGCCATTTTTATTTATTTGAGAACTTCCTGTTCAGATTGCAGCCCATTTTTTGAATGAGTATTTGTTTCTTTGTTTGTTCTTTGTATTATCTGGATAATATCATATTTCAGATGTATAGCTAGAAATGATTTCGTCCCACTATGTGGGCTTTTCCTTCTTCCATTGATTGTTTTCTTTTTTCTATGTAATGTTTAAAGTTTTTGAGGTGCTGGTTGTCATTTTTAAGTCTCAATTTCTGGGCATTAAAATCCTTTTCAGAGAGATGTTTCCTCATCTGTATCTTAGGGTGTTTCCCTTTTATATATGTTTATGTGTATGTATGAGTCTAATTCCATTCTTGTACACATGGGCATCTAGTTTTCCTAGCACTACTTGTTTAAGATGCAGTCTTTTCTCAAGTATATGTTCTTGACCTCTTTGCCAGATGTCAGATGGCTGTAGTTACATGTGCAGATATATCTGAGTCTTCTCTTTTGTTGCATTGATCTACATGCCCACTTTTATTTTTATATTTTGTGACAGGGCCATGCTGTTTTTATCACTATAGCCCTCTGATAAAGCTTGGAATCTGGTGAGGTAGTCCTTCCATCATTGGCCTTTTTGCTCAAGATTGTTTTGAATATCCACGTTCTTTTGTGCTTCCACATGAATTTTACAATTTTTTTTTTTTACTGTTCTGAATAACATCAAAGAGGCCATGATTGGTATTGAATTGAGTATGAAAACTGATTCTGATATAAAGTCATCTTCACAATATTAATTCAGCTAATCCAAAAGCATTGTAGGTCTTTCTCTCTTCTGCTATTTTCCACAATATTCATCCTCGAAGATTTATTTTCATTGTTGACGTTTTTCTACTCCATGGTAAGATTTATTCTTTGAAGTTTTATTTTTCTAGGCTATTGTGAAAGGGAATGTTTCCATGATATCTTTCAGATTTCTTTCTCAGAATTTATATTATTTGTATATAAAAAGACTGCTGATTTTCTTGGTTGATTTTAAATTTTACTACTTTACTGATAGTGTTGATTATTTCTAGAAAGCTTTTTATGGCAATTTTGAATTTCTTATTCTGAATATCGTATCATCTGCAAATGGAGATAATTTTATTTGTTCTTTTTCAATTTAATTTCCTTCCTTTGGTTTACTCCCAAAACTTGAAAGTAAGGCACTATTGACGAAGACATCAAATCATATACCTTAGACACATGATTAGAAGAAAATGATCAAGAACTGACTTGGAAGCCTCCTCTCTGGGGACTAACTCTCACAGTTTCTAGAATCTCTATGGAAGTTACCAAGAGAGACAAACAAGTCATAGTCCTACCCAGAGAGAAAGCCTACAAACACTAGCAATGACCAGTACAGAAACAAATACTTGAGGATGTATAATGGACTTTATCACGGGGATAATTAATATCTGTCTAATTGGAATTAAGGACCACTCTATCTGAGTGACTTCATATCTGGTATTGTAAACCCAACCAAGTATCTGTGGCTGGTGAGATCACAAAGTCTAGAGGAGAACCTAATACTCCCACTTTCCAAACCCAGCACAATTTCTAATTATATACTAAATACTCATCAGCATACACACAAGTGCACAGATATGTGTAGCTCTCATTTCTCATCAAAGAAGTTTCTTTTTTGTGGTAAACAGGAGAAAATTACAGAAATCTACAACTACTTAAAATGTGTAGAACTGACAATGGGGTCATCTACAACACAAATCCTATACTCATATCTCAGGGCACATCCCATGAGAGAGGGTAAAATGATCACAAACAGGAGGACAAGAGAGCTTCCTACAACATAGTGATTTCTATATATTTCTGAGAAACTACACCTATGAAATATTGACAATATGGTTGTCTAAATAAGACCAGCATAATGACAATATTAACTAACATATCAATGACATTGGAGAGAGAAATCTTATCAGGAAGGACACTTCTATGAAGAACCATAAAACATTAATGGCTGCTAGAGAGAGGGAGAATCATCTCTCTCCAGAGATGAGCCCTCAAGTATGTTAACAATTCTCAATATATCATTCTTTAAAGCATACATAAGGTCAATACTAAATGGACTCTGGCATATTAGATATACACACACACACATGCATGTACTCACACACTCATGTACAAGAACACACACAGGCATATGAACACACATAAATAAAATGAATAATTATTTTCAAGGTGATTTAAGGTCTGGGAAGAGTGTTTCTGTTGTTCAGAGCAATTAGTTTTCTTCCACAGCACCTGAGTTCAAGTCTCAGGACCAAATTTACTCCAGATTTTCCATAACTCTAGCTCCAGAATATCTGATGCCCTCTCCTAGATTCTGCAGGCACACCCAAATACATATGGCAGACACACAGAAACACATACACCTAATTAAAATAACAATGAATCTTTGCATTTAATATTTTCTTTTATTTTTGAGAATTTTGTAATAGTTCAGTATTTTATATCATTAAATAATTCCCTTTTCCTATTCCAAATCATTCTTTTCACCTCTCTCTAATTCATAATCTCTACTTAATAGATTATATTATATATCAATATGTTATTAATATAAATTTATACAGATTGATACATACACAGACATATCCTACTAAACCCAGTGATGATAGTATATATATATATATATATGTGTGTATATATATATTATATATATATATATATATATATATATATATATTTAAGTTGATCACTTTGAATGATTTATCAGAGAACTTCTTCTCCCTGGGTCATCCTGATTCTCCATATCTCAGCAATAGTTGGTTGCCTCTAGCCATTTTTTTTAAAAAGATTTGTTTGTGTATATGGGTTCATTGCCTGCATGTATATATCTGCACCATTCGAATGCATTGACCACAAAGGTGAGAATAGGATGTCAGAGCCTCCCACTCTGGAATCCTAGAGAGTTGTAGACTGTACATGAATGCTGAGAATTAACTTCAGTCCTTTGAAAGAACAGCCAGTGCTCTTAACTGCTGAGTAAACTTCCCAGTTCCTACCTCTAGCTCTTAATCTACTGGTTATGAAATTCTGACTATCCATGTCTGCACGTTGACTGGTAAGGTCATTCATTATAGAAACCTTGTTTATGAAAATATATTGACGAGATTTCATGACTGTAGTGTCTTTGTTGTGTCTAGAAGACACTATCTTATGTCCGTGTTCTAATTTAAAAATATAACATTTAAAATACCATGTCCTAATCTTTACTGTGATGCCCTTACATGTTATTCTAACATAGGAAAATAGAGTGTGTTAAAATGACTAACTCACCTGAGGACTCTATCTCACTTGTACTTTATTGTCCCTTAAAAGATCAGTAAAACTCTTTTGAGTTGAATACATGTGAAGTGCAACTTCTTTTTAATAATATCAAATGGTCCAGGAAATCGAAGAACATATAAAAATCTAAAATACTAAATGTTTATATTAAATATTAGCTTCTAGGTACAGTGAATTATAAGTGTTGTATTTGATTCGGTTTTAATTTTCATTATTGTTATAGTTACCTTATTATTTGTGAATTCATTTAAAAGCTGAGAGTTGCAGGTCAGCATCATTTTGGGGTACCTTTCTGTGAGCAAGGGAACTTTATGTCTTTGACTCAACCCACTAAATGTGCTAGCCTATACTAACTAACAGGAAGAAGACATAAAATAACCCTGAAGTCAGTGTTTCTCTCTTTGAAATCTACCTGCAACATTCTGTGGATTTTTATCATCCCTATAAATATTCCTCTTGCTAAAGGGTGGTGACTTAAAGAATAGAATGTGGTAGGACATCACATAAACAAGTGTTTATTTTAGTGTCTGTGTTCTGACTTAGAAATGGAAGTTTGGCAGAATAATGGCAAGAGAGAGCAGATCAATTAGGGAGTTATTTCAGAAATTGAAGTATGGAGTTATGAATATAAATGTACCATGTTTAAAAATATCACCACAGAGCAGAAGGAAAAAACCCACAGAAATAAAGATGTTTTCTGAGTTAAAATTCAGAGCTGTGTTGGAATAAATGTGATGGTCCTAGATGGGAAAAAGAAGTTAAGGAAGAAAGAGAGGGCAAGAAGGGTAAAACGTTTTCCATTCACTTGGATATTAGGACGTATCTATTAACATTAATTAAGAAGTATGAAAAACAACATTTTGAAAGTGGGAAAAATGTTCTGAATCCATATATTCTAAAAGAGCTGTCTTATACAAGATTTGTTAGGGAAACCCCCAGGAACCCACAAGGATGAGCCTAGCTAAGATTACTAGCAATGGTGGAGAGGGTTACTGAACTAGCCTTCTGCTGTAGTCAGATTGGTGACTACCCTAATTATCATCATAAAACCTACATCCAGTGACTGATGGAAGTAGATGCAGAGACCCACAGCCAAGCACTTGCCAAAGCTTCTGGAGTTCAGTCAAAGAGAGGGAGGAGGGGTTATAGGAGCAAGGCTGATCAAGATCTTGTTGGGGAAAACCACAGAGACAGCTGACCCAAGCTAATGGGAGCTTGCAGACTCTGAACTGACAGCTGGGGAGCCTGCATGAACTAGGGCTTCTGAATGTGGGTGATAGTTGTATGGCTTGATCCATTTGTGGGGCCCCCGGCAGGGGAACCAGGACTTATCCCAGGTACATGAATTGGCTTTTTAGAGATAATTTTCCTATGGGATACCATGCTCAGCTGGGATCCAGGAGAGAGGGGCTTAGTGCTGCCCCAACTTGGTATACCAGCCTGTGTTGACTACCCAAGGGAGGCCTTACCCCCCATGAGGAGTAGATGGTGGTGGGGGGAGATGAGGAAAGCCAGAACAGGGGAGGGAGGGCACACTGTGATTGGTATGTAAAATGAAAATAAAACAAAATAAAATGTTAAAAAAAAACAGGACAAGCATTTATGTGTGCTTTTAAAAATTCTACTGATAATTTATGATAAATAAACCCTGATGTACTTTATTCTCTCTTGTCACTGACAATGAGAAGAGTAAGGAAGTTATTCAAAATTCATTACCAGATTTCTGTTCCAAACCAAATGTTAATGATTTTAGGAAATAAAATTAATGTAAAAACCTTGAGTTTTTGTTAGTCATTGTTGTATAATCTATATTAGATCAGAGACAGTTATGTGAACTCACTTTTTATTGTATATTCTAACATGCTTGGACAAATGTGATGTTTCTCAAAGAGTTGAAGTTCGCCATGTGGTGGTGGTACATGCCTTTAATCTCAGCACTGGGGAGGCAGAGCCAGGCAGATCTCTGTGAGTTCAAGGCCAGCCTGGGCTACCAAGTGAGTTCTAGGAAAGGCACAAAGCTACACAGAGAAACCCTGTCTCAAAAAAAAAAAAAAAAAAAAAAAAAAAGTTGAAGTTCACCTTCAAATGAAGTAGATAAAGCATCAGAAGATGAAGAGATAGACCCACATTACAGACTATTTGCTTTGCAGAATATTGTTGGACATGCATGTTGTTGTGTTCCATATATTTTCTGATCAAGTTGTCAGTTATTATTAGGAACCAGATGTTCAAAATAAAGAGAATAAAGAAGAGAAGCATCAAGGTCAAGAAGGAAGAGAAATTAAAAATAACTTGTTGGAAATTGTAAATCACACTGGGCGATGGTGGCACATGCCTTTGATCCCAGCACTCGGAGGCCAGAGGCATGTGGATCTCTCTCAGTTGGAGGCCAGCCTGGGCTACAGAGTGAGTTCCAGGACAGGCTCCAAGGTACACAGAGAAACCCTGTCTCAAAAAACAAAACAAAACAAAATTGTAAATCACAATTTGTTACAGACAGAAACAAACTATTACATTGATCTATTAGAGCAGTCACTTTATTCCTATAAAAATCCAATATATTATTCTGATAAATTAGCTAGAGAGTCAACCAAGTGTTTGACACATGATGTCCTTTGCTGATATAAGCTTAGGTACAACTAAGTAGGAAAAATATTTTCTTGAATTATCTACTGTAAAACTAATAGAATATTTCATTATCCTTTCATCCATCTGTTCATCTGGTCACCCTCCATATCAGTACTATTCTAATGTTTTATCAATACAGTTCTAGCAGCTAGCCTTTGAAATAAAGTCGTATCCATATTTAAAATTATTTAAATTTAATATTATAAAAAATGCAGACTGACATTTATTTAGCATTATGTATGGTTTCATAATTGCTACAGATGTTGATAGAAATTTTCACTTGAAGCTTTTGGTTTATCAAAGTTATATTACAAATGTTACCTAATAGCAATGATTCAGGAAACTTGTATCCAAGTGTGTGGGGTTGTTTGCTAGTGTTGAAAAAACATATATATGTTACTTAAGAAAAACTTCAGATCATGTCTCCTAAATATAATGTCTGTGGTTTTACAGTAGTATATTTTCAAAAATGTATTTGAATTTAAACAGACAAAGGTAAAATATTTGTTATGAGCAGTTGAGTAATTCAGCAATATCCCTTGAATTTTTTCTTGCTTTTTAAAGAATACAAATATTACAATCTCATTTTTAAATTAAATATGGTATTTTTTCATAAATTAACTGGTTTACCTTTAATATAAAATATAATTCATTTAGATCAATGTGAAAATATACAAAAAAATTGAGCATTAGCTTTTATATAATAAATTTCACCCCATTTAAAATATTGGGGGAATAGAGCCTTCTAAAACTTATTGGAATCATTTTGACTAGTAGAGAGAAGACTAATCACAAAAAACATTCTACATCATTTTTTTTTAAATTACCTTGAATGGAAATGTATGCTATATGTATGTACTCAATACCTTGGTTATGTAGTCTCTCAACAAATTGCGGTAAAATAGTAAAGTTTAGGTTTAATTAATGGCATTTTTAATCATTGGAATAGACTAGTGAATAATAGGTGAAACTGACCTTCATTTGCAATACACTCATGAGTTACTAAGTGCAGGTGTGTATGTGTATGTGTGTCTGCGCACATCAATCTTTGTGGACCAAGATTAGATTGATTTTCCTGTTTGCTTCTTTTTTGTTGTTGATGGTGGTTCTTGGAGACTGGGTTTCTATGTGTAGAACTGGATGACCTGAAATTCTCTCTGTAGACCTGACTGGTCTCAAACTCAGAGATCCAACTGCCTGTGACTCACAAGTCTGGGATTAAAGGCAAGATGTTTACTGGGTCATTGAGATGCTGAAAGGACAGAGGCAAATCCTGAAAAGTTGTGCTATAATCTCTGCATAGGTGCTATGATGAGCATGCGTGTTTTCACCAGAGAGATGGGGAGGAGGAGGCCAGAGAAAGGAGAAGAAAAGAGGGAGAGATGGAGTGAGATTCTCTTTACCTGTAAAGCTGCTTATAAATGAATAGCGTTTTGTAGAAAAGAGTGAATTTTATGCCATTACCCTAGTAAATAGGCCATATGTATTCCTTGACCCCAGACACTCAAACACAATGTAAAGAGATTCACAAGGATGTTCATGGTTAAAAAATTCCCTCTAAACCCAGATGTGAATTCTTGTAGAGAACACTTAGCATTTCCTCTTTTGTTTCGATCATGCCAGAAAATGTTGAACTGTTTATGCCTCATATGCTTCAGTAGCTGGTCATGGCTTACACTGTTTAATCATGTGCTTTTACAAATACAGACACATTCTTCAAGAGTCTAATTAATTGCTGTCTTGTGTATCTGTCCACTTCCTGGTAGAATTATCAGTTTTTTGAAAATTTCATACACTGTATTTTGATGATATTCACCTTCAACCTTCTCTCAGCTATGCCTAGTCTTAAGGGAAAATTACATATTTAGGGCCTGCACCCTGTAAACTGAATTGTGCTACATAATTTTAAGGTTTGATAAAAACTCATTTAGAAGTTTGTTTACATTTTAAAAATTCATTTTACAAAATTATTTCTACAAATAGTGTCGATTGATCTGTTTCCCTTCTAAATACAAAGATATGTGTATGAACTCTCACCCAGTATTTCTGCTTATTGTCAGAATTTTAATTACAAGTTTTGCTTTTCTTAAGCATATATTTGTTTTTAAATTTTAAAAACTTAAATGAAATATAATTTTAATGTCAAAAGTATTTAACCTCCATTATTGAACTAGCTAGATGTCTGTGGATGTAAACATATTCAACTTTAGTACAGCCATTATTGGGAAGCATTTAAAAATGGCAGGGAGCCAATAATATACTCAACAATGTTGGCTTTTAAAATTAAACTATCCAGCCAGTAGATTAGAATAGATAAATTATACAATTATATAGTACTGTTGCCTGTCTGAAAACAGAGTTTTATTAAAGAAATTCATATGGATAGGAATTGAAACATAAAAACTTAAAAAGCCTTTAGTCAAGTTAGATTATGGCATTATATAGAAATATCTCAATAAAGTAACTATGTGCTTTACATTTTCTGTATAAAATTTGTCGTTATGTTCACTATTAAAAGAAAAAAACATGCAAGTTTAAAAATCATTTTCATTATAATATTCAAATAAACTACAGCTAATTCTTTTTTATATAAAATTTTAATGTGTACCATCTGTGAGATAAGTGTGACATAATCATATAGAATAATCTCATGTTAAAGTGAAAACATGAGGTTTTACTTAAATTAAATACTAGATTTCACAGATGTCTCTTAATGTTAATTGTCAAGAGAGTAAAAGAAAACAAATCTCTCTACAAATAGACATTAACAGTTTGATGCAATGCTAAGTGTAAATATATGTAATATATTCCTTGTAATCATATTATTACAAATATAATTTCACCAGAAACAGATACTAAGGTGTGAAAATTTTGCTAACTTATCATCAAAATAACCATTAATAAATTCTTAGTAGAAAGTCATCATATGACTTTTAGGTGAATACAAAGTAATTATTTATTTGATTCATTTTCATTTTTATTCATATATGTTTCAAGACTGAGATAGGTAATTCATCTCAGTTAGGAAAATTGAGACTTTTTAAGCATATCTTTTAAAAAGCATGAGATCAAGGACACTCCAGGGAAGACCCTGTTTAGCTGGAGAGTTTTCTCCCCAGGTCCCGCCAATCCCCAGCAGTCCCTTAGCCCACTTATAAAATAAATATACAGATCCTTATATTATTTAAACTGCTTAGACATTAGCTCAGGCCTATCATTGTCTAGCTCTTACTCTTATATTTAGCCAATTTTTATTAATCTATACTTTGCCACGTGGCAAGTATAGATTAATAAAAAGGAAGGTTTTAACTTTAACATAGTAAAATTACATATAACAAAACAATTATCAAGCAAGAATTTAAGTTATAATATCTAGTCTATTTATAATAACTAGTCTATTTGGCAAAATTAAAGAAGCTATCCTATCTATCTTATATTTGTGAGTCTAGGGTTTCATATCTGACTTTTCTTTTATCATATCTAAGGAAAATTATAACTATTTAGCTTCAACTACATCAAAGACCTCAGAAGGATATAATATTACCTGAGAAATGGGAGAATGATGTAAGCAACTTTTGGGATTCTTGCAGGGTAGACAGAGACAGCTGGCAACCTGGACAGTCATTCAAAGTTCTCTTGTAAAGTTGGGGCATCTGTTTTCAGCCCACAGGGCTAGAGTCTCTCAATCATTTTTCTCTGTGTCCTGTAGAATGTCTGGCAGTTTTCTCTGTGAAGCAGGATCCTAAAGGACCATTTTGCCAAGCACACTTTAGTTGTCACCTTTCCATGGGTCCTGCATGTCCAGTTGATCAAGCAGTACAGGCAAGAACAGTTTCTTGGCCAAAAGGCTATTTTTACCAAGGTGAAGATAAACTCCATATGCAGTGTCTTCAATGCCCATCCTCCTCCCTGAAGTAAATCTGGTGCTGTCAGGAACAGACATGTCTCACTGTCCAGAAAGTCTAAATTTTTAAAAATATTTTAAATGCCATATTCTGTAGGTCTTTGAAGTATTTGAAGATTACTTATCTAACTGAAATATATCTACGTATACCTAGAAGACTTAACTAACCTGGCTATAAGTGTGATTATCATAGATGACTAATTATTAATCTATTTAATTATTCATTTTAATCTAAATGAGTTACATAAATATAATACCTCAAATGAGAATAGAAATATATATACAGTATAACAAAATTAAGTTTAAACTTGTATCAATAAACTAAAATATATACCAATGTAAAACATTTTAAACACAAACTAAAATCTATACCAAATGTAAAACATTTTAAATAAGTTGTTGTTCTTTAATAGTAGGTTCATTAATCTACCCTTTTATCCTATCATATCTATATCCTATATATCTATATCATATCCCCTTTTCTTCTTTAGAAAGAGATTGCATTTATTTATTTTTTTTATCTTTTTTTTCCTTTTATTTTATTTTACAATACCATTCAGTTCTACATGTCAGCCACGGGTTCCCCTGTTCTCCCCCATCCCACCCCGTCCCTTTCCCCCCAGCCCACCCTCCATTCCCACCTCCTCCAGGGCAAAGCCTCCCCCAGGGCCGAGATCAACCTGGTAGACTCAGTCCATGCATGTTCAGTCCCCTCCTCCCAGACTGAGCCAAGCGTCCCTGCATAAGCCCAGGTTTCAAACAGCCAACTCATGCAATGAGCACAGGACTCGGTCCCACTGCCTAGTTGCCTCCCAAACAGATCAAGCCAATCAACTGCTTCATCTGTTCAGAGGGCCTGATCCAGCTGGGGTCC
Source organism: Peromyscus leucopus (assembly GCF_004664715.2). Classification (NCBI taxonomy): domain Eukaryota; kingdom Metazoa; phylum Chordata; class Mammalia; order Rodentia; family Cricetidae; genus Peromyscus; species Peromyscus leucopus. Next base: position 44,520,055 of record NC_051071.1, on the reverse strand, counting down.
CCTCAGCCTTTGGTTCATAGTTCATGTGTTTCCATTCGTTTGGCTATTTTTTTTTCAGTAATTGAGTAAAACCGAAATTTATTATAAGCCACAGTCGTCCTAGGGACCTCCATGATATATATATAGCCTCCATGGTTCTATAGGTTGTGGTCTGATTGTTGAAAGAGATTGCATTTATAATCCACCTGTTTTAAATAAAATTATTCATTTTTCTCTGTCCCACATAAGAGGATTCTTCTGATATGGGACAAAAGAATCTTTTAACCTTTTATTTTAGGAATATGTTTGGGTTTAGAGAAGGAATGAGCCAATTCCATCTCCAAAGTCAGCATGTTATATTTGGGAATTTGGGCATAGCTTCTCTTACTACTTCCTGCTTGGGGGGGGGCGCTGTATCTTATGGGGACACAAAGAAAATTTTAGGATTATGGAGTAGTCTGTGAGGGTGTATCATCTGAGCCAGTTGCCTTGAAATGGTTATGGGTGTTGGATCATCTGGTCCATGGTTTTCAGAGACCTTTCAGGTGGTCTTGACTGGTCAAACCTGATGTATCTTAATCTGGAACAATTCCATAGCCTCTGGCTTTCTGTGGAAACAAAAGCAGAACCTCCTTTCCAAAGCAACATATCCTTATATCCAAATTTTGAAGTAAAAGTACCTTTAAAGTATACATTTTGGCATAACTCAACAGCTTTTACAATCAAATGTTTTTCTTCAGTTATGATTATCAAAGACAACATAATCCAGATTCTCTATGTGATAGCCATCTTTATGTGGCTTATTACCTTTACTGTTTCTTTAAAGACTTTATTTTTTAAAAAACTATCTATTTATTTATATAACTGTATATATTCATTTTTCTCTCTTTCAAGCCTACATACATTTTTACATACATTGTAAACTCTTCCATCTGAATCAGTCTTATTGTGAACCTATTGCTTTAAACTGTAGCATTCTGACTGAAAAGGCACTGTGGCTGCTGGCTCCACCCACTTCAGCTTCCCAACATGGCAGTGGTAATTTTTCTGCCAGCTCTGGGAGCCATTAACAGAAATAGTGGATCTATGCTTCTATCAAAGCAGCGTGTAGCCCAGAAACCTCTTTTGTTTTTTCTACTAGGAAAAGCTAAATCCACCACACAGCTTAATGTGCCACTTGCAGAGGTCTCATTGCAGCCATACTGTAGGTCTGAACAAGCCAGGAACCCACCATGGTAGATAGTAGGTCAAACACGCAGGCTGCTGCTAACTTGCAAGAGACAACTAGGAACTGTTTTTAGCTCCCTTTTAGAATCTTTTTACTCAGGTTTTAGGTGGAAACTCTTGCTAATACATTGAGCGCCATTTGTAGCTTGAGAGCTTCCTCTCTGGGTCCTGCCAAGCCCCAGTAGTCCCTTAGCCCACTTATAAAATAAACATAGAGATGCTTATATTATTTAAACTGCTTGGCCATTAGCTCAGGCCTACCATTGTCTAGCTCTTATATTTAAACCATTTTTATTAATCTATACTTTGCCACGTGGCTCCTGGCTTACTGGTAACTTACCTCTTCCTTGTCCTGGCAGTGGCTCCAGCAGTCTCCCCCTCTGCCTTCCTGTTCCCTCGACTCACCTCTCTGTTAGTCCTGCCTATACTTCCTGTCTGGCTACTGACCAATCAGTGTTTATTTATATAGAGTGATATCCACAGCAACCCTGTGCTCAGATGTAGTTTGCGAATGAAAGTCAGACCCCATTTTTTAAGAGACAAAACAACATGGAGTTGGTGGGTGGAGACGTTAGGGGAGGATCTAGGATGAGTTAGAGTGTGGAAAATATTAAGATCAAAATATACTGTGTAGAATTTTCAAAGAATAAAGAAAAACACTCAAGATAAAATAGATAAATATAATGACAGTTAGGGTATTCACTGCCTCCCCATGGGGAAGCCTTATCTTCTTTTAGGAGGGAATGGGAGGTTGGTTAGGGGAAGAGGCTGGAGGGGCAGGAGGAGGGAAGAGGGGAAATCTGTGATTAGTATGCAAAATAAATAAAAATTTTCTTAATAAAAATCATAGTATGAAAAATAAGTGAATATAAATAATAAGTAAATAAATGAGAAAAGTGAAATGAACTAAAATAGAAAATAATTAGAAAGAAAGAGGGGACATCAATGTAAGATAATGTGGAACACAAATCATTAACATGAAGAATATACATGATGTTGAAAATGTATATTTATGAAATGTATGAAAATGTCACAATGAGGCTTATCATTTTACAAAGTAATAAGCCTTCATTAGAAGAAAAAAATAACATTTTATCCTTGAAGAGGTATAGAGGTATTTGAATATTTATGATATACAAAGTAAATAATCAACTCAGAACTTAAAGGAATGTCCCCAGACAGAAAAATATGTATAAGTGCTTATTAGAGAGAAATGGAATTAGTTAAACACTATATAATAAGAGATTCTTTCCATTTACAATGTATACTGAGAGCACCTGGCAGTTAAGAAATGTGTCTCTATTTTATACTTAGTTCCTTTTTCTTGTTTTATTTCTTTTCTTGTTGTTGTTGAGACTCTAACTCAACTTGACCTGGAACTTGCAGCAAGCCCCTTGCTTAGTATCCCAAGTGTTGATATTATTGAAAAAGTTATCATATGTACATATTCTTTTTCAGTTTTTGAAAAAGAAAACATATTTCCATAAAATGTATCATTGTCAATCAGGTAATCAGTAGTCCATAGTACCAACTATAGGATTTTCTGTACCAACTATGGTAGCATACATAAAGAAAAAATTTACAAGATGTAAGAAATATCCCATTTATAAAATATTCCAAAATTAGGCATGGAATAATTCTTGGAAATAAGTAGAGCAATTAAAAAACAATTTTTTTACTTGAAAATTGACTTTTTTGCTCATAGACTTCATAATAATTAATAAAATACAATATTATGAATGAGTAAATAAGGTAAATCTATGAAATTAATTGAAATGTGTTGTTGATCTCTTTCAATTAATTCATTCCCTTTACATGTAATGCTCTGGATCAGATCACTTTGGCGTCATGTAACATTGAGTTGCATGATGCCCCATGTTAGTTATTAGGACTGTGAAGACAAATATAGAATGAGAGTGTAAACAAAGAATCAAAATGAGAGTCATAGAAAATACATCTACTCATACAAAAATTGAAATGAATAAATCAGCCACTCCTTCCTATGTTAAAACATATATGATCCACAAAATATAATTGAACAAAAAGTTCATTAATAACAAAGGCACCAGTATTTCTATGGATCATGAATGAATTCCAAAATATAAAATGTGTTAAAAGTTTTAATTATTGCTATAATCAAATATTACTTAAATATAAATATAATTGCAAAGTAAAATTAGAGAAAAAATATAAAATATCCCACAGAAGTGAAAAGTTGAAGCATAAAGAGAAATTGAAGTTTCAAATTAATTGTTTAAGATATTTAATGACATTCTAGTACAATTTCTGTATTATATTTTTGTAGATTTTTGCCAAACTAGAAAACATATGCATACTAATTTATGAAGTAAACAGTACAGAAAGAAATGTTATCTAAGAGATCATAAATCATTTCAAAAATACATTAGATTAGGATTTCCTTCTGCCTCTCTCTCTTACACCCATGAACACACACACCAATTTGTATATAAACATTTAACACAAACACACAGAACATTTCTTAATCAAAATGATTCCTTATTTGTAAAGTAAAGAATATCTTATTTTCACATTATTGACAAGAAATATGAAAATATGTTGTCTTATTTTCATTATATGTAAGGATTCTAGGAACCTAGCAGTTAATTTGAATATATGCACATACCTTGCATATTCATTGGACATCTATGTTAGGTAGACATTTCCTTCCTCAAAAATTAGCTAACATTGAGCAAGTAGTTTAATATCCAAATGATTGTGACTTCTTTGATCATTTTTCAATACTTTTATCTCACTCTTTTTTTCTTCATTCTCTGTAACAGAGGGTTCTTGAAGATAAGGAAAATTAGAAAATCCATAGGATACCTAATTCTTTTCTTTTTTATTATGCATTAGCTAGATTCATTGAGATAAGTAAAAGCAACTATACCTAGTATTCAGGTTTCTGGTAAAAATTTCACAATAACATTTTTGAAAGACTAAACTCAAATGTGCCATGAAGTTGAGTCCTAAAAGTATATTCTCCTTAATATTATCTTGCAACAATTAGCATTGTTAGGATTAAATGATTATTATCTCCTAGAGTTGCTTTTCTTCTTTTTCTGGGTGGAAACTTGTATCATAGCACATTACCATGTTATAATTCAGATAAAGCTTATCCCACAATATTTTACAGTCCATTGCCACTTCTCCTTCCAGAACCTTAATATGTATGTTTTAAACACTATCACCTTTATAGCACCTGTCACAAAAGCTTAACATATACAGTATATACTCTTCATAATATTCTCATGATTGTATGGAATATCTTGCAAAACAATATTATAAAACCTATTATATTATGCTATATATGGTATATTAAAATGTTATCTTACTCCTAAACTATATATTCCTTAAGAAAGGATATACAGTAGCTTCTAATTTTGTATTGCCAATACTCATCTATCAGAATGCTCAGTATATTTACTGAATAGAGGAATACTGCTATAAAATAATTCTTAGTCTAGATAAAAAAGAAATGCTAAGGTCCTATGAACATTTGAATAAGGCTTTATGTACATATGTATAGAGATGTATGCATACATTTATTGTCTTTGGTATTTTGTTAAGAAAACTTCAAATTTAAAAATGGTTATTATTTATAGATTAAATGCTGAAAAACTATACTTTAATCTCTTGTAATAAGCAACAATCTTTGATTGGATAGAAAATGTTAAAACATTTTTCAGACTTACTGAGTATATTGGATTCTCATCTTAACTATGGAATATTTCTCTACTGCAACCTCTCCTATTGACTGCATTACCCACGTTGGTTTCTAAACAACTTCAATGAGAGCTTTTGTTGGTATAGGTTAAGAAGTATCTGATTGATAATTGGCAGGACTACAGAAGTCTAGACTTATTGACAAAACTTCAAAATGAGCAAAGTATAATTCATATATAATGAAATTTACTACTTCATGAAAATAAATATTTCATCTTAAAATCAATTTTAAAAAGTAGCTTGAATCAGTAAGTTTTTTATGAGATTCTCCCAGTAATGTCAGAAACTATACTCAAAGTTTCACTAACACTTCTGCCTAAATATGAGCTGAACAAGGACAACCACAGACATGCAAAAGTGAATGGGGGAAGCTCACAAGGCCTCAACCTTACACAAAGAATTAGAGGCAAATATGGAATGTTGAGAGTATAAGAAGAGTATCATCAAGACAGAATATATCAACATGTTTTCCAATACCAAATTGTCATCCTGAAATCTTACATGCTAATAACAATATATAGACAAAGCAATGGTATCTTTAGGATATTAACAATTATCAAAAAATAGGCCATGAATTTGAGTGGAAGATGAAAAGGGTATATGTCAAGGCTTAGAGGGAGGAAATGGAAAGGGGAGATAATATAATTATATTATAATGTCAGAAATAATTGGACAAAGGAAGTTTGGAATTACATGAATCCACACATACAAATATTTAACCATCAAAATGAAATAATAATCTAATAAACCTATGTGGAAATTAAATGTCAAAAAAGACTTGTTTAACATATGTACGTGTTAAATGATGCCATGAAGTCTGAAATAATATTGAACATTAATATACTACTTGCTGATATTAAGTTACAGAAAAATACAACTGTTTGACATTTTTGTTTGTTTCTGTATTGTAGTTATAGCATTTCTCTCTTCCCTTTCCTCTCTCCAAATCATCTCAAATACCCCTCCTGATCCCCTTCAAATTCATGACCTCTTTTTGATCAATGATTATTGCATGCATTTATATATTTGCATATACATATATAATTAGACTTAATGTCTATATGTATCTAAATCTTAGAATCCTAGTGTCAACTTTAACTCAGCAATATAGGGAACACTATAAAATATTGTAAGTTATCATTCCTTAGAAAATTGTACTGGACAAGAATGTTTTCCAGTCATTCCCTTAAACATTAGTTAAATGCAAAATCAAGCATTTAATCTGGAAATCTACATTGCTAAAAAAATCTAGCATTTATTATTTTAATATATCTCATTAAATGTCTACACACCTGACCTCAGGGGTACTGAATTCCCATGATCACACTTTTGAATAGCTTTCCTGTTGTTTAGTTACACAAATAAAACAGCTGACTGGAAATTTATACTAATGTATTTTATTATATTTATTAAACAATAGATAAGTTACTACTACAAATTTCTTCAATGGCCTTAGATTTGATTAGATTCACTCAAACCCATTGTGTTCATATTTTCTACTTTCTTCTAATGAGTTTGATCATTAGAACAGCTTTGCTTTATTTCATTTCCTAGTCAATAAAATAACCTATTAGAGCCAGGCGTTGGTGGCACACACCTTTAATCTCAGCACTTGGGAGGCAGAGCCAGGTGGATCTCTGTGAGTTCGAGGCAGTCTGGGCTACCAAGTGAGCTCCAGGAAAGGCGCAAAGCTACGCAGAGAAACCCTGTCTCGAAAAACCAAAAAAAAAAAAAAAAAAAAAAAAAAAAAAAAAAAAAAAATCCATTAGAGAATGATTTGAATGTTTTATTTTTAATGGAGGTCAATTTTAGAGGAGCTTCTAGTTATGTTTTCACTTTTAAAAAACCAGAGTTAAAAAAAAAAGAAGGAATGTGATTCACAGTATTAACTGTGGTCATGTTCTATTTCATTGCATGTAATTTCTTTCTTTTCTTTTTTTACTGAAAAAATTCTTCCGTCATGCAGTACAACCCAACCACAGTTCTCCCTTACTCTGCCCCTTCCCAGCTTCTCTTCCTCCCTTCTCCCCCAGATCCACCACTTCTCTATTTCCTTCAGAAAAGTATAGGCCTCCAAGAAACAACAACAAAACAGGACAGAACAACACACAATAAGACAAGGCACCAGCCCTCATATTGAGGCTAGACAAGGCAACCCAATAGGAGGAAGAGAATCCCAAGGGCAGGCAAAAGAGTTTAGAGACACACCAGCTCTCCTGTTAGGAGTCCCACCAAACACCAAGCTAATAACCATAATACATATGCAGAGAACTTGGTGCAGACCCAGGTAGTCCCTGTGTTTGCAGCTTCCCTGTGAGCCTCGCCCATGTGAGCCTTGCTTAGTTGATTCCATGGGCCATGTTCTCCTGTGTCCTACATAAACATATGTTTTAAATAACAAATTTACCTATTACTTCCTGATATTAATCCCTAGGGACAACTTCTTTACACTAAGTAACAAAATGTCTTTTGTGGTGATATATTGTGTCCCCCCAATATAATGTGCACCCTAATTAAGCTTATCTGAGGATCTGATGAAAAAGCCAGTGTGGTGATATTTTATTTGTATATTAATAAATAAAGTTTGCCTAGAGGACATAGATAGCCAGCCATAAACAAAAGTCAGGCGGTGGTAGCGCACGCCCTTAAATAGGATCACTTGGCAAGCAGCATCTTTGTGTGTTCAAGGACACAGCCAAGCATGGTGACACACATCTTTAATCCCAGTACCCTAGAGTCCTGGAGGTCCTGACAAAAAAGTGAGGTGGCTGGGCTAAGAGCCAATGAGAAGGCAGAACAGCAAGGCAATAAAGGTGCAGATTAGACAGGAAGAAGCTGGTTCTCTTGGGAAGCTACAGAGGCATGGTGAGCTAAGTTTGGCTGGTGACTTACTGTTTCTCTGATCTATACAGTTTTCACCCCTCTCTTTGGCTCTGTGTTTCTTATTTAATAAGACTGTTTAGAAATTCATCTACAAGTCAGCCACTATATTTAGCATAGAAGTCAGGCAATGGTAGCATATGCCTTTTATCTTAGCATTCAGGATGCAGAGACCAGATCTCTGTGAATTTAAGGCCACACTGGGGAACAGAGCCAGGCATGGCAACATATGACTTTAATCCCAGAACTAACCATAGAGTTCTGTAGGTCTATAAAGATAAACAGGAAGTGATGTAGCTGGGTGGAGAGAGGAAGTGAGATGCAGAACAGAAATCATATATGCATGGGTATACAGGAAGTAGGTCTTTTTGCCTAAAGATTTTCAAGTGGCAAGCACATGGCTGGCTTCTTTCTGCTTTTCTGATCTCTCAGTTTTTACCCCAATATCTGGCTCTGGGCTTTTTATTAATAACACCATTTAGTAATTTGTCTTATAGTCTTTTATTTAACTTAATTGTAACTAAGCATCATTTTTAGAGCTGTCATCCAAAATATTTCTAATATGAATTGATCTACTATTTGCTTTTTAAATATATTTTTAAAACAATTTTAAAATTTAAATGAATTTCACCATATTGTTAACCTTTTCCAAGTCATTCCAGATCCTTTACCCCTTTTTGCAAACCCAACTTTAATTTGCTTCTCAAAAACAAAAGAAAAACCCCATACAACAACAAAACCTCTAAAACAAAATAAAACAGCATCTAAAGAGAAATAAAAACAAAAAAAAAACAAAAAAACAAACTATAAACAAATAAAAGAACATACTCAAAAAAAACCTGTGAAGTACATTATATGTATTTGGTTAATCACTCAAAAACACGAGACCTACCTTGAGTGGTTGATGTACTCACGGTCACTCCATTTGATCTAAAAGATTTTACCTTTCCAAGAAGGTATAAATGACAGTTCAGTTGATAACTTTTACCTCAGTAGCTAGGTTTTTATGAATTCATTCACCCATTCAGTTTTTACACATAACATAATAAAATATAATATAATAAGACAAAACAAAACTATTACATTGAAATTGTGCACAAAAACAAATACCAACAGAAGTAAAAGAGCCCAAGAATTGGCACAGAATCAGACACCAACTCATTCACAGACTCATGATTCAAATAAAAACAATACACTGGAACTCATAATATAAATGCAGAGGACCAGGTACAAACCTCTGAAGGAGATGTTCATACACTGATGGATATGCTGTAGACACTAAAAGACTACAAATGCCAGCCTAGACTACTATACCCAGGAAAATTTTCAATCATAATAAATGGAGAAATTAAACATTTCATAATAAAACCAAATGTAAGCAATATCTGTCTAGAAATCCAGCCCTACAGAAGGTGCTAGAAGGTGAACTCCAACCTCAGGAAGTTAACTACATCCAAGAAATCATGGGGGATAAATAATTCCAGACCAGCAAAGTCAATAGAAGGAGTGCACCCTCTCTCATTCTCTCTCTCTCCCTCTCTCTCTCTCTCTCTCTCTCTCTCTCTCTCTCTCTCTCTCTCTCTCTCTCACACACACACACACACACACACACAGGAGACACACACAAACAACAACCACAACAGCAAAATAACAGGAATCAACAATCTTTGCTAACGGCTATTTCTAAACATAAATGGTCTCAGTTTCCCAAAACAAAGACAGACTAAGAGAAGGGATGTGAAAACAAGAGCCATAGTTCTGTTAAATCCAGGAAATACAGTTTAACATCCAGGGTAGACATCACCTCAGGGTAAAGTGATGTAAAAACAAAATATCCCAAGCAATGGGACCAAAGAAAAGAGATCTGTAGCTATTTTAATATCTGACAAAACAGTCTTCAAACCAAAACTCATTTGAAGAGATAGTGAAATACACTACACACTATGAAAGGAAAAAGCCCCCAAGAGGACATTGTATTTCTTAAGGTATATCCCCCAAAATAAGATCACCTAAGTTTTTAAAAGTTACCCTATTACAGCTTAAATCACATATTGATCATTACATACTTAAAATGGCATGTTTCAATAACCTACTCTGGCCGATAGATAGATTATGCAGAAAAAAACTTAATAGAGAAATTTTGGACCTAACTGATGTTATAAACTAAACAGCCCTAGCAAATATTTACATAACATTTCACTCAAACACAAGAGAATATGCCTTATTTTCAAAACTCATTGAACTATTCCCAAGATTAACCACATAAACACACACACAAAGTAAGCTTTGATGTGCTTTATAACACACATGTACAAAGGGATGGCATTTATGTTTTCTATGCATGCAACATACAGAATGTATACATCAATTAAATATATATTCAATATGTACCTTACCAGACCTCATTCTGAATACAAAGAACAGCTATATCATTGTCTACCATGACTTTCAGACAGATTAGTAATAATATAGTACAGTGAAAGAGTAGTCTGCCAATTACTAGTCTTGTCACCTTGGACAAGTTGCTGCCACCAGAGTCTAGCACTGTTTTAGTGTGGTGATAATAATATGGTAGAATCCACCTCATGAGCCTGTTGTAATGATTAAAAGAGTTAATGAGTGCCTGACATATAGTCAGAGCTCACTAAATATTAGTTGCCAAGTTCTCATCCATACGCACCCTCCTCTTTTGAGATCTAAAGACAAAGGAAATGAAACCTAGATTGCAGGAAGGCTTCCTGGAGAATTGAGACTGGAGTTGGATTCCTAATGTAAAACTGAATGAAATTCTCCTTTTGGAATGTTGCAGGCTGAAACAGTTCATGACAAAGACAGAGGATCAGGAAAGCTCAGAAGAGAAGGCTGAAGAACCACAGTGGGATATGAGGCTGAGGAGAGAACTGAGTTCACACAACACTGTTACTGAACCCATTTCATGCAAGAGGAGTAAGACTTAAGAACAGAATTCTCCCAAGAGAAAGGATATTAATGGCATCATAGCTTCTAAAGTCTTCTGCTGTGGGATGTTCTGTATGTTAAATGTGTTGCTCTGATTGGTTAACAAATAAAACACGGATTGGCCAGTACCCAGGCAGGAAGTATAGGCGGGACAAGCAGAGAAGAAAATTCTAAAAACAAAAAGGCTGAGGCAGAGAGAAGCTGTGAGCTGCCACCCATGATAAACAGATTTGTTAAGCTACTGGTAAGCCACAAGCCATGTGGCAACTTATAGATTAATAAAAATTAGTTAATTTAAGATATAAAAACAGTTAACAAGAAGCCTGCCATGGCCATACAATTTGTACGCAATATAAGTCTCTGTGTGTTTACTTGTTTGGGTCTGAGCAGCTGTGGGACTGGCAGGTGACAGAGATTTGTCCTGTCCTGACTGTGGGCCAGGCAAGAAAGCTCTAGCTACAGTCTTCCTTCCATCCCATCCTCCTGTGAATTCCATTCACTATCCACATCAAATTTGTGTACCTTTTGAAGTGGTCTTCTAAGCTTGGATTCTAGAAAGTACATGGGTCACTCCCCTGTTATCCTCTCAAATGAGTAAGATAAAAACCAAATTTGTATTAATCTATGGCATTTGTGTGGAGGTTGTGAAAGTGAGTTTTTTTCAAATATCATTTTTTTTCCAGTGGTTGGCCACTTGCAAAGTATCTTATTCTTTTTTTTTTCTTTCATTTTTTTTTCTTGGGGGGGGCTGTTTCGAGACTGGTTTTCTCTGTATAGCTTTGCGCCTTTGCTGGACCTCGATCTGTAGACTAGGCTGGCCTTGAACTCACAAAGATCCACCTACCTCTGCCTCCCGAGTGCTGGGATTAAAGGCATGCCCCACTACCGCCTGACTTCATTTTTCTTTATTAAGAAAATTTCTATTCACTCTACATAATATCCACAGATGCCCCCTCCTCCCTCTTCCCTCCTCCCTCCTCCCACCCCAGCCCTCTTTCCTAAGCCACCCCGAATCCCCACATGCCCCAAATTAAGGTCTCCCATGGGGCATCAGTAGAGCCCAGCACACTGAACCTAGGCAGGTCCAAGCCCCTTCCCACTGCACCAAGGCTATGCAAGGTGTCACACCTCAGGCACCAGGTTCCAGAAGCCTGCCCATAGACCAGATCCCTATTCCCCTGCCTGGGTGCCCCCCAAACAATTCGAGCCAAACAACCGTCTTCCATATCCAAAGGGCCTTTTCCAGGCCCATGGGGGTTTCACAGCCACCAGTCCACAGTTCATGGGCTTCCACTAGTGTGGCCGGTCATCTCTGCACATCCTCCCATCATAATCTTGACATCCCTCACCTGCAGTATCTCTCCTCTCTCTCATCAATTGGATTCCCAGAACTCAGCCTGGTCTCTGGCGGTGAATCTCTGTATATGCCTCATTCAGTCATTAGGCAAAGGCTTTATGACAGCTAGGTTATTTGCTAGGCTGGTCCACATTGGTCTGCTGGCAGTGGTCCAGAGGGTGCCTGGACAGGTCTACTTTAGTGAAAAGCACCTTATTCTAACAGAGATCCTAACCCTTAGATTCCATTCCTATATGTTGCAATGTGCATAATATAATTAGGAAAGGTTAATTTTATCTGAAGAAATTTTCTTTTAGTGAAAAAGTAATCCAAAATTCTATGATAAATATGGTGGATAATCAGTTCTGCATCTAAACCCAAATAATTTTCTCCTGAGATTTCAAGCAGAAAAATTATTATGACTCATCTCTATCAATATTCCAAAGGCATTTCTCGTAATGAGAAATTGAATTTTACTTCTAAGTTTTCAAACTATCTTTATGACTTGGTAAATGATATGCAAAGAATTACTTTGTTGTTATATCACAAAAACTATGGTTAGTCATGCTGTTCTTTAAAGAGCACACACTCAGATTATCCTAGTATTATTATTTGTTGTTGTTTCTGAAACAGGGTCTCTCTATGTAGTACTGGATGCCCTATAAATTGCTAATTGAATATACTGGCTTGAACTCACAGATGTCTTCCTACTTCTGCTTCTTGAGTGCTGACATTAAAGATGTGCACCATCCTGAAGGACCCCTAGAATTATTTTCAAATTATATAAATAAAGGCCCTAACAAGGTATCAGAAACACCATTTTCCCCTAAAAAAACAATTTCTGTACTGTATTAGTACATAATATGTCTAGTACTATAAACATAATTTTAGTTTTGAATATCTATTGAAATTTTCTGAATTGTTGAAATATTAGTTCTCCAAAGATACACATACACTATATAACAATACGACCCACCTAATTTTTAAATTTATTTGAACATTTTATTATTTATTTATTTATTTTTATTTATTTATTTATTTATTTATTTATTTATTTTGGTTTTTCGAGACAGGGTTTTTCTGTGTAGCTTTGGAAACTGTCCTGGAACAGTTTCACTGTTGAGACCAGGCTGGCCTTGAACTCACAGAGACCTGCCTACCTCTGCCTCACAAGTGCTGGGATTAAAGGCATGCGCCACCACTGCCTGGCTGAACATTTTATTATAAATGGAAAAAGTAATTAAGTATATCTATTATAGTTTCCTACCTTCTAAATTCTTAAGATAAAATATTCCTGAAATGTTATATTTTTTCTTTATAAAAATTGGCATTTTTTTTTAATTTTGTTGTTCCTTGTGTTCAATATATATTGAAATTTTAATCCATAAGATATTTGCCAATAATTATTGGGTTGGTACAATATAGAAAACATGTAAAATCAACAAATAAACATGATTATTGTCATATTCTATTGGAAACACAAATCTTAAAGTGACAGATCTCCTTCTACAGTTATTTCTTCTTATATCATCTGATAAATACTATTTCCAGAATGAGATTGAATTCATTCATCCTATATTTTCCCTAATTATTATGCCTATTAATATATTCCCTACAATAACAAGTACACAATAGTATCTTTGAAATGTCAATGTGACACAATTATCTAAAATCCTTTTCTTATGCAGAAAATACTAGAGAATTTTTTTGTCTAAAATCATCTTCAAAGGATCTGGAAACATAGCCCAGAAGTTAGGAACACTGGTTGATATTCCAGAGCACTCAATTTGGAGTCTCAGAACACACATAGTTTATCACAAACTTCTGTAATTCCAAATCCAGGGGATGCATGACTTGTGGCTTCTGTTAGAACCAGACACACAAGTGGTACAGAGACAGACATGTAGGGAAAACATACATACACAAAACATAAATCACATTTACATCTGCCACCCAATGAGTTGATTAGTTTCTCCATAATTTATTGAGGATGATTCTTGAAAATGATATTATTTGCAATACTTTTCTTTTGTTTATTTAGTCTTCAATTTTTAAATAGACATCAGATTCACGGGCAAGAGACTTCAGTGCTTACAAAAATGTCTCAGGACTAAAGTTCAAGATTGTTGGTAGTAGTGATGCATGTCCATAAAGAAAAAACTACCATATTTGCAAAGTCCAAGAACAGTTGAGAAAGTGGATAAGGGGCAGTAGAAATTGTCTGACCAACCTAGAAGTCTACTTTTGAGATACATTTTGAAAGTGATATTCATAAAGTTAAGAATTTGAAAATTTATTCTCATAAAGATATTATGCAAAAATATTTCTGAAATGGTATTGTGCAACCATATGGGTACATCTTTTATTATTATTATTATTGTTGTTGTTGATGATGATGATGATGATATTATTATTATTATTTTGAGATTCTTATATCCTTTTATTTAAAAGATATGATTATATATTTTTTCCATTCCTGATCTATTGGGGTCCCTACAGCCTCACAGTGGGCAGAGACATGATCAGCATGAGGTGAAAAACAAGACTGGGTTCTGCAACACTTTAGCAGGTGCTGGATCAAAAACTTCCAGATTCTGACCTTGTGGTTGATTTTCATACACATTTAAGCACAGCAAATACTCCACATGACAATTATCACAGAGCTTCAGGAATGGCTACTTTGATATTCCCTTGCAAAGTAGCAAAAAAACCTGTGACCTTTACAATGAAAACAAGTTCTTTTGCCTGATAAGCAGTGCTCAGGGTTAGGGCCTAGGGAGGAAGGATTTATAGTAAGCATAAAGATAGATTCTATTGATATAGGATGCAAAGTACATGGGGACTCTTTCATAGGAAGGGTTTGTTCACTGAGAAACAATGCTCAGGATTTGACAGGATTCACGAGAAGGCTGGCTCCATAGAAGAGCAAAAGACCACCAGGTTGTTAGACATCATCCATTTGTCTTCTGAGTGAAAAGGCGTCATTTCCTTCACTTGAACACAATAGGCATACATGTTTAGCAATTGTCATTCCCCCAATGCTTTCTCCAAGCTGTGCCTCTTATGTCTTTCCTCCTTAGAAAACCTCCCATTTGCTGCTACACCCACCAACTTTCTTTGAAATTCAGGGCCTTTTTTCCTTTGTTTTAACTCGTCTGTGTGTGTGTGCGCAAACTTGTGTGTGTGTGTGTGTGTGTGTGTGTGTGTGTGTGTGTGATTTGAATATTACCAAATATAAAAATAAAAACTATCATAACATTATATGGATCAGGTATATTTTATTTTTATATGTTTATATGAATATATCATATTTATTTATATGATTATATATATAACTATATTTATACCTTTATATATAAACATAAGGCTGACAATTTTGCTATTGGGTAATCAATTGCTGAATTATTTTCTGGGTAGACTGTGTCTTCAGCTCCTAGCATTTCTTACCTTCCTGTACTACTTTGTCTAGAAATGAGACTTCATTGACCTTTCACTTTCATGGTAGTATGTCTACTCTTCATGAATGTAGCCTTTCTGATATTTCTAGGAAAGACACTATGTCACTTCAAATTTCTTGTTCCTCTGGTTCTTACAATCTGTGAGGGTAAAATAACACGAAGGGTGTCAGAAAAGCCATAAGTTATCCTATTAACTAACTACCTAAAATACACATAATATATGCAAGTTAATAGATGATAGATAGATGATAGATAGATAGATAGATAGATAGATAGATAGATAGATAGATAGATAGATGATAGATAGATGCTCAATAAAGATTAAATGTTTCTCTGTGGGCTTATGATATTCTTCCCCCAGGGGGCATAGATTAACTAACAAAAACCCCATCTCTAAGCATGAGAAACCCTCTTTGAGTTGCTAGTCATGGTTTTTCAAGAGACTCCCAAATCAGTGGCTACTGCTGCTGCCCTTGGTGGCAACCTAAGTCATGGAAGGTAAGTCCCTATTGATTCATATTCAGTAGTCGAAAGTGGATCTGACCTGTAAGCCTCCCCTCTGAGTAATAATTTGTCATGGTATGAGATTGAATTATACAATCTTCCAAAGGAGGAAAGCAACCAACAGTCCTACCCTGCTTTGATGACTATTAGACACAATTCATTTGTTTATTTTATTTGTGTGTGTCTGTGTGTGTGTGTGTTGTCTGTGTATCTGTGTGTCAATATGTGTTCTAAACTTTCAAGTGTCATGAGTTCCTGCATTACAGGGTTAATGTGAAAGAATAAAGATTACAAAGAGTCTTTCTCAGGTTATACTAGTCAAATCTGCTTCTGTCTGTGATTCTGCTGTCACTATAACATCCTATTGTGACAGTCACTAGCCTACCTTTATGATAGGCTATATTTTTGTTTTGCAACACATTTTTCTACATATGTTTTGCTAGTCTTCACCACAACTTTGTGATGAAAGATGAGTCTGTGAAGTTATGGATGTACTTGTAAAATGAGGTAAAGAAAAAGAAACCAGCAGCAATGGTCATCAAGACACTGTCTTAACTTTCTTTTCAAATTGCTCTTAGTTAACACAAGGCCCTTAGTTTTGAAAAAGGAAAGATGATTGTGACTTCTGTCTCAAAAATATGCTACATTGAAAACATCTCCTTCTGTTCATGGATCATTTACTTTCAATAATTTCAAAGATGAAAAATTATTGCAAACAAAAACTGAAAGCATGCAGTTAAAGATATGACAGATTCAAACCTTATATAATAGGATTAAGATTATTGTAGTGGGAAGAGTGATTGTACTCAGTGTAAAGGGTTTGAGAGATTTACTAATACAGGATAAGGTGGTACAAAGACCCTATAGTGTGTCAAGGATGATGAGGTCTTCAGAGTCAGAACATCTGTGTTAGTTCATTGAACTTTTCTGTTAGGCTCCAACCAATACTCTGGCACAAGGAAGAATCTTTTCTTTCTTGATAATAAAAATGCCAAGAGATGAATTCAAGAGTTTTGGAAAGGAAATGTGTGGGTTTCAAAATATAAGAATCTGAGAGAAGTCAGTATCAGAGAATCCCAAATAACAACCAATAACTTAAAACTTATTCAGAAAAATGTGCTAGGATCAAGGAAATCAAAGGCTTCAGGAATGAAACTGTTTAAAGTTCAGACAAAATAAGAAGACACTTTGATTCTCTCAGTTACTAGGCAATTTGAAAATATATACAATAATTATGGACTGGCCATCCATATGATTAATATAAAAAATAGGATGCTTTCTTACAAGATGAAGAACTAGATATTCTAGGATAAAAAACTGAAAACAGTAACACTGAACTGAAATTATTTATGATTTATAATATAATAAAAATATGGTATACTATATTGATAAAATGGATTATTGTGAACTTTGGTTATAGTAATGAACAAGAAGTAGAAAAAGTTATAATATCTGTTAAAGAAAATTTGCTTTCTGTGCAACATTCCAAAAGAATAATGAATGAATTATTATTCCACAATCAAAACAAAATGACATTTCAGTATTGCTAGCTTTAGAGATGAAATAAGTCTACATAAAATGATAAGGTAGTAATTAAATGCATGCTTCCTATTTTTGTTATAAATGAACAATTGAGCCTTGTCTTGATATATATAAAAGCACAGACACAAGGCTCAAGAAATGATTTTTTTTTAAATCAAAGAATTCCCATGGGTCTACAAACTCCTTCTGAGGGAGATGCTTGAAGAATCAAATAAATATTGGAAACATGCTGGAGGATTCTTATTGTATCTACTAAAAATCATCCCAAATTGAAATTATTATGTAGTATTTTATGTTCTTTTTTAAACAAAACAATACTGTGATTAAGAGCTCAAAAATTAAAATATTTATTCAATAGTTGTTAATGTTGAATATGATTTTACTCTTGATATCAAAATTTGCACCCAATAGATTCTTAGTGTCTTGAAAATAAATATTAAGTATGATAGTAAAAGAATAGTTGATGAAGCACTGCCCTCTTTTGGTTATATAAATTAAGTCTATAGAAAATATGAAGAGGTTAAACATTATGAAAAAGAAATAAAATATGGAGGCTATATGTTCAAATTATAAAGTTTATAAAGAGAAAGGAATTAGACAATAAGTAAACATCAGATTTTAATAAACATAAGAACAAATCTTTGTAACAAACCCTCAGAGGTTTTGTGCTATTTCATTAATTTCAGGTACATTGGCAGCAGTAGATGGGAAAAAAAACCTGAGAGTATTTGTACTGCCATACAGGATACCTGTGTTGCAGAACAAAAGTGAATTGCAGATGACTGAAAACAGGACTTTATGTACACATCCATGAAAACCTGTGATTTGCAAATCAATGTGAGTGATAGCATGTTTATTCTTCTATGACTACTCAGCAATCATCAAAATCTCTACCTAAAAAGTCAGATCAATGACTCTAGGTTTATCCATTAATATTTTTCAAACATAATTGCTAGATTAATAAGCTTATTTTCTGTCCATGCTATAAATCTCTTAAGAAGATAACATTTTATCACATTTGCCATTTCCTCTGTTGAAGGCAAATGAGGAGTAATTAAGCATTCTGTCATTTATTCCATGTTTTTGTTTTGTTTTGTTTCTGTTCTTTAATTAAGCTACTAGGAGAGAAAAATAACTAGGAATTCCAGTCTTGTTGTGGAGTATAGTGAGCATGTGATAAAATCAAATCTTTATTTAATAAATCAAAATTAATTCTAATACTGTGTCAATTTCAAAGAAAGTTGATCTAAACTGATGCCTAGGTCTATTTTAACTGAACATACCTATGCAAACTAATTAGCCTTACAGAGTTATGGTAATCAAACGCTTTGCATTATGTCGTTAATTGGTTACTAAAATAAATTGTATAACTGTGAGGGCTTGCTGAGAAGTATCCTAGAACTTATAGTTAAGGATATCCACTGTGATAGTAGTTCAAAAATTATTATATTTTTGGAATACTGATCATTGTAGAAGAATGTAAAATTAAATATTTTATTTTATATTTTTCACATAAATGTATGGTATATTTATTTCTTTTTTTATGAGACAGTTTTTTTCTTGTTTAATCAAAGACAGTAGCAATGTTATTTACAATTCAAATGGCCAAGAACTCAATGTTGACCTGTCCCATTCTACTGAGTGTAGAAAATGCAGGCATGGGCCTGTATGCCTGGTAAATATTAATTAATAAAATCAAATGTAGTAGTCTGAAAACTAGCAGTAATATTTTAAATTTTAATAGTGCTATCAGTAACTAAGACAAATTATTTATAATTTATGTTTTGCCTATATTAGTATTATTTTTTGTTTTTTTTTTTCTGTCTTTCTCATACCTTTTTTTTTACTTTTTTTTTTATTTTTCGAGACAGGGTTTCTCTGTGTAGCTTTGTGCCTTGCATGAATCTTACTCTGTAGACCAGGCTGGTCTGGAACTCATGGAGAGCTGCCTGTCTCTGCCTCCCGAGCACTGAGATTAAAGGTGTGTGCCACTACCATCTGGCTCATGCCTTGGTTTTATAGCCATAATATTACTGTATTTGTTTACAAATCTCAAACAAGTTGTAGTCCATAAGTAAAGATTCAAGCAAAGTTTTATATATATATATATAATTTTTGACTCGTTGTCCTAGAATCTAAACTTTACCTTTTCATATCCGGTAAAGTTTTTATTAAAAATATTAGGTCATTACATATTAGTGTTATTTTTGGATTAATTTTTAATCAAAAAAATTTAAATATTTTTCTATCTTTAATTTTAAAAAGCCATTTGTTTCATTCACATTAGAAATTTAAATTTTAAAGAATACTTGTCCATAAAACTTCTCTGACACCCAACATAGTTTTCTTTCTACTCGTGAATAGATTAAAAACAAAACAACATCAAAAAATTTCTAATCACACCAAGGAAAACATAATAAATAAATATTTCTAAGGCAGTCAATCAAAAGAGGAGAAACACACACACACACACACACACACACACACACACACACACACACACCTACCACCATAAAAACAATAAGCAAAAACAAAATCAAAGTAACAGGTATCAACAAACAGAGCTCCTTGGTATCTTTCAACATTGTTAATTTCCCCACAGAAGACAGAGATTAACAGAAATAATTCAAAAACATGATCCATCCTCTAACATATCAAGCTGCTTCCAAGAAACACATTAATATCAAGAACAGACATCACATTAGGGTGAAGGATGAAAAAGATATTCCAAGCAAATGAACCTAAGAAGCAAGCTTGGGTAGCCATTTTAGTATCTGGCTGAATATACTTCAAATTAAAACTTATTAGAAGAGGTAGGAAAGGACATTAATTACTCATCACAAAAAAATAATCCATAAAGAGGAAACTGAAATTCCTAACATCTATGCACCAAACCGATGAACAACCAAGTTAATAAAAGAAACACTATTACAGCTTAAATCATATATTGACACTCACTGATACTAGGCACCTTTAAAACTTCATGTCAATAGATAGGTCATCCAGAAAAAAAAATTAAAATAGTAATGCTGAACCTACCTTACACAAAACAAATAGAGCTAAAAGACATTTACAAAATATTTCACCTGAACACAAAGTTTATCTCCAAAATTGATCACATATTGAGAGACAAAGCACGGCTCAACAAATACAAGAAAATTGAAATAACACCTTCAAACCTATCTTATCATCAAAGATTAAAGCTTGATCAACAATAAAAGAAACAAGAGAAAGCTTACAAATTCATAGAAACCTTACTACTCAGTACTGGGTGAAAAATAGGTCAAGACAAAAATTAATAGAATTGAAGACATTTAAATTTTATCTTATTTTTCATATATATTCTATCTTTTATCTTATATTTTACCTTATATTTCATATATATGAAAAATAAGATAAAATTTAAGTATATATATATATTCTCTCTTTTATATAATATTTTATATATTAAATATATATATATATATATTCTCTCTTTTTAGCCTACAGGTCCCTCTTGATTGGCTTCCAGTTTAGTGTTTTACGGGTTCCTGAGATGTGTGTCTATTTCTTATGCTTTTCTTGGGCTCTTGCGTTCTGTTTGTTTTATTTTATTTCAATGTGTTGGGTTTGTATTTTATTTTATTATATTGTTATCCTTTGAAAGTCTGTTTGATTTCCGATGTGTGACTGAAAGTTTGTGGATCCTGACAGGAGATGAGGTATGGAGAAACATGGAGGAGGAAAGAAAGGGAAAATAATAATCAATATATTTTTATGAGGAAATAATCTGTTTTCAATAGATGATTACATACCATATTTGTCTTTCTGAGTCTGGGTTACCTCACTCAGGATGATTTTTTCTAGATCCATCCATTTCCTGCAGACCTCATGATATCATTGTTTTTCTCTGCTGAGTAGTATTGCAATGTGTATATGTGCCACAATTTATTTATCCATTCTTCATTTGAAGGGCATCTAGGTTGTTTCCAGGTTTCGGCTATTACAAACAATGCTGATATGAACATAGCTGAGCAAGTGCTCTTGTGGTATGATTGAGCATTTCTTGGGTATATGCCCAAGAATGGTATAGCTGGATCTTGGGGGAGATTGATTCCCAATTTTCTAAGAAAGCACCATACTGATTTTCAAAGTGGTTGTACAAGCTTGCATTCCCACTAGCAGTGGAGGAGAGTTCCCCTAGTTCCACATCCTCTCCAGCATAAGCTGTTTTCAGTGTTTTTGATTTTAGCCATTCTGACAGGGATAAGGTGGTATCTCAGAGTTGTTTTGATTTGCATTTCCCTGATGCTTAGGGATGTTGTGCAATTCCTTAAATGTCTTTCAGCCATTTGAGTAAGACAAATATGGTATGTACTCACTCATAGGAGGATACTAGATGTGGAACAAGGATGACTAGACTGCTACTCATCACCAGTGAGGCTACCTGGAAAACAGGATCCCAAGAAAGACACAAGGATTGCCCAATGACGGAGAAATGGCTGAGAACTTTATGAACAACCTGGACATGAGTGGGAGCAATGAAGGGTGAGCGTCGAGGGAAAGAGAGCAGGAGATCCAAGCTGGATCAAGAACAGAGAGGGAGAACAAGGAATAGGAGACCATGGTAAATGAAGACCACATGAGAAAAGGAAGAAGCAAAGTGCTAAAGAGGCCTAGAGAAATCCACAATGATACCCCCACAAAAGACTGCTGGCAATGGCCGAGATACAGCCGGGACTGACCTACTCTGATGATGGGTTGGCCAGACACCCTAATAGTTGTGCCAGAAATCCCATCCAAGGACTGAGGAATCTGGAGCGCAGACATTCATGGCTCAGTCCCGAGTGGAGCGCCAGGAGTCTAATTAGTGAGAAAGAGGGGGTTTATATGAGCGAGAATTGTTGAAACCAAGGTTGGATAAAGCACAGGGACAAATACTCAAACGAATGGAAACACATGAACTATGAAGCAATGGCTGAGGGGCCCCCAACTGGATCAGGCCCTCTGAATAGGTGAGAAAGGTCATTGGCTTGATCTGTTTGGGAGGCATCTAGGCAGTGATATTGGGTCCTGTGCTCATTGCATGAATTAGCTGTTTGAAACCTGGAGCTTATGCAAGGACGCTTGGCTCAATCTGGGAGGAGGGGACTGGACCTGCCTGGACTGAGTCTACCAGGTTGATCTCAGTCCTCAGGGGAGGCTTTGCCCTGGAGGAGGTGGGAATGGGGGGTCGGCTGGGGGGAAGGGGAGGGGGGCAGGAAGGGGAGAACAAGGGAATCTGTGGCTGTTATGTAGAACTGGATGGTATTGTAAAATTAAATTAAATTAAATTAAAAAATAAATGATTACAAACAAATTTTTAAGAATTAATGTCAAATTATATATATATATATATATATATATATATATATATATGAACATCTTAAATACATATGTATGTATTATGTAGGTATGTATGTATGTGTGCACATTTATGTTATTCCTAAGCTTGTAGATATAGTGGACTTCTCCTGGATGCATCATTTATACATATATGTATCTGAACAAACGGGTAAAAGTCAACATGTATAGTATCTGATGACATTTGATGACTCCTATCTTTGCCCTTTTTGTGAAATTCTTGTCAAATATATTAAATGATTTTATTTGGTACAAAGTTCAAAGAATTCTAGTACATGCTCTACAAAGACCATAAGTGAGCTTTCTTCTACGTTATTGTGATGTTGTAAGTGAAGGTGGCTTCCAATGACATCATATACTATTATTTTGATGTCCTATTTTTGAGATTCTGTTTAAAAAGTAACCTAAGTTAAAATTGAATTCTCATGTGTCTATAACTTCCATAGGGGTAATGCATGTTCAACTATCTATATCTACTCATGCTGCTACTATAAATTCTTTGACTGTTAGACAGTGATGTGTTGAAAGCTTGTGCATTTATAACTGTGCATAAAATTATATCTTTTATAATACAGAACTCAATAATTCTCATTAGCCAGTGATTATCTATTTCTCTATATTTTTTGTTTGTTTGTTTGGAGACACGGTTTCTCTGTGTAGTTTTGGTACCTGTCCTGGATCTCACTCTGTAGACCAGGCTGGCCTTGAACTCATACAGAGCTGCCTGGCTCTGCCTCCAGAGTGCTGGGATTAAAGGTGTACGCTAGCCTATTTCTCTATATTTTTAAATCTTAGTTGAAGCAAAAGTTAACAGTGTGAGATGGAATGTAGATGGTAAATTTTGCTGCAGGATACATTTATATTCAAGATAATGACTAATCTTTCTGAGTTGTCATATGTTTGATAGACCTCTAGCAGTTACTGACTCTTCGTGGCATTGTCTGTTTCATACATAATGCCACCATTTGTTCAGTTCATCAATTTTACAAACCAGACATTTTTATACCATGTACAAAATTCTATCTCTGATTTCAATATTTTGATTCATAAATTCTCTTTGTATCTTTGCAAATCATCTTCTAATTTGCCATTTCATACAAATGTGCAATGCACAAAGTTGAAGAGATTTCCTGGCAGTGTGTCTAGTGGAGCACAGGTGCCTCATGGATTATGCTAGATGTGGGTAAGTGCCAAAGGAGCCCAGAATAGACTTTGTCACATATATAGATTTCTCTACAGAAGTATTGATGAAAAGAAGTGATGCACAGCGATGATAACTCAAGAAATATAGTATATGAGCATCATGTTGCATGCCAAAAATCTGAGAATAGAAGAGACAGAAGCAAACTTAAATTAACAGGTTTTCTATGGCAATATTAGCTATCCCCTAGACCTAATTCACTAGCACTTCTCTTCTGAACTTAAATGTTATGTAATGCACTATAATTATTCAAGAAATAATTTACAAACCTTTCTTCCTTCTTTACAAATTGTTTTCAGGTGGCTTAGAGTATTGAAAAGGTTGAGGTTAATTTAAGTTGTACTTGATTTTGGTATATAAGTAAAAATTAATTGAGGTAAAACACTTTCATTTTTATCTCTAAGCTGACAGACTTAAAAAATGGATTAAATTGTCATCAGTGTGACTGAACAAGTGATCACTTGCAATGGCAATGTCTTGAAACTGTCTTTAAATTGAATCTAATGTTCCACAAGTGCAAAATATTCCCTAAGATATAGCCCCATTAGATCTACATGCTTTTCATTCTAAAGATAGGGAATTTGAACAAAGAATGAGCGACAATAGGAGCTCCAATTAAATTGTTCATTGTGTACAGTGAACTTGATAATACAATGTCAGAGAGAAATATAACTGCAGACAAGAGAAAAAACAGGCATAAGCATCATGTGAAAATTGGGTTACCTAACCTTGCCCATTTCACTAGTAAATAAAATAACAATTGTAAAAATGGAAGAGTAAATTATATGATGTGTATAGAACATATTAAATATGGTACATTTAAGTATATGGTAGGAGTAAAACAGAGGCGACCCATTTTTCCAACAGGATAAATAAGAATGTGTTTATTACAAATTAACACAATTAAAGGTAAAAGTTTTTCCACAGTATGCCTTGAAATGTAGAAATTATTTTTACTATATTTTCTCTGAAATTAAATGTTTTCCATTTGACTCAAGTAGTTTTAACTCCTTGCTAACTCTTTTTAAAAGATCTCTAGAATTGATATATTTAATAAAAATCTAATTTCTCTAGGGCTTGCCAATCTCATCATAAAGTGAATGTTTCATTTTAGGGTAATTTAAAATGAAGCAAAAATCTATTAAAAGAGGCTTTTTAAAGGTCAGGTAGACTGAGGTTAGCTAAGAAGCAAAGATTCAACATAAAGTTAGGCACCCATGATGCTAAGGGTTGCAGGTATGGTCTAGAGTTTTAAACCTTATATATACACTGCTTTAGAGCAGAGCATAGCTCCTTGGCATGTAGGCATATTCAAATAGTATGGTAACTACAGTTTGGTACCATAAAGAGGGAGAAGGAACCTACTACATCTGATCTGCAGGTCATAAAATAAGTCAATGAGACTGGTATAGCACTTTCAAGGTCAGGATACCGTTCTAGTGCAGCTAAAATTAGAATCTCATTTTACTCACTTGAAATGATGTCATTTTACCAGGGAAACTTACTCAGAGCTCATTATGCTAAGCATATGACATGGGTGAATGCAATGATTTTGATGAAAATAAAATCTAAAAAGATTGTTTTAAAAGATAGAAAATTAATAGGAAATATATGTGTTCTGCTGAATAATATTACATTGTAATATTTATCCTTAAAACCCCTAATTCCAAAAGTTACTTGTTTTGAGAATTAATGATATATATATATATATATATATATATATATATCAATAATAAACTTGTACTCACAACATAGCAATACAAATCCATTGTATGGAAAATTTGAAGCAAAGATTATTTGATTTAAAAATGTATCAATACGAAATTAGTTATTCTGTATACTGTGCAGCCAAATATTTAATAATTAATTATAATCACGATTATTTAAATAAGACTTAAAAATTGAGAATACCCTGTTAATGACATCACAGAAAATAGAAACCACTAATAGATACTCCACCCTGACTGCAGAGACAGCACTTGGACAACTAAAGCAAATGAAAGCACCTGTGGTTTCTCATCACACTGTCTAAAACAGTCAGTTATTGACTGCTTTCAGAGCACAAAGACCATTGCAAAACATCTAGTCAATTTCTGTGGCTCCTTGATGCAGTCAAATAATTTATTTCCCACTGAAATAACAATGAAAATTTAAGAAAAAAGAAAAAAAAACATACAAGACCTCAGTAATTGGGAAAATTTTTTTTTTTTTTTTTTTTTTTTTTTTTTTTTTTAGCGTGTGTAAGTTTGTAAACTTATTTTCCTCTTTAAAAATACAAGCATTGTTCTAAAGAACAGTGATGTGTTGAGAATAACTGTGGTAACTGGATAATTAAAGATATAACAAATAATAAAGGTAATAAGAGATATATACAAGGGGATTAAATAAATAAAAGGTAGCAGCAATTTAATGAGTAAAGTTAAAATCAGCAATGCCAGTTATATGTTAGGTTTTTTCACAGACTTTAATATAATTTTCAAGATTACAGTGGGAAACCATATATATATATATATATATATATATATATATATATATGTATAAAACAAAAATATTGTAAGAGTTGTCACTTCTTAACCATCATGATCATGTGTATTGAATGTGGCTGGATGCAAACTCCCTCAGAGCGCTAACACATTTCATACATTTTATGCTTATCTGAATTGGTAATATAACTCATTTCACATTAAACACCCAGGGGGTAGGTAACAGTGTTGAGATTTTACCCAGTGTTCTGGACAGCATGAGGTTCCACAAATAAAATAGTTTTTCTAGCGACTGCTGTGCTCAAGTGGTGTCTACATTTGCCACATGAATGGAATGCATTTTGTCCCTTGTCAAGGTAAGTAAGATACCATGAAAAATTTAATCTCCCCTCTCCGTCTGATAGCTAAATATATTCCCTCTTGATTTGATAATACATAAAAATCAGTGTATAGTGATACATGAGAAATGTTTTTCTTCTCTGTTCCATGGTCTGAAGACAGGCTCTCTGTTGTCAGTCAATCACACATATTTTATTGCCAAAAGGAAGGAGTAAGGACACAATGAGAAAATACTGTACCAAAGCAGGAACTCAGCACAGCAAGGCCAACTCCAACCCCTATAGTTTTATATCTGATATCTAAGAGCTTGCACGGCTGTGCCTCTCTAGCTTTACTGGTTGTAACACACTTCTCTCTCTTGGACTGGTCCCACTCTTTCTATGCAGCTCTCCTTGGCAGATAATCCCCTGCTCTTGGATCTCCAGAATCTTGGGGTCTCCAACACAATCCACACCTCAGTTTCACAGCTTCATATAATAGCCTCTCTACGCTTCCATGCAGGAACTCTCTTTCTGCATTCCTGGCCTCAGTACTTTCCCTGAATTGTGGAAGAAGATACATGGACTCTATTACACCTGTATCCTTCTTGCTTCTAAAGGCAGATTCACTGAGCTGGTGCTATGTAAGCAGACGTTTCTGTCCCGCAAACAACTCCCAAATGCCTGGCAGCTGCTTCCAAAATAATTGACTCAGAGGCTTAATATTACTTATAATCGCTCAGCCAAGAGCTCAGGCTTATTGCTAAGTAGCTCTCACACTTAAATAAACCAATAATTCTTATCTATGTTTAGCCACATGGCTTGATGCCTTTTTCTCAGTATGGTATTCTCATCTTGCTTCCTCTGCATCTGGCTGGCAACTCCTGACTCCGCCCTTCTCCATCCCATCATTCTCAGTTTGGCTTTCTCACCTAACTTCCTGCCTAGCTACTGGCCTGTCAGCTTTTTATGAATCAATGAGAGTTATACATATTCATAGTATAGAAAAGGATTGTTCCACAGCAGCCCTGCCAAAGTCCACTGCTTGCTTAGGATGGAGTCTGGCCACCTACTTGAATTACATTGTATAATCTTTGATATGTTGTTTTCCTTGATTGTTTTCTTTTTACAGGCTGAAAGCTTAGAAAAGGGGAGTCTTGTGTTGTGGGTAACACTCCCTTTTTCCATTGTTGACCACGCCTCTCCTTATCTCTTTCAGCACAAACCTCATGACATTAAATTCCCTTGTGCTCTCTTTCTCCTCAAACTGTATATTTTGTACTTTTTCTTAGATTGTTTTCTCCTTTATGCTATAGATCTGCATAAGGGTGATTTGTAATAAGTCTTCCAGAGAGTCAATGTTAGATTGTCTTGTAATTCCTACTACAAATGTAATTAACTCAAAATTCTTCAAAATAGCCTCAGAACAAGGGTAAAAACAACCATTTTATTGCAATTATATTACAAGAATTTCCTCCATCCATTGGTGAAATTATTAAGGCCACTTCACGTAGTTAAAAGGAAAGTTTATTTTGTAGGGTAACTTACAAGTGAGTGGATAGTTTACAGAGTCTGGGAAAGGCTTGGCACAGTCCTGCAGTGTTCTCTGGAGAACTCTTCTCGGTCTACCTCCTGCGTCCAGGGTCTACCTGGATCTTGGGTCTTCAGGGTCCTCTCTTGGCCCCGCCTTGTAGGTGTGACAGTTACTGAAGCCTAAATGGGAGTTGGAACTTCCAGATCAAAGCTGGAATGGCTACCCACTACATCCATCTAATGTTATTCTCCTCTGAAACCTCTTGAGCTTGTCTTACTATGGCCACATTGTTCTCAGCACTATGATCTTTCAAGCTTCTGCTAGTGAAATAAAAAAAAAAAAGTATTTTTATTAACAATTGATTAGACATAATGAAACTGAAGGAAGGAGAACTGGAAGTAAAAGATGTGAAAACATATAATGATGCACAGATGGAAAAATGAATTATGGTGATCAGTGAGAAATAAAGGTGATATGATATATCACAATTTTAACCCATACAAAAAGAGGGGTCAGGGAAATAAATGAAGCAATAACATCTAAAATACAAAAGTTTAAAAAAAACTAAAGTAACATCCAAGTCTTTCTGTCTAATGAAGAAACCACTTTGAGATTCTACATAATCAAGTTGTTTAAAACCAGAGATGGAAAGAAAAGGTCAATAAAAATAATAAAAAGATATATAATCAAAGTGAAGGAACAGTTGCAATGAGAATAAAATGCAGGGGAAATGAGAATGTGTAAGAAACAAATTATGAAATAGAATTCTGTATTAAATGAATGGTAGGAGATTAAACTGAAGCAAAGTAGACATTTTAAAATTTGATCAAAATATAAAGTGCTTTTACAAACTTTTCTTTTCATATTTCAGTACATATATACTCATTTATGTTAAATATCTTCATTTTATTAAAAAATTTAAATAATATTTTATTTTTAATATGGTTAAATCTAAAACAAAGCAAAAATGTTCAAGATGCAGAAATATTGTATGAAAAGAAATTGAATAAGAAATAATGATGAAAATTCAAATTAATTTATGTCATGGGAAAAGCTGTATGAGTAATAATTGTATTAGTAACATCATTTGATGTTTATACATTTGTTGAGCTTAACTACAGTGTGTTATTGGTACACACTGATGCAGTTGGGGGCCCCTCAGCCTTTGGTTCATAGATCCTGTGCTTCCATTCGTTTGGCTATTTGTCCCTGTGCTTTATCCAACCCTGGCTTCAACAATTCTCGCTCATATAAACCCTCTTCTTTCTCACTAATTAGACTCCAGTGCTCACCAGGGGCCCAGCCATGGATGTCTGCATCCAGATTCCTCAGACTTCCTTGATGGGTTTATGGCACAACTAACAGGGTGTCTGGCCATCCATCACCGGGTAGGTCAGTTCCTGCCGTCTCTCGTCCATTGCCAGCAGTCTTTTCTGCGGTATCTTTGTGATCTCCGTGGGCCTCCCTAGCTCTCTGATTCCTCCCCTTCTCATGTGGTCTTCATTTACCATGGTCTCCTATTCCTTGTTCTCCCTCTCTTTTCTTGATCCAGCTAGGATCTCC
The DNA here is from genome assembly GCF_004664715.2 of Peromyscus leucopus. Taxonomy (NCBI): domain Eukaryota; kingdom Metazoa; phylum Chordata; class Mammalia; order Rodentia; family Cricetidae; genus Peromyscus; species Peromyscus leucopus. The sequence goes on along the minus strand of NC_051071.1, from coordinate 44,489,947 downwards.
CACTCTCTTTCCCTCGACCGTCGCCCTTCATTGTTCCCACTCATGACCAGGCTGTTCATGTAGATCTCATCCATTTCTCCGTGTCTTTTTTTGGGGTCCTGTTTTCCAGGTAGCCTCAGTGGTGATGTGAGTAGCAGTCCAGTCATCCTTGTTCCATGATGTTTACAGTGAGACAGATGAAAGATATTTAACTACATATTAGCAAACCTAATGTAACAATATACCAGAAAAAGGAATTGTGATCAAAACAGAGTTAAATAAAGCAAGTTAATATTGGATTTAAAATTTAATTTATCTCAGGTGGTTTTAAAGATTTTAGTTTACAATTGTATGAATAAAGAACTATATGGCATGCAATTGCAAAGAATAAAAATGGTATTTATTTATATGTTTTATAAATTATGTTGGAAATATTAAGAAATATTGTAATCCTCATTCAATATAATAATACATTTAGAATAGTTTTAACACATAGGAACACTTTAAAATATGAATTATGTTCATATTACTGTATTTGTAAGTCTGACAGAATATAAGGTACAAATGTGTTAAATTTGAAAACAGAAATTTATAAAGGAAAAATAAAAAGCAGCAGAGCAAATCCTCTTCTTTCCACTTGCAGGTTAAATAAGTTGTTCTGAGGACTGTAATTCCCTTTCTTACTACCATCAATGGGTAAAATATGATAAGACGTGCTGTTTCAACCTGGGAGTTTTGTCATTGTTAATTCATTCATGTTCTCTTTAAATTTTGTCTTATATAGATATATATGCTATCTTCATTCCTGCCTCCTACTATGATTAGGGATGTTGAGCAATTCCTTAAATGTCTTTCAGCCATTTGGGTTTCCTCTGTTGAGAATTCTCTGTTTAATTCTAAAGCCCATTTCTCAATTGGACTGTTGATCGTTTTGATGTCATATCAGCATTGTTTGTAATAGCCAAAACCTGGAAACAACCTAGATGCCCTTCAACTGAAGAATGGATAAATAAATTGTGGCACATATACACAATGGAATACTACTCAGCAGAGAAAAACAATGACATCATACGGTTTGCAGACAAATGGATGGATCTAGAAAAAATCATCCTGAGTGAGGTGACCCAGACTCAGAAAGACAAATATGGTATGTACTCACTCATAGGAAGATACTAGATGTGGAACAAGGATGACTGAACTGCTACTCACATCACCAGTGAGGCTACCTGGAAAACGGGACCCCAAAAAAGACATGGAGAAATGGATGAGATCTACATGAACAGCCTGGTCATGAGTGGGAACAATGAAGAGCGACGGTCGAGGGAAAGAGAGTGGGAGATCCTAGCTGGATCAAGAAAAGAGAGGGAGAACAACGAATAGGAGTTGGTATTCTTTTAACATGTATTTTAAGCAAATTGCCATAATTCATAAATATTGGCATGACAGTAGTAATGATGTTCTCTTAAGAATTTATTAAAAGGTGTCAAGTGTTTCTTTAGAGAAAAGGTTGTAGTTTTAAAGATATTCTATGCCCTTAAATTCTTTTCTGTAGGCAAATCAAAACAGAATAAAAAGAAATAAATTGATCAGTTTATTCAGGTCTCTTGGCATAACATAAATAAAATGAAGTAAAAAGACAGCAGATGATCATTACAATATCAACCCTCTTATAATACTGTACTAGGTAGCAAATTGAAATTAAAAAGTCATTCAAAAACATTGTAATGATGTTCTTTCTAAATACTTCATAAGATTATTAAATAGGAAACAAGTATGTGAAAATTCTATACAGATACATTTTCAAATCATATTATTTTCAAAACCATGTATATATATATATAATATAAAATTATTTTTATTGTATCTTAAAATTTATTAATTATAATATAATATTACATGATTTTTTTAATTTCAGAAAGAATATATATTTAGTAAATATGAATTGACAAACTGTATTTAAAATTGGGATAAGAATACATGTCTAAGTTCTATTAATGAAATAACCAGTTAATATTTGAAAGAAAATACTAAATGATTTATAGCTAAAAGCATGTTTTGCATTTTTGCATACTTTGTACATTTATATATCAAAATGAAATATAAAATATGCATATGGCCAATGGCTGAAGTAACATATTTAATGGAAAATGTGACTTGTTTGCCAGGTACATATATTACAAAGTATTTCAGAAAGAACACAGAACAGTGAGTAGACACAACAAAGAATCTTAATCAGATAAAATGAATAGAAATTATGTCACCCACTCATTCTCTTTCAGAAACTATCACATGATGATAATAGTATGAAATATTTTCTTAATTGAATTACAATAATGTGTTAGCTGTATTTACTGACTATATATAATATAGCTTACCTAATATATGTCTTTTCTTAGAAAAAAGTGAATGTTTTTGTACTCCAACTTACCTACAATTTCTTTTAAAGGTCACCCTTTTATACCAACCTCTCAATCTGAAGCTATTCATTTAAAACCTTATTGAAAATGCATAGCACATTTCCTTGGAAGCCACCTTCCTCTCATCTTAAGAACTTGATATAAAGGGCATTTTGGAAGGAAACAGTCGATTGTTCTGAGATACACCGCTTTTTAAGGTGGTGGAGAATGACCCTGAAAGTATTTTAAGACTAAAAAGATGCATGAATTTTAACAGAAGAAAAGGTTTTTAAGATTTAGTAGATTACCATGGTGATTGCCTTTTGAGATATCATTCTGGGAAGGATTCTGTAAGTGTTAGTATTCATTTCAAAGGGTAATAAAATTGAAAAGATTAATAATCTTTCTTAATTGGACCTCAAAATAGTGAGCATAGACAAATACAATTCAAATTGTAGCATTGCTTCAGTTGGCTCAAATTTTGTTCTGTATGCATTTAGTCCAATATGCCTGTCTATGTTTGACAATTTTATCATATAGTGACACCAAGTGTCTAATAATAATATGTTTCACTTTAGAAAAATTCAATTGTAATATTAGGCATTTATTAGGTTTATTGAGTGTTGAATTTGATATAATACAACTGATGTTATGAAATCTCAAAATATAGTTACAAAAACAAGACCTGCTTAATGACCACACAAGACAATACTTCAACATGAATAGGGAAAAATCTCACAAGGTTCCACTTTAGATGAAGTGTGACAAGCACTCAATGACTGCTGAGAGAAGCAGAATTAGTACATCTAGGGAGTATCCCAATAGGGAAGACACAATATAAGGGGTCCCTGATAGGAAGACAGTATATATGTAGTATCCTGATAGGAAGACACTATGTAGGGATACCCTGATAGGAAGACACTATAGATGGGGTACCCTGATAGGAAGACACTATACATGGAGTATCCTGATAGGAAGACACTATATAGCAAGTACCCTGATAGGTTATCCAATCCAACGTGTTCATGCATAAAAACTAGTACAGAGAAACAAAACTAAATGAGCTCAGTGGATAGACATATACATACAGACATAGATATAGAACTCTGTGTGTGTGTGTGTCTGTGTGTATATTTGTAATACATATATATATATATATATATATATATATATATATTACATTATATATAGAAGAGTCACAAATTCAAGAGTCAGTAGCAAGAAATAAGGAGAGCTGGAAGGTAGAGTATGATGGGTTGAAATGATGTTAATATAATACTCATGTATGAAGTCATCTTACTTTTAAAATAATATTGAAAATAAATAAAAATTTTAAGTTGAAATTTAAACTAAAGTCTATACATCTCTTTCAACTTCAGGAATTTTATCTCTTTAAGTAATTTTTTTCTCTCATAAAATCAGTAAATCACAGAACTAGGAAATCCTGATATGGTACTAAAAGTCCTTGGTTTGAAATTTCAATCAAAAATTCAATAACTTGCTGAAATTTGGTCAACATTTATTTCCATTTATGAGTTTTTAGCTCTGGAATGGAGATGTTCACAGAATAGGTCATAGCAATGCCATGGTAGTGAGGGATATGCAGTTCAAAATACAGTAACTCTCTCAGTTCATGCTCAGTGTTTAGCAGTTCTGAGTGACTTCCATCACCATTTAAAGACATTGGATTTCATGAAGGCAAATTATAGATAACAGAAAATTTTAAATATATTTTTTCAAAGTGAGGAAGCAAGCATCCAGTCTAGTCATTAAATGTTCAGAATGTTAGGGTCAATGAGTTCATAAAATATTCAGTGTCATGGAAAGGCAGAAAAATATTTTCATTACTTAGACTATATTATGAACAATAGAAAGATAAACATCTGAGCTACAAGGAACAGTCAATCTCAGTTTGCTTGAGTTATTTATTCTAGATCATCTAAGAATATGAACAAACAGTTATTGTGCATCCAAAATGAAAAAAAAAATATGAAAAATTCAAAGCAATAACATTGAGGATAGAATGTAATCATTTATACAGGCAAAAAAGTACAAGGATTTTACATACCAATCACAGATCCCTCTCTCCTCCCACATTTCCCCCCAAGCCACCCCCTATTCCCTCCTCCAACAAGGCAAGGTCTCCCATGGGGAGTCCACGGTGCCTGGTACATTCAGTAGAGGCAGGTCCAAGACCCTCCTGCTCCATCAAGGCTGTACAGGGTGCCCCACAATAGGTAGTGGGCTCAAAACAGCAAGCTCATGCACCAGGGATGGATCCTGATCCTATTGCCCCTTAAGAAGATCATGCTACACAACTCTCTTGCATATGTAGAATTCCTTAATTAAAAGACACAGAGAGAGAAAGAGAGAGAGAGAGAGAGAGAGAGAGAGAGAGAGAGAGAGAGAGAGAAGAAAGGCAAAGGGTAGACAATTACAATATCACATGACAGAGGTATAAACACAGCTATAGTAATGAAAAAAAAGTTGAACAAAAATAGTATAAGGATTACCCAATTACAATTTTATACATCATGCTATCTTAGATTTTATTATTCGACCTGTCAAGCCAATAAGGTAGCAGCAGTAGAATGCATAACTTGGTGGTAAACAATTGCTATCTATTTGGGCTTAAAAGTTTCCCAACAAGATGCAAACCATGTATAGTATTGAAAATCTAGAGAACCACCTAGGGCTAATGAAATCATGGATCCGGGAGGAGAACTTAAAACAACCAGTTTACTAAACCAGCATAATATATAACCACATTCTAAATATTTGTTCTTAGATCTACAGATAAGTAAAGTTATCACCACTCATCAAAAATATGTTTTGCAAGGACACAGACCTTTAGGGAAAACCACAATCTATCAAAATTCAAAGCTGCAGAACATGGTCCTAATAGCTATATCTACAAAACACTTCTTGAGCATAAAGCTCTGGGATCCTTGTGAAAGATGAGCCAGAGCCATTGTAAGAGCCAAAGGATCAAGGAGATTGCTGTGAGATTATGTCTCCTTGTAATGTCAGAAGCTACACATACAAAGTCTCACCTAAACCTGAGCTGAACAAGAAAAACAACAATAGACATGTTCAAGTAGAAAGGACATTCCACATGGCTTCAAATGTACATAAATAACTACAAAGCAATGAAGAAATGCTGAGCGTGCGTGAAATAATCCTCCCCAGACAAGCACACACAAATTGCTTATCTAAGACCAAATGGTCAGCACTGAAAACATACCTACATGTGGTAATATACAGACTGAATCAGTTGGATTTATGCATGTAGAAATATATATATGTGTACATATACAAATACATAAGTATGAAAGTCACCCTCTGAAAATTGACAGCGAGGCCCTATTTCATAAGCATAGCTCACTGAACATATGAAGGTCTAGTGGGTGCCTTCTTGGAGCCTTAAACCACTATGTTCAAGTCTCTTTGATATGAGAAAGTATTCTCCAGGCTATGTAAAGATAAACCTGGACACCAACCCAACCACAAACACTCCTCGACCTACAATCTGTCCTTCCTGCAAGATATGCTGGGGCAACAGTGGCACAGAACTTTTGGGAGTGGAGCACCATTGTTTGGTTTAGCAGGAAGCCTACACAATGAAAAAGAGGCCATTCTCTACACTGCCTGGATAGCCAGGACCTGAAGAATGGATAACTCAAAGACCTAGGATAGAACCAAACACAACTGGTTAAGACTAAGAAAGTAAAAGAAAGAAAGAAAGAAAGGAAGGAAGGAAGGAAGGAAGGAAGGAAGGAAGGAAGGAAGGAAGGAAGGAAGGAAGGAAAGAAGGAAGGAAGGAAAGGAGGGATGGAAGGGAGGGAGGGAGGGAGGGAGGAAGGGAGGGAGGAGGAAGGGAGGAAAGAGAGGAAAGGAAGAAAAAAAGAAACATGTCCTAATGATATTCTTCTACACTTATATCAGTGCTTTCTCTAGTCATCATCAGAGAAGCTTCTTCCAGCAGATGATGGGAGTGTACACAGAGAAACTCTTCCAGATATTATGTGGACAGAGAGTCTAAATTGGAGGCCATTTGTGTCCACTGGAGATTGGGAAAACCCCTGGGGGGATTGTAGGAATCTGAGAGGATGGCAGACGTCAGGAGAACAAGGCTAACATGGCTCACTTGGGCTCAAAGAGACTGGAGTATCAAGCACAGGGTTGAATGAGTTTGCACCAGGTCCTCTGCATATGTTATGGCTGTTATTTTGTTGTCTTTATGGGACTCCTAACACTGGGGACAGGTGTATTTTGGACTCTTTTGTCTTCTCTTGGGACCCTTTTTCTCCTACTGGGTTGCCTTGTCTAGCTTTGAAATGAGTGCTTTTGTGTTGTTTTATTATATCTTGTTTTGTCCTTTTGGTCTCCTGGAAGCCTACTGTTTTCTGAATAGGAAATGGAGGAGCAGATCTGGGGATGAGGGGAGGTTGTGTGGAAATGGGAGGAATGGAGGGAGAGGAAACTGTGGTTGGGATTTATTGTATTAGAGAAAAATATATTTTCAAAATACTACTACTACTACTACTACTACTACTAATATACTAATAATAATAATAATAATAATAATAATAAATAAAAATCAAGAAGCCACACATTTAGAAGAGAACATGGAGTGGTATATTGGCAGATTTAGAAGGAGGAGATGAGAGAAGTAAATTATCTAATTATAATCTTAAAAAGTAATAGGACTAATTAAACAAAACAGCAGAAATGACAACACAACAAAATTAATTCAGACTGATTTCAGTGAAATATTACTTTGATAGCATTGTATAAGCTGAAAAACATATGGCTACTAATATGAACAGTAGGCCAGTATAAGAAGCATAAACCATTATATGTTCAATCTGGAATTGAGCTGAACCTAGAAAAAATCTAGCTAAAACAAGTTATGGAAACAAAGTGTCTATGTTAAGCAAAAAAAAAAAAAAAAAAAAAAAAAAAAACCTGTAATAACTTTAATATGCAAGCCTAGCTTTGATGTATGGTAATGTACTTCATGATTGAAAGGATAATTATGGCAGGGATGTCATTCCCTATTTTAACATTGGAAGAACTTCTTGTTTTGGCTAGAGAAGAGTAAAATTATTAAGTATAAGTGAAAGAAAAGTAAAAGTAAAGGTACCAAATTCATTTTTTAAATTATTTGATAGAAGAATTAATCACACATACTAAGAAGATAATTTACCACTGTCAGTTACACTGATAGAATTGAAAATCAGGATCAACAAATCAGATAAGATCTTAGATGACAACTGAAAAGTCTTTAGATTTTTGGATTCCTTTCACTTTTAAGGTAAAAACAATTAGTATATTGGTTAATAACACAGAGAAAGAATGGGCAAGGATGAAATCAAAAGATAGGAAAATTAATGAAGGTGTAAGGTTGTTATCCTATAGGCCATATAAAAAGGCGTGATAGGTCATGAGAGTATAAGGTCAAAAACCCAGACAAATTGCCACACATTCAAACAAGAAGGAAAGATAACAGTTATGACCCATTGCATTCTATGTTTAAATATACTAGGATAAGAAATCCAACAGGCATATTCTCAATGATCTTACTTTGCTCTAATTGAAATTAGAATTTATCTGCTGAGAGAGATGATGGGTAATCGCTCAAAGAATTCAGTTGTAAACATAAGAGCTCTAAGCATCAATACCAATGCAGTGAATTAATCTGGTTATTAGATGCATATGATATATATGTGTGTGTGTGTGTGTGTGTGTGTGTGTGTGTGTGTGTGTATATCCAGAATGTTCCTGATTAAATTGAATAGGAGGAAGTAGCAGAAGTGAGGAAGTAGGCATATTTTAATGTCAGTGGTCTGTTTTGCTAAAATTAAATGCTTGTGAGATGATGGAAGATGGCTTTCAAAGAATAAAACTTTGGCAAAAGGATTGATTGTTACAAGTAGGGACTGAAAGTCTAAGATATTGATCTCTTGACTCAATGTAGAAAGTGAGCCCATGATTTCAACTCTGCATGAGTGGAGTATAAAAACAATTTTGGGCACTGAAGTGGAGCAGCCGTAATGTCAGCTGTGAAGTTGCCTTGTGGAAACCTTGCCAGGAATTAATTTCTTCCACAAATTCCCTTAGGGTTTTAGGTATTTTTTTATGAACTTTGATCCTCATAATAAGTATTTTAATTTTCTGTGTACTTGTCTTAACTGAATGCCCATGTGAATTAATTAAATAAGTTATCAAGAGTAGCTTTGCAGCTCTTATTTAAGACCTGTTGCAACAAGTGTGAACATTCTTATTTCCAGTCATTCAAGGCAATCTGCAAGTTTGCCTTCTTTTTAAAGGACCAAGTTAAATGAAGAAAAATCAAGTTGATTCTGTATTATACCACACTGATGAAATTCTCATTTCTAGAAGTTTTCTGTTATAAATATCAGGATTTCCAAATTATATGTAATCTGCAAATAAGCATAGTTCGACTCCTTTTCCTGTTTATATCCTTTTATTTTCCTTCTCTTTTCCTACTGTTCCAACTAGTACTTTGAGCACAATATATATGCATGTATTCTATTTACAGGCATCTTATTGAGCATTTTTGAGTGTACGTTTATGATGGATGCTGGTCTGTAGATTTCTTTGTTGCGTCTTAACCTGGTTTGGATATGACAGCGAAACTGGTTTTGTAGAAAGAGTTTGGTAATATTCCTTCTGTTTATACTGTTTGTGAGTAGTGTAAAAGGATTAACTGGAGGTCTTCTTTGAAAGTCTGGTAGAATTCTGTTCTAACTCAATTTGTCTCCACATCTTTTTTTTTCAGTTGAAAGGCTTTTTATTATAACATCAATCTCTTCTTTGGTTATGGGTCTGTTTACATTATTGACTTATTCTTGCTTTAACTTTAGTAGTCTAGCTGAATCTGGAAATTCATCCATCTCTTTTAAGTTTTCTAATTTATAGAGTTAAGGTTTTTAAAATTATTCGTTGATGATATTCTGGAATCCTTTGGATTCCATTTTTGTGCTTCCACATTCATTCCTGATCCTCTTAATGTTGGACCTCACTATGTTTTGGAGAGTTGTGCCAAGGGTCTGTCAATCTTGTTTATACTCTCAAAGACCTAGCTTGTAGATTTGCATATTCTTTATATTGTTTTGTTCTATTTTGTTGATTTATGCTCTGAATTTTATTTCTTGGTAAATGGGTTTGTATTTTGTTTGTTCTTTTTTTTCTAAAGTTTTAAGTTGCATCATTGTGTTATTTATTTGTACTCTTTCTGACATTTTAATGTAGGCACTTAGAAGTATACATTTTCTTTGTAAAACAATATATCCAAGATGTGTCAGTGTAAATGTGAATTGTATTTTCATTTTCATCTAGTTCTATGGAATTTTTGTTAGTTTGTTTCTGTTTTAGCACTTGTTTTTTAAGACAAGTTTTCTCTGTGTATCTTTGGAGCCCTCCTGGAACTCACTTCATATATCAGGCTGACATTGATCTCACAGAAATCTGCCTTCTGAGTGCTGGGATCATAGGCATTCACCACCCCTGCTCAGCTTGTTCCAAGAAATTGAACCTGGTGTTTTAAAATTTGTTGTAGAGATGCTGGGAAGATGGCTCAATGGTTAAGAGCATTGGTCCTCTTCTTTTGGACCCAGGTTTGTTTTCCAGAACCCATAGAGTTTCTCAAAGCAATCCATAACTCGTGTTCCAGGAAATTCATACACTCTTTGACCTCTGTAGGCACCAAAAGCATGGTACACATAATTAGATGGAGGTAAAACTCTCACACACATAAAATAAATAAATCTAAAGAAAATTTAACTAATTAATAAAATAAGGTGAAGATAGATTTTTGCAAAGCCAATAACATAATTATATTTATAATTTAAACATATTACTCTATATATGTTCATTTGTTCCAACCTATTACTGTTGTGTTCAATTATGTGTGTATTTATTGGTTTTAGTTTGCCTGTTAAATTAATATTCTAGGGAAAATTTCTAACTTCTTTTTCTGTAAAATGTTCTTTTGGCGTTAGTAAATGGCTTAGTGTGCAAAAGTCCTTCTAGTGGAAGCCTGATAACATGAGTTTGAACACCCAGAATGCTTTTAAAACCCAGATACAGTAGCACACATCTATAGTCCCACCATGTCTAATTTTATATGGGAGAGACAAGAGAATCCACAAGAAATTCCTTTTTGGTTAGAATACAGAATGTAAATCAGTAGTAGAAACAAGAAGGTTGCCCAGAATCAAAAAGGTGGATGGTGTGAACCAAAACATGGAAGCTGTCCTATGAACGCTACACATGCACCATGACACATTTGTACTCTCTCTCTAAATTATGTAGAACACAGCATACACACACATACTTAAACATAAATGTCTTTTCAAAATATGTGTTTCTCAGTTTTTCTCTGACATTCTGTATTTATATGAAGTACTATGAATGTTTGATCAATTCTCATAACCATAGATATTATAGTCCTTGGTGAATTAAACTTATTTGCATAGAGGAAATCTATTTTAGAAAGATACATCACTCTTCTACAGAGAGAGAGAAAGAGGACTAATAGGCAATATATAGTACTTACTGTTTAATAGTTCACCTTCTGAGTTTTATATTTTTGAGATATACATATTTTTAGACATTCCTGGATGGAACAGGAAAGAGCATAAGCCATAACTGAAGATGAGGATGCAGCCTCTATAAAGTAGTGAGGTTCAGGACAAAATGAAGGAGTTGAACTCACTGCAAAATAATGTTCAAATTTATCCACAGTGAACAAATTCACTTAAATTTGACAGTGACTCATTGTATATCAATAGCCATCACTTGGAGACCCTGGCTATAGCTAGCATGTCGTCTCACTTTACCCTGTCTGTACTTCTGTGCAACTTCAAAATAAAACTGAACTAGGAGATGTTGAGGCTACTCCCTCCCAGTTATCGTGACGGGAGGGTGGAAAGATTTCAGTTTTTAAGATTGTATGCCTATTGTCCTTATGTCCTTTAGTTCACCTCAAAGCAGTTATCAGGTATTTCAATGCAAGTACTTTCTGTATTTCTTTTCTTTGTTTCCTCTTATTTCTGATTGATTCACTACCAGTTAGGCAGATAATTATTTCCAGATTGTAAGCACACTGACATGGACTTACAGGGACAAACTGTCCTCAAAAAGGTAATTACCCCCACAGATAAGTACACAAGTAATTCTGAAACTTCTTTTCCAGGTTATGCAACACTGATGAGAGTATCTTGATGTCCTTGATCAGTATAGCATTCTGTAAGTCAGCCTCATTTATGCTAAAACAGATGCTCATTTTCTAGCTGTCTTTAAATCTTCTGAGGTACCTCATTTCAGACATTGCCTGAGATACAAAAAATTAAGTTATAAGAAACTTTTATTGACTAAATTCCCTCAAATTCTTGAAGAGGTAAAGACTTTTGAGGAGAAAATAAGGGTTACATGAGAACAGGAGCATGAATCCATTCTCTAATAAACCTGGTGTCCTTTCAAGAAGAGATAAGGCAAGCTGAGCATTCATAAGTGAGCCAAGAAGAGAATTCACAAGAAAAAAAAAATGCATACTGACTGCCTTAACCTGTGAGTACAGAAATGAAGTGTGTTTATTAATATGACTATTGTGTGCATGTGTGTGAGGATGCAAGGGTAGCCCTGCCATGACATAGATGTGGAGGTCAGAGAATTTGGGGAGTCAGTTCTTCTCTTCTACCTTCACTTGAGCAGCTCAAACTCAGCTAGTCAGGCTTGCTCAGAATCACCTCTACCCACTCCACCTCACCAGTCCTTAATAATAACATGTTTCCTGATGCCACTTGAAACTAAAAACAACACTTTGTATAAATACCCAGTGGTTCAATGACAAAAATCTAAATTGTTCTCAGTATACTGCCCTCAGTCAAGAGTCAAGGAAAATCAATGGATGTCACTGGTCTAATAATAGAAAGGTTTTATGATGGACATTCTCTTGACAAAGGCAAACAAGTATAACAGCAACAACAATTTCATCTTGCATACCCAGAAAAATGTATCTAAAATATTATTTGTTTGTCCTACTATTTTTGAGGGATATCTGATATAGCTTCAAACTGCTTGCTTCTATTCTGGAACTACTGAAAGGTTACTAAGTGCCATGGTACTGTAATATCAATAAATTGTACTCAAGCTTGCCAAGATTGAGATTTCACTTCATCTATTCACTTTGATACCGGGAAATAGTAGTCTCTGCTTTTGACGAGATTCCTTGTCCCCTAAAGAACAAGTTCTATGTCCCTTCATATGAACAATTCTCATGTTAGTTCAACCAGTAGCAAGAGTAACAGAGAGACCATAGATAACAGAAGTGATAGTCTTGGAAGCATTTTTATTGGATTGAAAGTAATTCATTGGAATTTAGATATTAACTAAAGATGCTCAATGTTATAGAGCTAGAGAGACGTCTCAAACATGAAGGTCCCTGGTTTCTCTTGTGAAAGTCCTGGATTTGATACCAATTATTCACATGATGATTTATATAATACCATCCATAACGCCAATTCTAGTATATCAAAAGCCTTCTTCTGTCCTCTGCAGGGACCAGCCATCCACACACATGATATACAAACACACTTGCAGTTAAAGTATTCACATATAAAATAAATTAATACATCTAATTTCAATTTTTGTTTGAATAATTTATTTTATTTTATTATTTTTGTATGACTGTTTGTCTTGCATATATGTCTATGAACCACAGGTAGGCAATGATTTGGAGGCCAGAAGAGGTCATTGGATCCCCTGGAAACTGCAGTTATGGGTGATTATAAGCCATTATATGGGTAGTGGGAATCTAACCTAGTCCTCCACAAGATTTACAAGTTCTCTTAACCTCTGAGTCATCTCTGCAACTCTTCTAGTTCTTTTAAAGATGCTTAACATTGAACCTCTAGTTCATCAGACCTTTTGTATTAGCAATTACTTTAGGGTTTATTGAAACTTCACTCAGATATCTCCATTTGTTAATTCTTATTAGTACTGCAAAAGACATGATGTTATCAGTTATACTGAAGTTTCTGAACCATAGATTTTAATTGCATATGTACTTAATGGGCTCTGTAAAATTATTTTACTATTATGTTGCAATATGCATTGACAGCTTTATTTAAATATCCATGCATCATTTTCTGACAAAATGAAATTAACTGTTCTAGAAACCTAATCAAAATTGTTACATGTAAAACAATGATGTAACACTTCTTCTGATTCCCACACACTTCTCCATTTTCAAACTAGAAAGAGCATGCTAACTGATCCCTCTATTACTTTCTTTATCTCAGCCACTTTGAAATGGACTTGAAGAAGCTGTTCACATTCCTCACTGCTTACATTAACATGGTCCAGCAGTAGATATTTGTTTCAGAAAGTCATGCTTGTCTTAATAATAAAACAACAGTAGACTACACCATGTTTCTTTCACTTCCCCTGTACAGAAGTAGGACAAGGTAGAATTTTGTGACTGACCTATTTACAGACACCTTGCTCAGAATTTCTCATAAAATTACATACAATGTACTTTCTGTTTGAAACCTGGCTGATACAACCTGGAAGTTATTTGAATAATATCTACATTGACATCCATCATATAATATTTATACTAAAATACCATGAGCGCTTTCTTATTTTCTGTCTTTAGTTTTTACAGATTATGGCTCCTTTTATTTATTCCATTAGTTATCTCCTTTTCAAAAAGTTAAATAATCTTTATCTAATCTAACATTATTATTTGAAGTACATAATTACCCGTCACTGTTACCTGGGACAATGGTGACATCCAGATATGGCTGCATGAGGACTATGTCTGGGTCCATGGTCCTGCTGTGACTGAAGAATGTGCTGAAGTCTGAGTCTCACATTATCACTAAAGTTCACAAAGAAGCCCAGGTTTGGAGCTACAACCTGAGTCTTTGGTGGTATCCCAGGGCCATGCTACCACCATAACCATCCCAGAGTGGTCAATGTTTCCATCTAGAGCCAGGATGTTCTCCAGATCCAAACTCCTGCCAAGGTCCATAGCACACTTCCTCCAACTAGATCACATTTACTCTAGGAAGACCACAGCTCCTAATAGTACCACTCTCTATGATCCGACAGGGGTCATTTTCATTCAACCAACCATATCCATGATTCAATTACTGACCCAATTCTTAACAATGATGCACTTTGACCTGTATAACTTGAAGTAAAATCCTTCTTCCTCAAGTAGCCTTTTGTCAGAGTATTTTATCCCAGTACCCAAATGAAATTAGGATAGATACTGGAGTTTGGAATGTGGAGTGTTGCTGTAATGTACTTTTTGTTTGTTTGTTTTGTTTTTAGAATTGTTGAAAATGTTCAGAACTTTAAACTGGAAAAGACACTGAATATTCAATCAAAGCTTAAATGGAAGAATATTTGGAGCTTAATATTCTGTGGGGTCTTGGAAAATTGTGTGTGTGTGTGTGTGTGTGTGTGTGTGTGTGTGTGTGTGTGCATCTGAATTATAGAAGAAGAACTCTAGAGGGAGAGGAAAATAAATTGAAGGTGGAAATGAGAAATGACCTAACTAGAGGGTACTCCTATATGAACTTGAGGCTTGAAATTTTTGAATTAGAAAACAATGTTGAGAAAAATACAGAAAACAAAGGTAGTATATGAAGGTACAGAGAGAAGTATATGATTTGATAATTTGGGAGAAGTTGTAAGTGGAAGAATATGTAGGAGAAGTTAGGATAAAGAGCAATATTTCTTTTTTTTTTTTTTTTTTTTTTTTTTTTGGTTTTTCGAGACAGGGTTTCTCTGTGTAGTTTTGTGCCTTTCCTGGGACTCACTTGGTAGTCCAGGCTGGCCTCGAACTCACAGAGATCCGCCTGGCTCTGCCTCCCGAGTGCTGGGATTAAAGGCGTGCGCCACCACCGCCTGGCTAAAGAGCAATATTTCATACAGTTAAAATACAATGTAACCATCATCTAAGAATTAACAATTTAATATATTTAGAAAACAGTGTGATGTTGTTTCTCACCTAGAACTGAAGAATAATCCATAACTAATAAGAAACCGATATCACTTAAGTGAAACTTTGTTTGTTTTCCTGGAACAGTGGATACTGGGAATGTGATTAATGAGAGGACAATATTATTGAGCTGAAAATTTCTATGATTCAATGTGTTAATATGTGTGGGGAAGTGTTTTCTAAGGATCAGCACACAGAAGCTGTGGTCCAAGGGGCCACTAATGGTCCACACTAAGCTGGTAGCAGGTGTGGCAAAGAATATAAAACTGTGTTCCATGTCCTGCTGGTCTTGAAGGAATAAAAGTAACATGGGAAAGCATATAAGGCACAGCACCATATGGCATGGTCGCAGTTTTTGTAGATGGGGGCCTAAGTGGCCATCGTGAAAGTGAAGACTCAACTACATTAGAGAACTCATTATATTGGAGATGGTAGGCCTGTGGAGTGACTATCAAGGACAGTGATGCGTGTAGAGCTGGCTTGAGCTAAGTATCCAGGATATGTTCTGAGAATGGCAGACATAGAGAGATGAGGACACCAAAGCCATTGGAACTCTGAGGATCTAGAGTGAGTTCTGTATGTTAAATAGTGAATTATTTTCAGTGCTTATTTTTGGCAGTGCTTTGTTCTGAATGCAAGTATAATTTGGTTATTTTTCCATAAAATAATAAAATATATTTTATTTCTACATACTCAAAATACCTCAGTCAAGAGACCATAAACTTTTAAAGGAATGTTAAACTTTTCTATTAGAACTTTTGAAAAACTGAGAAGTTTTTAAGTTGTTCTATCCTTATAATATCACAATAACAACAAGATATTTGGAGGACAATAAATGAAAAAAGTCATGGTTTGAAGTGATTTAGTTATGTGTCCATTTTACAGGGAGTAAGAGTGTTCAGGTTAACTTCAGCTGTCAACTTGAAATAGTCTCGAGTCTTATAAGGGAGTCTCAATTGGGGGATTGTCTGGATATGACTGGCCTATTGCCATGTCTGTAAGCAATTATCTTGATTCATTGATTTGGAGGGCATGGATCACTGTGGACAGCACCATAACTCACATTCCAACAGATCTGATGTACTCTTTTGGCATCTGTAGGCACAAAGTGAACATATGGTACAGATACAAACTTGCAAAAAAAAAAATACTTGTACACATAAGAAAAAATCCTTTTTGAAATGTCTTCTATAGCTCAATAAATAATAGATTAGTATCTAGAAATTAAAAGAAGTAAACAAAAAAGGAACAAAAAGAAAAATGAAACCTAAACACCTAGAAAGTAAATAACTCAAGAATTGGGTCATGGAATAAAACAGAAAATTCTCAAAAGAAGAAAACTAAATGACTGAGAAATATCTTCAAAAATGATCACTAGTCATAGCTATCAGCAAAATTCAAATTAAAACTACTTTGAGCTTTAATGTAATGCCAGTCAGAATGCCTAAGATGTTTATTTAATAGTAAAGAAAAATTATAAAATATAAAATTGAAGCTTAATGAAAAAAATCAAAATATTCTGAGTGAAATACCCAGATCCAGAAAGACAAACACCACATACTCTCTGTTCTATGTAGATGCTAGTGTTGAAACTCGAGATATATGTGTTTAAATAGCAGTTTCCATAGAGGCCCAGAAATGGCCATTGGGTGGTTGAATCTCTAGGGAAGGAGGATGGAATACAGTATGAAGAATAGGGACTATTGGAATGAGAAGTGTTAAATGGAATAGTTCATGGAATGGTACCAAAAAGAAGGGAGTAATACTGAGCTTAATGGTACAGCTGAGATTGTTCTCAAAGAGAGGCTTCCAACTCTGAACTGGGACAATGGGAATGGTTTCCTCAAGACAAGACAACAAACAGATGGACTTCAAAGTTCTGAAAGGAAATCATATGGGTAGTTTTCTGCTTCTTGAAAACAAGAGCATACAAGCCTGCTGAAAATGTAATTCTCAGGTGTGATTGTCCCTCCCAAGATGGCTGTAGAGTTTGCTAGTGTTGTGTACATGCTATTGGCTTGGGAAGCATAAAGATGAAAAGCTGAGGTGGCATTTTATTTTCCTCTGCAGTTTCAGAGAACCGCTGAAGCCACCTAAGTGTGGCAGGGGAGTCCTTGCAAAGCCATTAGAAACCAAAATGTGAAGCCATAGAGGTGAACCCTGGATTTCAGTGCAGATCCCAAGTTGTTGGAAATCCCAGAGCCATGAAACATCCACTAAAGAGAACAGGTAATCGAAAAGATGCATGTTGCAAGCAGAATAGCTGAAGATGCAAAGTGATCTAAGCACTTTGAAATTAAAAGGAAGATACTGTATATGGTGCCACAAGAGTTGGTTATTGTCCTGCTATCTTTTGGTCTTGCTTCTAACATAATGGAATAGATTATTCTGTGACTTTTAATGATGAATGACTGTGAATTGTGTTCACATCTACAAGAGTTAACAGCTAAGAGATTATCTTTAAATTCATAAAAGACTGGACTTTTCATCAGCGATGAGACTGCTAATGGCTGTGGAGACTTTAGAAGTTAGACTAAATGCATTTTTGCAATATAATATGGTCACAAGCCCATGAGAGCAAGAGATTAGACGATGAAGATTTAATAATAAATGTCCCACATATGCTCAGGTATTTCAACAATTTGTTTCCTGTTGATGTTCCTTGAGGTTATTGATCCTTTAGGAGCTGTAACATTGCTGGAGGAAGTGTGTCAATTGGCACAGGACTTGCACATTTATAGCCTCATCCCATTAACTGTTTACTCTTTCTGCTTCTTGAATGTATGAGGAAATATGTTTTATCAGATTCTTCCTCTTGCTGCCTATTACCATGTTTCCTCCACCATTATGGACTCTCCCCCAGGTCAGTAACTCAAAATAAACTCTCTTATCCATTAGTTTTCCTTGAGCATGTTGCTTTTTCATAACAACAAAAAATAATACAGGAAGTAAACAACTACATCCTGAATATGCTTAAAGTCTTATCCACAAGACATAACTCATTCCTGGAACTGTTAGATGAGACCAAATCCCTAAGACTGTCTAGGTCTTAGGGTTTAAGGAAGAACTTATTCTACTAAATGAACATATTACTAAACTGACCACTACAATATAATCATCATATACATACATATACATAGATTGCTGTATCTTGTAACCCTTTTAAGGGAAATGTCATTTTTCCATAGAAACCAATTATTATAAAGGCCCACAACTTGTCTTGATGCAAAGAATAAGAGGCAAGTAGAATAAGAGAATAAATAGTGTGCTCATCTCTAAATGGAACTTCTACATACTACTCCTTCTGGTGTCATTGCAGAACAGATGAAAGCAAGATTCTAAGAGCCAGAAGTAGTGAGTAGCTGCAAGTCAACATTATTTTTGGACATGACAGGGCCATTGCACATAGTAGCTGTGTTTCTATGACCAACAGCATACAAGATCAAGCCAATCAAAAAATTAAGCATGATCCAGCAATGGGCTCAGAATGTCCCACCACAAGACAAGTAGCCAAAAGTGACTGATGGTTGATAGAAGATGGAGAGTAATGTTTCTTCACAGAAATGGCCCTGAAAGGCTATTCATGCTCCAGCAGATGGTCCTGCATACAAGCAGTTCTAAATAGACTTAGTTAAAAACAGACAGACAGACAGCAAGGGAGATCACAATTAATTTGGGAGTGAAATATGATAAGGGATAGAGAAGGAATTGGAGGAGAGAAAATATGGCATGGTTTTGATAAAAGAACTTTATAGCCATATATGAAGTTCTCAATTAAAAAAATAATTCTACTACTGTAACTTCTTAATATTCTGTGAGCTTCTGCAATTACATCCAAAATATTGACAAACCTTTAATTTAGATTTCATTGGTCTCATACTTGGATTAATAAAAGAGCTTCCTATTTTCTTTAGAAAATCATTACTCTTTAATATGTATATTTTGCTAATAAGAATTCTGTGACAATGAAAAGATGTTTGCATCATTCACCTAAGTGACAGTTGAACTAATTAGGAGAATTTACAGCATTTCATTCTGTTCTCAAATACACTGCCTACAATTGTATCTCTGTTTATTTTTTTATTTTTTTTTTTTACTCAGACTCCATTAATTGCTTCTCTGGCAACTTTACATAGTTCTAGACTTCCATCAATGTCTGCATCTTATTAGCCTATAAAAATATGGGCATCCTTATTATTCAAATTCCTATAAATCAATAACTTCCTAATTTCGTTACTGTCACATATTCTGGCTTAAGTAGTTATCCACTCTAACATTTACCAGAACAATATAGTGTAACTCTTGTTACTTTTTTGTGTACATATGTATTTACTTATTTTTGTTCATTAAAGAATGCCTTCCTTACTATATTCAGGGTTCATATAAAGAAAAATTATATTAGAATCCAAGAGCTATTGAACATTAAAGACAAAATAGTCTAATAGGTAATTGAAAGAACTTGAATGATGCTGAGAGTCATTAAATTACAGATACCCAAACACCATCAACTATTTCAAGTTTAAGAGTGGCATATACATAATATTATTGAAAATTTGAGAGTATGAGTTTACTAATAATCATATTAGAAATAAAACAAGAACAGGAAAACTAAATATTGTATTTGGCAATATTTTTACTCTTTTTCTGAGAGTCCTACTTGACCCCAGCAATTTATGTTTTGTATTGAATCTACTTCAAGTGTTTTTGTGTAGCATTTTCACTGAATAAAAGAAAAAGAATCCCCATTCCAAAGAATGCTACAAATCTCTCCCCACTCCTTTCTTGCTGTGTGTTTCTCCCCTCTCCATTCCACCTCTTTTTTCTCTCTCTTAGTCCTGCTTAGCATTCATTTTTTTACAAATGCTATTAAGAAAAAATAGAAGGTTGGGCATTTAGTTCAGTGGTAGAGCACTTCCCTAGCAAGTGCAAGGCCCTGGGTTTGTTTGGTCCTCAGCTCTGAAAAAACAAAAACAAAAACAAAGACAAAAACAAAAAACAAAAGAAAAAATAGTTAATTAGCTAGAGAGTTGATTTTTTGATATGGGAGGTGTGGCTCACAAAGTTAAGTTTAAGGATAGAAAATGTGAAACTATCTCAGAAATAATTGGTTGTAATCCATCAAACTAACCATCCTACTCACCATAGCTTTTTTTAAGGTAAGATGAATCTCTATGGCTAATAACATAGATTGCATGTAATCTAGGTTTGCAGGCAAATGGATGGATCTAGAAAAAAATCATCCTGAGTGAGGTAACCCAGACTCAGAAACACAAATATGGTATGTACTCACTCATAGAAGGATACTAGATGTGGAACAAGGATGACTGGACTGCTACTCACATCACCAGGGAGGCTACCTGTAAAACAGGACCCCAAGAAAGACACGGGGATTGCCCAATGATGGAGAAATGGCTGAGATCTTCATGAACCACATGGACATGAGTGGGAGCAATGAAGGGCGAGGGTCGAGGGAAAGAGAGCGGGAGATCCCACCTGGATCAAGAACAGAGAGGGAGAACAAGGAATAGGAGAGCATGGTAAATGAAGACCACATGAGAAAAGGAAGAAACAAAGTGCTAAAGAGGCCCACAGAAATCCACAAAGATATCCGCACAAAAGACTGCTGGCAATGGCCGAGAGACAGCCGGGACTGACCTACTCTGGTGATGGGATGGCCAAACACACTAATAGTTGTGCCAGAAGCCCCATCCAAGGACTGAGGGATTTGAATGCAGACATCTATGACTTGGCCCTGAGTGGAGCGCAGGAGTCTAATTAGCGAGAAAGAGGAGGGTTTACATGAGCGAGAATTGTTGGAACCAAGGTTGGATAAAGCACAGGGACAAATAGCCAAACAAATGGAAACACATGAACTATGAATCAAAGGCTGAGGGGCCCCAAACTGGATCAGGCCCTCTGAATAGGTGAGAAAGGTCATTGGCTTGATATGTTTGGGAGGCATCTAGGCAGTGGTACCAGTTCCTGGGCTCATTGCATGAGTTAGCTGTTTGAAATCTGGGACTTATGCAGGGACACTTGGCTCAATCTGGGAGGAGGTGACTGGACCTGCCTGGACTGAGTCAACCAGGTGGATCTCAGTCCTCGGGGGAGGCTTTGCCCTGGAGGAGGTGTGAATGGGGCATGGGCTGGGGGGAAGGGGAGGAGGGTAGGAAGGGGGAGAACAAGGGAATCTGTGGCTGTTATGTAGAACTGAATGGTATTGTAAAATAAAGTTAAATTAAATTAAAAAAAGAAAGAAAGTAAATGAGTATTCTTACTAAAAACTATATGTGATTTGCATTTTCCTTAATCATAATATTAATACCATATAAATAGTTCTGTTAAATGAATATTCATATTAAAATGACCAATAAAGATAAATGTATGAAAAATAAATATCATAACAATGCTACTTTTACGAATAGGGTTCCTTGAGACTTTATATATTGTGAAGAATGTATGCAAAGAATAATCATGGATAAAATGCTGTTTCACACAAATTAAAATTACAAATTTTTAGTAAATCAGTATAGATCACTACCCATTGCAGCCACAGATGTAGGTCAGCAGGCAGGACTCCTGCAGGCAGGCCTGACTACTACCACCCTTCCACTAGACCCTGTAACCTACAAGCCCCAAGCTATGGTCCAAATCCACCCATCCCCTGAGATGGCAGCAGTTCCTTGAGACACAACCTCTATTAGCTCTGATTGGACCAAGAGCTCCAATTAGACCGGGAGTGCCAATTGGACCAAGAGTGGCTCCATGATACCATTTGCACCAATTAGAGGAAGAG
This sequence comes from Peromyscus leucopus, assembly GCF_004664715.2. NCBI lineage: Eukaryota > Metazoa > Chordata > Mammalia > Rodentia > Cricetidae > Peromyscus > Peromyscus leucopus. The sequence continues at coordinate 44,467,734 of NC_051071.1, read as the reverse complement.
ATGGGTAGATGCCAGTGCAAGAATACATTCAACAACATAAGAAGGAACATGGCACCACCAGAATCAAGTGGTCTACATAATCAACAATTGAACATCCCAACATAGAAGAAACAGTAGAAAACGACCTTAAAAATGATTTTGTGGAGATGATAGAGGTCTTTAAAGAGGAAATGAAAAATTCCCATAAATAATTGAGGAAAAGACAAAAAACTGGAAGAAAGCAATAAATATCTTAAAGAAATCCAAGAAAAACCAAACAGGTAAAGAAAACAGTGCAAGACTTGAAAACTGAAATAGAGACAATAAAGAAGACACAAACTAAGAGAATGCTGGAAATAGAAAATTTGAGTAAATGAATAGGAACTACAGATGCAAGCATAACCAACAGAATGCAAAAGATGGAAGAGAGAACATCTGGTATTGAAGATATGATAAAGGAAATAGATTTGTCAGTCAAAGAACACGTTAAAGCCAAAAAAGCCATAACACAAAATGTCCAGGAAATCTGGGACACCATGGAAAGACCAAATGTAAGAATAATAAGGATAGAGGAAGGAGGACAATACTAACTCAAATGTGCAGAGAATATATTCAACCAAATCCCAGAAGAAAACTTTCCTAACATAAAGAAGGAAATGCCTTTGAAGATACAAGAAGCTTACAGAACACCAAATAGACTGGACCTCCCCCCAATAAGGTCTTTTTGCCACATAATAATCAAACCACTAGACACACAGAATAAAGAAAAATTATTAAAAGTTGCAAAAGGAAAATGGCCAAGTAACATATAAAGGCAGAGTCATCAGAATAACACCTGACTTCTCAATAGAGACCCTGAAAGTCAGAAAGTCCTGGACAGACATTTTGCAGATACTAGATACAATAGATAATCCCACAACAACATATCCCAAAGAAGGGAAACAGAAAACATTTCACCAAAAAATAACAAGAATTCACAATCATTGGTCATTAATATCCCTTAACATCAATGGACTCAATTTGCCTATAAAAAGACACAGGTAACAGAATGGATACAAAGACCAGATCCATACTTCTGCTGCATATAAAGAGACATACCTCAACCTCAAAGACAGGCACTACCTCAGAGTAAAGGGCTGGGAAAAGTCTTTCCAGTCAAATGGACTTAAGAAGTAAGCTGGTATAGCCATCCTAATATTTCACAAAATAGACTTCAAACTAAAATTAATCAAAAGAGATTGATAAGGGCATTACATATTCATTACAGGAAAATTACATCAAGATGAAGTCTCAAATCTGAACATTTATGACCCAAATACCAAGGCAACCACATATGTAAAAGAAATATTACTAAAGCCTAAATTGCATATCAAACCCCACACCCTAAGAGTGGGAGACTTCAACATCTCGTTCTCACCAATGGACAGATCTGCCAGACAGAATCTTTAGAGAGAAATAAGGGAACTAACAGGCATTATGACTCAAATGGACTTAATAGACATCTACAGAACATTCCACCCAAACACAAGAGAATATACCTTTTTCTCAGCACCCCAAGAAACCTTCTCTAAAATTGACCACATACTCAGTCACAAAGCAAATCTCAACAAATACAAAAAAAGAAAAAGAAAAGAAATAACCTCCTGTATTATATTGGACCACCATGGCTTAAAGTCAGAAATCAACAATGACAAAAATTACAGAAAACCTACAAACTCATGGAAACTGAATAATGCTAAACTGAGTCAGCCATGGATTAAGAAAGAAATAAAGAAATTACAGCCTTTCTCAAATGCAAGGCAATGAATGTATAACATACCCAAACTTATGGGACACTGTGAAAGCAGTACTAAAAGGAAAGTTCATAGCTCCAAATGCCTACATAAAAAAGTTAAAGAAATTTCACACTAGTGACTTAATGGCACACCTGCAAGCTCTAGAACAAGAAGAAGCAAACTCACCCAAGAGGAGTAGATGAAAGAAAATAAACAAAATGAGGGCAGAAATCAATAAAATAGAAACATAGAAAACAGGACAAAGAATCAATGAAGCAAAGATTTGCTTGAGAAAATAAATAAGGTAGAAAAACCCTTATTGAAACTAACTAAAAGGCAGAGAGAATATCCAAAATAACAAAATCAGAAATAAAAAGGGAGGCTTAACAACTGAAAGAGAATCATCAGGGGCTGGAGAGATGGCTCAGAGGTTAAGAACACTGACTGCTCTTCCAGAGGTCCTGAGTTCAATTCCCAGCAACCACGTGGTGGCTCACAACCATCTATAATGAGATCTGGTTCCCTCTTCTGGCCTGTAGACATACATGCAGGCGGAACATAATAAATAAATAAATCTTAAAAAAAAAAAAAAAAGAAAGAAAGAATTATCAGGTCATACTTCAAAAACCTGTACTTCACAAAATTGGAAAATCTAAAAGAAATGGACAATTTCTAGATAGGTATCATATACCCAAATTACACCCAGACCTTATAAACAATTCAAATAGACCTATAACTCCTATGGAAATAGAAGCACTCATTAAAAGTCTCCCAGCCTAAAGAAATCCAGGGCCACATGGTTTCAGTGCAGAATTATATGAAAATTTCAAAGAAGAGCTAATAACCATACTCCTCAAATTGTTCCACACAACAGAAACAGAAGAAACATTGCCAAACTCTTTCTATGAGGCTACAGTTACCCTGATACCCAAATCACACAAAGATGCAACATAGAAAAAGAACTACAGATCAATCTCCTTTATGAACATTGATGCAAAAATACTCAATAAAATATTGGCAAATAGAATCTAAGAACATATCAAAAAAATCATCCACTCTGGTCAACTAGGCTTCATCCCAGAGATGCAGGGATGGCTCGACATATGTAAATCTATCAATGTAATCCTTCATATAAACAAAATGAAAGAAAAAAAACCATGATCATCTCATTAGATGCTAAAAAAGCCTTTGACAAAATCCAACACCCTTTTATGATAAAAGTCATTAAAAGATCAGGAATACAAAGAACATACCTAAACATAAAAAGGTAATTTATAGCAAGCTGACAGCCAACATCAAATCAAATGGAGGGAAACTCAAAGCAATTCCACTATAATTAGGAACAAGACAAGGCTCTCCACTCTCCCCATATCTATTCAATATAGTACTCAAAGTCCTAGCTGGAGCAATAAGACAACAAAAGGAGATTAAGGGGATACAAATTGGAAAAGAAGAAGTCAAACTTTCCCTATTTGCAGATGATATGATGTGACCCAAAAAATTTGACCACAGAACTCTTACAGCTGATAAACACCTTCAGTAATGTGGCAGGATACAAGATTAACTAAAAAAAAAAAAAAACAATAGCCCTCCTATGCACAAATAATAAATGGGCCGAGAAAGAAATCAGAGAAACATCATCCTTTATAATAGCCACAAATAATATAAAAAATATCCTGGGGTTACCCTAACCAAACAAGTGAAAGACTTTATACAAGAGCTTTAAGTCTTTGAAGAAAAAAACTGAAGAAAATATCAGGAAATGGAAAGTTCTCCCATGCTCATGGATAGATAGGATTAACATAGTAAAAATGGTAATCATAACGAAAGCAATCTACAGATTCAGTGCAATCCCTATTAAAATCCCAACACAATTCTTCACAGACCTCAAAAGAATAATACTCAACTTCATATAGAAAAAAAAAAACCTAAAATATCTAAAACAACAATTTACATTAAAACAACTTCTGGAGACATCACCATTGCTAACTTTATGCTCTACTATAGGGTTATAGTAATAAAAACAGTTTAGTATTGGCATAAAAATAGATATGTGGACCAATGGATTCGAACTGAAGATCCTAACATTAGTCCACACATCTATGAACACCTGATTTTTTTATTAAGGAATTTTTTATTCATTTTACATACCAATCACAGATCCCCCTCTCCTCCTTCCTCCTGCCCCTCCCATTTTCCTCCCCAAACCGACACCCATTCCCTCCTCCAACAAGACAAGGTCTCCCATAGGGAGTCTTCAGAACCTGGTACATTTAGATCTTCACCCACCCCACACCTGACAGAGGTCCAAGCCCCTCCTCCAGCATCAAGTCTGTGCTAGTTGTCTTACCATAGTGGACTCCAAAAAGCTAGCTCATGCACCAGGGATGGATCTTGATTCTACTGTCAGGGAACACCTGATTTTTGATAAAGAAGCCAAAACTATACAATAGAAAAAATACATCTTCAACAAACGGTGCTGGCATGACTGGATGTCAACATGTAGAAGACTGCAAATTGATCCATATCTATCACCATGCACAAAACTCAGATCCAAGTGATCAAAGACCTCAACATAAATCCAGCTATATTGATCCTGATAGAGGAGAAAGTAGGAGGTAGCCTAGAATACATTGGCACAGGAAACTACTTCCTAAACATAATACCAGTGCCATAGACCAGTACCATAGAGGTCAACAATTAATAAATGGGATCCTCTGAAACTGAGAAGCTTCTGTAAGGAAAGAGCATGGTAAATAAGACAAAATGACAGCCTACTGAACGGGAAAAGATCTTCACCAACCCCACACCTGACAGAGGGCTGATCTCCAAAATATAAAATGAACTCATGAAACTAGACAGAAAAATGTGAAACCATCCATTTAAAAAAATAGGCTACAGAAATAAACAGAGAATTTTCAACAGAAGAATCCCAAATGGCCAAAAGACATTTAAGGAATTTCTCTCATCCTTAGTCATCAGGGAAATGCAAATCAAAATGACTCTCAGACACCATCTTATACCTGTCAGAAGGTCTAAGATCAAAAACACTAAGACAGCTTATGCTGGAGAGGATGTAGAAGAAGGGGAACACTCCTCCACTGGTGGTAGGAGTGCAAACTTGTACAGCCTCTCTAGAAATCAGTATGGCTGCTTCTCAGAAAACTGGGAATCAATCTACCTTATTACCCAATGATACCACTCTTGGGCATATACATAAAGGACATTTAATCATACAACAAAGTCATTTGCTAAATTATGTTCATAGCAGCATTCTCCATAATATCCAGAACCTGGAAGCAACCTAAATGCCCTTCAACCAAGGAATGGATAAAGAAAATGTGGTACATATACACAATGGAGTATTACTCAGCTGTAAAAAAAAAAAAAATCACCTTGGAAAGGGAAAACAGAGGTCTCTATGAATAAACTGGGGATAGTGGGGCAATAGAAGGGAGGGGATGGGGCATGAGAACATAAGGGAACAGAGTGGTCGAGCTGGTGGAGGGATAGAATTGGAGAGCAATGAAGGAGTTACCTTGATAGAGGGAGACATTATGGGGTAAGGAAGAAACCTGATGCTAGGGAAATTCCCAGGAATCCACAAGGATGACCCTAGATTAGACTACTAGCAAATAGTGGCAAGGGTGCCTAAACTGCCCTACCCTGGCAATTACCTTAACTGTCACCATAGAGCCTTCATCCAGTAACTGATGAAAGCAGATGCGGAGATCCACAACCAAGCACCAGGGTGAGCTCCAGGAGTACAACTGAGGAGAGGGAAGAGGGATTATATGAGCAAGGGGGGGTCAAGATCTTGATGGGGAAATCTACAGAGACAACTTAACCAAGCTCAAAGGAACTCAAAAACTTTAGACCAACAGCTGTGGAACCTGCATTGGACTGAAATAGACCCTCTGCATAAGGGAGACAGTTGTGTAGCTGGATCTGTGTTAGGGGCCCCTGGCAGTATGATTAGGATCTATCCCTGGTACATGAGCTAGATTTCTGGATCCCATTACCTATGGTTGGACACCTTGCTCACCTTTAAGGAAGGGGAGAGGGGCTGGGTCCTGCTTCAACTGAATTTACCAGGTTATATTGTCTCCCCATGGAAGAACTTACCCTTTTGGAGGAAGGGATGTGGGGTGGAGGGGGGTAGGCAAGCTGAAAGCAGGAGGAGGGATAGGGAGGCTGTAGTTGATATGTTAAATGAATAATACATTTTTTAAATAAAAAATTAACCAGTATACAAAAAAGCAGTAAATATTTACTACTCTTTCCTAATATGGATAATAAAGTTATTTTCAAGGCTGAACCACAAAAGTACCAATCCTACATTCTCACCCTTCTGAAAGGCAAGATTATATGGTATAGGTACATACAACTATATCTAGCTATTTGTATCTAAGTGTTAATGGTAACAAATTATTCTATAAGTAAGCTATAAAAGAATTCCTGAAGATCCATCCACCTCCCCCGACCCTTTTTTTGAGACAAGGCTTTTCACTGTACTTGACACTCACTGATGGACACTCACTGGCTGACAAGTGAGTATTAGTGGTCTTCCTGTAACCTTTTGCTCACTCTCTGTCCCAAACTCCCCCATCCCTCTGTATGCTTGGGTTACAGAATCAACTACCCTACCCTTCCCTGCTTTTATGTGAAGCCTGGGTATCCCAACTAAGGTCCTAGTATGCATCAAGGACATTATCCCTTAAATTGCCTCCCCAGTTTTATTTCTTTTGAAAAAGTTTATTTGTAGCTTTTACTGTTCTCAAAGTTGCTATAAAGCTAAAAATAGTCTTGTAGACCTGGTCTTCCAGGTTTTGCCTCCTAAATGTTAGGGTTATGGGAATGTAGTACAGTGACAGTGACTGGATCCCTTTTTAAATTGTATATTCTCTAAGGTCTGTATTGTTTTGTTTTGTTTATACTTAAAATGATAATTATTCTTTCACAACAAGATGTATTTATGAGGTATTTCTAGGCATTGTGATCTGTCTTCTAAGGTACACATGCTGAATTGTCTGAGAAATAGACTTACCACAGTTTAAAACTAACCCAAAGAATTATCTGCTCCTGAAAGTTGTCCCTGAGACTTTGGACCACATACCCTCTTTATGGAATTCTGTATGAACTTTTTTAGCTTGCATGGCTTCTTCTCCATTTATGTCTTACTTTAACCACATTGTATGTTTTAAGAAATACTTAAGCATGCCAATTGAATATGAAATCTGAATTTCCATTTCAGACATTTAATGTAGAGAAATCAACACTACAAAATGAGTGTGTTGATTTGAAGACATGATAGATGTGGTAGAAAGCAGTGATTCACCATCTCATTAGTGAAGTATCCTCAAAACAATTCAGAGGAGAGGCAAAGTGAGTTCACTAGTTTGGATGCCATATCATGTAAGGGAAGTCACTAAAGAAACTGAACTGGTTACTTGAGGATTAGAGATCAGATTTTCTTTTCCTCTTGTTTTTGATATTTCTTTGTGTGTATGGGGCGTGTTTGTTTATTTTCTTTTCTTACAGAAAAAGTTTAAATTAAAATGAAATAATGGCAGTGATTGGATTATGAATGACATTCAAATAAAAGAATACAGCAAACTAAAGCAGCTTTGTTGATAAAGAGAAGAAACTGAATGCAAGGAATTGATCATTGATCAGAGGTTATAAAGCAGAGAAGCTTAATGAGGGTTGCATTGGCATTTTAACACTATGAGGTCCTAAGTAGATTTTTTTTGATTCTCAAAATTGTGGGGTTTTTTTGGGTAACATATATCATTATCAAGAATGTTCCTTCACAATAGTTTGTAAAGATGGTAAAAATATTTGCAGCCTTTGGCCAAGTATCTATCACATAATAAACACATAATAAATGTTAAAATAAGATAAAAATACAGGACCCAAGAGTCTAATAAAAATGCTCTTGACAATTTTGGTTTAGCCAAACTGACCTATAAATAATTATGGAAGATTCAGAACTTGAGGTGGTTCAAGTTAGCAATTTTCACATTTACAAAGATGTAAAAATGATAATAACTTCTTTTTAGAAATTTGATGCTGAATATTTATCCTTTTCAAGGGTCTTGTCTTGAGATAAGATGCGATTTGTAGTCCATAGTGGTGATCAGATTTGTAGGTTATATCAGACAACTGATTATGAGTATAAAGAAACATTAAAAACTGCTATGCTGGTAAGCTATTATGCTCAGAAGATTTAGTTGTGTTTAAGGTATTTCCTAATTATAGTATATTTAGTATACTGAAATTGAGGTGAATAAGACATAACCCACTGTAAATAGCAAGCCACCTGCATAAAAACTTGAGGATGAGCTTCTTCATCACTCCAAACATGGCATTTTCACAATCTCTGCATCATTCTTTTATTTGAACTTTGCTCTCCACATCTGGTGATCTTTCATAAAACCCATCAGCCTTCAACTTGGAGCTGAGCCCAAAACAAGTTTATCTGATGTAATCACTGAGAATAAGAGATAGGTGAATTAGAAAATTCACCCTGATAAAAGAAACTCTAATAATTGGCACTTCTGAATAACACTGATTACAAGATGTAATATATGAAGAAATAAATATGCTGTCAAGGTTGTTGAAGAATACAGATTAGGAGATACCTGTGGATTCTGACATACACAATTAATATAATTTTACAATATGATTCATATGTGATTGCCAGTAATAAAGACGCAAATGCTTTGAAAGTTAGTTTTGTAATGGAGCATTAGAAGGGAATGTCATTCCTTCAGGGGTTTCTCTGACAAGTAATTGCTTTGTGTAGACCAATCAACATTGTTCAATAGTATTCTTGCTGCAGTGTCTGTCAAAGGCACATCACACTTCTTTGTAATAAACTGTATTTCCAAGACACCTATGCATTGGTCAGACAAGCAAATAGTGGCATGACATTTTTCTTACAGAATGTGGTCCTGTTCTGAAAGCAATTTTCCTCGTATAATTTCTGTTTGAAAACCCATTCATTTGTGACAGCAGTGTAAAGAGAACATTAATTTTAGTACATTCAGGATTGCTTTCCTTCATGGTCAATGTGACATTGTCAAAGAGAGTAAAGGAAGTAAAATTGGCCATCTTGCAGGAAGAAGACCCTCCTAGAAACTGAGAAAGGAGTTTCATGGAAGTTAAATATGTCTATTTTGAGGCTCTACATATCAGAAAGTAAATATGCTTAAGTTTATACTCCTTCCATGATAGAAGAGCCACATCTGTATTCCTATTGAGAGTGGCCAACTTTTTTTCTCAATGTGAAGGAGTTTATGGATGAAATTTACAGATTTAAAAGAATGAAAATAATGGACACATCTTCCCTTTCAGATACAGGTACTTGAAGTTTCAAGCCAATAAAATTTCACTTTTCCTGGTTTGTGCAGACAATACTGAATAAGGTAGATGGGTCAAGCTGTCTGTGTGTAAGATTTACCTGTGGTGATGGTTAAGCACAGACCAGAAGCTGCCAACATAAGGACCCTATGAGATTAGGCCTACTTTTAAATTTATATGTTGTATATACCTTATATATTATTTGTAGTAAGATGATGTTGCAGATAATAACAGTGTGTTTAATCAACAATAACAGTTGATTAAAATTCTGAGTCTGAAGTATTTGCTGAAGAATGTAGTCAGACCTTCAAATTTCAGTATGTCTTCTGAAACATCAAGAATAAATAAAACGCATTTGGCTGGTTAAACATGTGGCTGGTTAAGCTTCAGGCTTTCCAGCAGCAGTTCAGCTGAGAGCCATTGGGATGAGGACACAGAAGCTTCCAGTCTGAGGAAACAAGACCAGCTGAGAAGTTGACCAGGTTTTCTCGTGGCGGCGGAGACAAGCAGATGCAGGTAGGCCCGCAGCAGCGGCCCGCAGAGGTAGACAGGCCCAGCGGTTGTGACCAACAGGGACATACAGGCCCAGTGGCGGCCCGCAGAGGTAGACGGGCCCGGTGGCAGTGACAAGCAGAGGTAGGTAGGCCCGCGGTGGCAGCCGGCAGAGACATACAGGCCTGGTGGCGGCCCGCAGAGGCAGACAGACCTGGCGGCAGTTGACAGGGACATACAGGCCCAGCGGCAGACCTCAGAGGTAGACAGGCCTGGCGACAGAGACAAGCAGACGCAGCGTGGAACAGGGACGCCTCTAACCCCAACACTGGGGGAAGAAGCTATCTCCGTGGGACGGAACCAGAACGAATTTGAACACTCTGTCTGAGGACAACCCAGGGCCCAGCTGCTGATCCTGCGAAACCCAACAACTTGGAAGTGTTGGTGAGACTACCCCACTCAGCTGAAACCCATCTGGGAGAGGATCCAGATACCTACAGTTTGAAGTCTGAAGAAACAAGATCAGCTGAGGAGTTGATGAATGAACAAATCGTGACCTGGGAACACAGAAGAATGTGCTGCCCAGCCACCAAACCAGATCACCAGAATCATAAGTATATACTTCACCGACTGAGATCAGCTGCCCCTGAAGTTATAGCCCAATAGCACCAATTTAACCAAGAACCCCTACTAAACCAAGACCAAAAATTAGAACAAGAGAGGCACTCTCATACACAGACACCACCTGCACCACACAGAGGAAGAGATGACTAGACGCCAATGCAAAAATACAGGCAACAATATAAAGACCTATATGGCAACATCAGAACTTAGTGATTCTACACCTGCAAGACCTGAACATACCAAGACAGAAGAAACAGAAGAAATCAACCCTAAAAATGACTTTAAGAAGATGATAGAGGCCCTTAAAGAAGAAATAAAACATTCCCTCAATGAGGAAATAAAAACTTTCCTTAAAGAGGAAATGAAAAACTACCTTAAAGAGGAAATAAAAACTTTCCTTAAAGAGGAAATAAAAAACTCCCTTAAAGAGGAAATAAAAACTTCCCTTAAAGAGGAAATGAAAAACTCCATTAAAGAGGAAATAAAAAACTCCCTTAAAGAAATGGAAGAAAAAACGAACAAAAAAATGGGAAGAAATCAAATCAAGCCAAGAAAAAGCAATTAAACAGATGAAAGAAACATTCCAAGATCTGAAAAATGAATTTGAGACAATAAAGAAAACACATGCTGAGGGAATGCTGGAAATAGAAATCCTGACTAAACGAACAGGAACTACAGAAACAAGCATAACCAACCGATTGAAAGAGATGGAACAGAGAATCTCCGACGCTGAAGACACGATAGAGAAAATAGATTCGTCAGTCAAAGAAAACAATAAAGACAAAAAAGTCCTAACACAAAACGTCCAGGAAATTTGGGACACCATGAAAAGACAAAACCTAAGAATAATAGGGATAGAAGAAGGAGAAGAATACCAACTCAAAGGCACAGAAAATATATTCAACAAAATCATAGAAGAAAACTTTCCTAACCTAATGGAAAAAATACCTATGAAGATACAAGAAGCTTACAGAACACCGAATAGGCTGGATCCAAAAAAAAAGTCCCCTCGCCACATAATAATCAAAACACTAAACACACAGAATAAAGAAAAAATATTAAGAGCTGCAAAGGAAAAGGACCAAGTAACATATAAAGGCAAACTCATCAGAATAACACCAGACTACTCAATAGAGACTATGAAAGCTAGAAGATCATGGACAAACCTCATGCAGACACTAAGAGACCACGGATGCCAACCCAGACTATTATACCCAGCAAAACTCTCAATCACCATAGGCGGAGTAAACAAAATATTCCAGGATAAAACCAGATTTAATCAATACCTGTCCACAAACCCAGCCCTACAGAAAGCACTAGAAGGGAAAATTCAAACCAAAGAAGTTAAACACATCCATGAAAAATCAAGCAATAGATAATCCTACACCAACATACACCACAGAAGGACAACACAACACAACCAAAAAAATAACAGGAATTAACAATCACTGGTCAATAATATCCATCAATATCAATGGTCTCAACTCACCTATAAAAAGACACAGGCTAACAGAATGGATAAGAAAACAGGACCCATCCATATGCTGCATACAAGAAACACACCTTAACTCCAAAGACAGACACTACCTCCGAGTAAAGGGCTGGGAAAAGGTTTTCCAAGCAAATGGACCTAAGAAACAAGCTGGTGTAGCTATCCTAATATCTAATAAAATAGACTTCAAACTAAAATCAATCAAAAGAGACCAGGATGGACATTACATATTCATCACGGGAAAAATCCACCAAGATGAAGTCTCGATTCTAAACATTTATGTTCCATATACAAAAGCACCCACATTCATAAAAGAAACACTACTAAAGTTTAAAACGCACAACAAACCGCACACATTAGTAGTGGGAGATTTTAACACACCACTCTCACCAAAAGATAGATCTACCAGACTGAAACTTAACAAAGAAATAAAGGACCTAACAGATCTTATGACTCAAATGGACCTAATAGATATCTACAGAATATTCCATCCTAACACAAAAGAATATACCTTCTTCTCAGCACCCCATGGAACCTTCTCAAAAATTGACCACATGCTTGGACACAAAACAAATCTCAACAGATACAAAAAAATTGGAATAACCTCCTGTATCTTATCAGACCACCATGCCTTAAAGTTAGAACTCAACAACAACAAAAATTATAGAAAACCCACAAACTCATGGAAACTGAATAATGCCCACCTGAAACATCAATGGGTCAAGGAAGAAATAAAAACAGAAATTAAAGAGTTCCTAGAATTCAATGAAAATGAAAGTACAACATACCCAAACTTATGGGACACTATGAAAGCAGTGCTAAGAGGAAAATTCATAGCTCTAAATGCACACATAAAGAAGATGGAACAATCCCATACCAATGAATTAACAGCACAACTGAAAGCTCTAGAACAAAAAGAAACAAACTCACCCAGGAGAAATAGACGCCAGGAAATAATCAAATTGAGTGCTGAAATCAACGAAATAGAAAACAAGAGAACAATACAAAAAATCAATGAAACAAAGAGGTGGTTCTTTGAAAAAATCAACAAGATAGACAAACCACTAGCCAAATTAACCAAAAGGCAAAGAGAGAGCACCCAAATTCACAAAATCAGAAATGAAAAGGGAGACATAACAACAGACAATGAGGAAATCCAGAGAATCATCAGATCATACTTCCAAAACCTGTACTCCACAAAAATGGAAAACCAGGAAGAAATGGACAATTTTCTGGATAAATACCACATACCAAAATTAAATCAAGACCAGATAAACCATTTAAATAGACCAATAACCCCTAAAGAAATAGAAACAGTCATCAAAAGTCTCCCAACCAAAAAAAAGCTCAGGACCAGATGGTTTCAGTGCAGAATTCTACCAGACTTTCAAAGAAGAAATAATACCAATCCTCTTCAAAGTGTTCCACACAATAGAAACAGAAGGAACACTACCAAACTCTTTTTATGAGGCTACAATTACCCTGATACCCAAACCACACAAAGATGCAACAAAGAAAGAGAACTACAGACCAATCTCCCTCATGAACATTGATGCAAAAATACTCAACAAAATATTGGCAAACCGAATCCAAGAATACATCAAAACAATCATCCATCACGACCAAGTAGGATTCATCCCAGGGATGCAAGGATGGTTCAACATACGGAAATCAGTCAATGTAATACACCATATAAACAAACTGAAAGAAAAAAACCACATGATCATCTCCTTAGATGCTGAAAAAGCCTTTGACAAAATCCAACACCCCTTCATGATAAAGGTCTTAGAAAGATTAGGAATACAAGGAACATTTCTAAACATAATAAAAGCAATTTATAGCAAGCCAACAGCAAACATCAAATTAAATGGAGAGAAACTCAAAGCGATACCACTAAATTCAGGAACAAGACAAGGCTGTCCACTCTCCCCATATTTATTCAATATAGTACTAGAAGTTCTAGCTAGAGCAATAAGACAACAAAAGGAGATCAAAGGGATACAAATTGGCAAGGAAGAAGTCAAACTTTCACTATTTGCAGATGATATGATAATATACATAAGTGACCCCAAAAACTCTACCAGGGAACTTCTACAGCTGATAAACTCCTTCAGTAAAGTGGCAGGATACAAGATCAACTCAAAAAAATCAGTAGCCCTCCTATACACAAATGATAAAAGGGCTGAGAAAGAAGTCAGAGAAACATCACCCTTTACAATAGCCACAAATAATATAAAATACCTTGGGATAACACTAACTAAACAAGTGAAAGACCTTTTTGATAAGAACTTTAAATCTCTAAAGAAAGAAATTGAAGAAGATATCAGAAAATGGAAGGATCTCCCATGCTCATGGATAGGTAGGATTAACATAGTAAAAATGGCAATCTTACCAAAAGCAATCTACAGATTCAATGCAATCCCCATCAAAATCCCAGCACAATTCTTCACAGACTTGGAAAGAAAAATACTCAACTTTATATGGAAAAACAAAAGACCCAGGATAGCTAAAAGAATCCTATACGATAAAGCAACCCTTGGAGGCATCACCATCCCGGACCTCAAACTCTACTATAGAGCTATAGTAATAAAAACAGCTTGGTACTGGTATAAAAACCGACATACGGACCAATGGAATTGAATTGAAGACCCCGACATTAATCCATGCACATATGAACACCTGGTTTTTGACAAAGGAGCCAAAACTATACAATGGAACAAAGAAAGTATCTTCAACAAATGGTGCTGGCATAACTGGATGTCAATATGTAAAAGATTACAAATAGATCCATATCTGTCACCATGCACAAAACTCAAGTCCAAGTGGATCAAAGACCTAAACATAAATCCAGTTACACTAAACTTAATAGAAAAGAAAATAGGAAGCACTCTTGAACGCATTGGCACCGGAGACCATTTCCTAAATAAAACACCGACAGCACAGACCCTGAGCACAACCATTAATAAATGGGACCTCTCGAAACTGAGAAGCTTTTGCAGGGCAAAAGACACAGTCAATAAGACAAAAAGACAGCCAACAGATTGGGAAAAGATCTTCACCAACCCACATCTGACAGAGGATTGATCTCCACAATATATAAAGAACTCAAGAAACTAGACATCAAAGCACTGAACAGTCCAATTAAAAAATGGGCTAAAGAGCTAAACAGAGAATTCACAAAACAGGAACTACAAATGGCTGAAAGACATTTAAAGAAATGCTCAACATCCTTAATCATCAGAGAAATGCAAATCAAAACGACTCTGAGATACCACCTTACACCTGTTAGAAATTGCTACGATCAAAAACACCAATGACAACCAATGTTGGAGAGGATGTGGAGCAAAGGGAACACTCCTCCACTGTTGGTGGGAATGTAAACTTGTACAACCACTGTGGAAATCAGTATGGCGATTTCTCAGAAAATTAGGAATCGAACTACCTCAAGACCCAGCCATCCTACTCTTGGGCATCTACCCAAGGAATGCTGATTTATACCATAAAGATACATGCTCAGCTATGTTCATAGCAGCACTATTTGTAATAGCCAGAACCTGGAAACAACCTAGATGCCCATCAACGGAAGAATGGATGAAAAAAATGTGGTACATATACACAATGGAGTACTACTCAGCAGAGAAAAACAATGAAAGCATGAAATTTGCAGGCAAATGGATGGAACTAGAAAAAAATCATCCTGAGTGAGGTAACCCAAACCCAGAAAGACAGTTATGGTATGTACTCACTCATTGGTGGATTCTAGATATAAAATAAAGAACAATCAGACCACAACCCATAGAACCATAGAGACTATATATATAGCATGGAGATCCCTAGGACGACTGTGGCATATAATAAATTTCAGTTTTACTCAATTATTGAAAAAAAAATAGCCAAATGAATGGAAACACATGAACTATGAACCAAAGGCTGAGGGGCTCCCAGCTGGATCAAGCCCTCTGAATAGGTGAGACAGTTGATTGGCTTGATCAGTTTGGGAGGCATCTAGGCAGTGGGACCAAGTCCTGTGCTCATTGCATGAGTTGGCTGTCTGAAACCTGGAACTTATGCAGGGACACTTGGCTTAGTCTGGGAGGAAGGGACTGGACCTCCCTGGACTGAGTCTACCAAGTTGATCACAGTCCTCGGGGGAGGACTTGTCCTGGAGGAGGTGGGAATGGAGGGTGGGCTGGGGGTAAGGGGAGGGCGTGGGAGGGGGGAGAATAGGGGAACCCGTGGCTGATATGTAGAACTGAATGATACTGTAAAATAAAAAATATATATCACAAAAAAAAATGAGAGAAAGAACAAAACAATTGTTCTTTAAATTAATAGTGGAATACTCAAGAATTGTCAACAAATGTACTTTTTATTTTACTTCAATTTTTCTTAATTGAAATTCTCATATCTTTTACATGTAAAAGGTTTGTTATAAAGAAAATCTCCCACCTCAAAACCAGGGCCATGAAACAGCCCCAAGGTTTCAAAAAACCATCAGCCCATGAAATGCTGGAAAGCAGCCCATACCTCTCACTCAACCTGGAGCAGGGAGGTCGAAAAACAAACAATCTGGCTTACTACTCACTCTGAAGTTATCTAAAACCACAGTTTCTACATCTAATGAAAGCAGGAGATGTCCATCTCTCTCCTTACTTTCTGCTACAAACCTGACTCTCATACTCCACATGACATGGTATGTTTTCCTGTACCCTCAAATACTGTAGTGGCATTTGGAAGCATCAAATTCAAAGTGTTCTATAAGTGGGCTTTTACACTTAAAAAAAAAAAAAACCTTACAATCTATTGTAGATTCAAGATACTGTCACTCTTTTTATTAATATGGAATTGTCTGGTTTTTCTTTCATAAAGTTTTATACATTGCAGTTTTCTTCATTTTTCTATTTTTTTCTAAGAGAACAAACATTATAAAAAATTATCAAGGATCTGTGCTGCTTTCCCCCCTCCCCTAGCTTTACTAAGGTATGAGAAAACATAAAATACGTGTAAATTTTGTACATATAACTTAATGTCCGTATGGGTCTATACATTATAAAATTATTGTTACAATAAAATACCTATATTCCTCCATGTAACGCTTAAGCTTCCTTTGTGTGTAGTTAAACACTTAAACCTAATTCTCTTCAATAATAAAGTGCTATCCTTTAAAACTACAGTTACTTTAGAATATACTCACTCCACATAACTAAACAACAACAGGCCAGTTTTTTTCCATTTTCCCAACCCTTAGTGTTTGGCAAACATCTTTTAGTTCTGTCCTTGTGTGATTGCGGCTCATTTAGATTCCACTTAAAATTGGGATCACAAATCTATTGTTCTTTTTTCTCTGCATTATGCATCTTTATCTGGTCATCTGGTAATGGACATTTATGTTGTTTCCCTATCTTGGTGATTGTGAATAGTGTTGCCATAAGTTTTCATTTATAGATGATTCCCCCTATATATAAATTTAATTCCCTTTGGATGGTGTCCCAGAAATGGGATTTCTAGATCTTACATTAGTTCTGCTTGTACTTTTTCCACTGACATCATTCTGTTTTTCTCAGTGTACCATTTATATTTATATAAACAATATATGAATCTGCTTTTCTCAATGTTATCAGCATTTGATATGATTTTAATATATAAGGTATTCTATCAAACACACAGTGACATCTCATTGTGGTTATTATTTGATTTTTCTAGAGAATCAATTGATGCTGAAGCCCTTTTCCCGATCTGTTGGCCAAATTTCATTATTTCTCTCTTTGACAAATGCCTATGTACATTCTTATTTGTAAACCACTGTCCCTGATGTTTTTGTTTATTTGCTTTGTTGTTGTTTGTTTTATGTGCCTTCAAATTGCCTTGATGGTACAGACAGATAGAAAGATACAACTACCTCCTCAGAAATGTGGTTTGCAAATATTTATTTTATTGAAGTGTTTTGCTTTTTACCCTGTTGATTATTCGTTGCTCTTATGCAAAAGACTTATGCATGGATATTTCCATTTTAAAGATCTAAGCAGAAAGTCAATCAAGACATAGCCCAACAATACCATTGTATACTATACATAGATAGGTGCAGATGTTTTCATAAGTAACTCAAGAACACATCTTTTTTTTCCTCAAAGAAGTATGGAAAATTTTACAAGATAAATTCCAAGTTAGTTAACAAAGTTTTAACAAATTCAGGAAGAGCAGGAAGTGACTCTTACCCCCTTCGAAGCCCTCCTAGAAAAGAAGTTATTGTTATCATTATCTCTTTTTTTACTTTCTAAATCCCCAGTTAGATGGTGATTTGGAGCTTCTAGCAAATTCTGATTGTATGTAATGGCTATTAATTTATCTAGTTAATTATATAAAACATCAAAGCATTAAGGTAAATTAAATTATCAGAGATTACTCAGAACTGAGCATTGGTTCATTGGCTCTAATAAAATGAGGTATAAATGTAACTCAAACCACACAGCTGGGTTTGGAGAATGTTGCTGTAGAGAAAAATAACTTACAGCTATAAGTATTAAGATTGCCAACCACCTATAATTTAAACATTCATATTGAAAATGAATAGCATTGTGAGACTAGATATCAATTCTTGAAGCCATTGTGGTAATTCAGAGAAGGCCTTAGTCTCTTAAAAAAAATGGGTTTTAAAAATTATAGGAATGGCCAGGCGGGGGGTGGCATAGGCCTTTAATCACAGCACTTGGGAGGCAGAGGCAGGCGGATCTTTGACAGTTCCAGGCCAGTTTGGTCTACAGAGCAAGATCCAGGACAGGCACCAAAGCTACACAGAGAAACCCTGTCTCAAAAAAAGCCAAAAAAAGCCAAAAAAAAAAAAAAAGCAAACAAACAAAACTCAATTTTATGTCCTTTCCAACTTGGGCCCAGCAGAATGGCTCCCCAAAGAAGGGTGGTGAGAAGAAGGGCCGTTCTGCCATCAGCGAGGTGGTGACCCGAGAATACACCATCAACATTCACAAGCACATCCATCGAGCGGGCTCCAAAAAGCATGCCCCTAGGGCACTCAAAGAAATCCGGAAATTTGCCATGAAGGAGATGGGTACTCCAGATGTGCGCATTGATACCAGGCTCAATAAAGCCTTCTGGGCCAAAGGAATAAGGAATTTTCCATACCGTATCCGTGTACATTTGTCCAGAAAACGTAATGAGGATGAGGACTCACCAAACAAGTTCTACACATTGGTAACTTACATACCTGTTACCACATTCAAAAATCTACAGACAGTCAATGTGGATAAGAACTAAGCTGCTGAGTGTCAAATAAAGTTGGAGAACTACCATCAAAAAATTATAAGAATAGATGTGTTGGTTTACATGGTGAGTTCTAAGTCACTAAGTTCTAGCTTGGTTTACATAGTGAATTCTAAGTCAGCTAGGGCTATTTAGGCAGACTACATAACCAAAATGAATCTAAAGTATCTTTTGTGTTTATATGTCTTGATACACATAAGTGTATATGCTTGTGGTGTTCTATATTCCAGAAAATGATGTCCAGTGTCCTATTCTTTTATTGTTCATTATTTCAAAAATGGTCTCTCACAAAAGCTAGAGATGAGCTGACAGCCAGGAAATACAAGACATTCTCCTGTCCTTTACCCCAGTTCTCCAGTACTAGGCTTACAGGCACATAGACAAGATTGAGATTTATATGGGTGTTAGGTTCTGTACCTTGGTTCCTCATATCTGCAGAGTAGGCACTCTGTTCACTCACCCATCTTCAGCTTCACTGGAATAATTTTGTACTGATTGTAGAACTCTGTAGTTTTCTTTCTTGATTGTAACAAGGTGGACACCTCTAGATGCTGTAAGTAGACTTCCAATAGCAGATGTGAACAGAGATATGGTTTTGAAACTTGTTTGCTCCGGAGCATCTCTTGACAACTAGAACTGTGCCTCTACCTGTCCAGTACCCTGACAAGCTCACAGTCAGCAAAAAGAAGATCTACACAAGGGGAAGAATAAAACTTGAGTCAATACCATATTTGTAGGCACTGAGTCAAACTTCCAGAGTCTGACCTCAAGGTTTCTGCTCCTACTGTTGCTTTCTTCTTCTTCTTCTTCTTCTTCTTCTTCTTCTTCTTCTTCTTCTTCTTCTTCTTCTTCTTCTTCTTCTTCTTCTTCTTCTCCTCCTCCTCCTCCTCCTCCTCCTCCTCCTCCTCCTCCTCCTCCTTCTTCTTTTCTTCTCCTCCTCCTCCTCCTCTTCCTCTTCCTCCTCCTCCTTTTGATTGATTAATTTATTATATATACACAGTGTCCTGCCTGCATGTATGTCTTCAGGCCAGAAGAGGGCACCAGATCTCTCATTATAGATGGTTGTGAGCCACCATGTGATTGCTGGGAATTGAACACAATACCTCTGGAAAAGCAGCCACTTAGCCACTGAACAATCTCTCCAGTCCAGGTTTGTTCTTCTTGCACATTTAAGCACAGTAAAACTTGGGGAAAAGGTTTCCACATGACAATTATCACAACAAAGCTTTAGGCAAAGCTACGTTGATATTCCCTAGCAAAGTAGCAAAGCACCTGTAATCTTTACAATAAGGAAGGATTTATGATAAGCATCAGGGTAGATTCTATTTGTGCAAGATGCAAAGAAGATGGGGCCTCTTTCAGAAAGATGAGTTTTATTCACTGAGAGTCAGAGCTAAATATTAGGGCCTAAAAAGGGCTCAGAATATTGTCGGAATTCAGGTGGAGTTTGGCTCCTAATAGAATAGCAAAGGATCACCAGGTTATCTGACCGCTTTCACTCTGGCATTCCAGGTGACCAGCCATCATTCATTTCCTTCCATTGAAGAATACAGGCCCATGTGACTGACAATCCTGGTTTCTCCAATGTTTACTCAAAGAAGTGCTTCCTAAATCTACCAGGAAATAATTAGTAAAGTCAAAATATAGTTGACCTCTCCATTAGAGCAGACACTAGATCAAACCATTGTGGAGCTAAAGAATTCAGTAGAAAAAAAAAGTTAAGAGTGAAATATTTTACCCCTCATTAGATACTTCATCATTTGTCTCCTTTATTTTTCTCTGGCTTTGTTCTTTCTCCTTCCTTCTTTCCTTTCTTTTTCCTTCCCTTCCTTTCTTTCTTCTTTTACATTTGTAATGTATGTTCAAAGTATGGTCTTCAAAGTATTCATTTTCTGTAACTCCTCAATTACAAGATTTTCATTTATGAGAGCATGTTAAAGGAGATAAAAATGATGCCTCTAATGAAGATATTTGGGTAGACTGCTGTAGAGATTTTTGACACTTCCTCTTCCAAGAAGAAACATAAGATGATAATAAGAAGCTCCTTACAATTAGGACAATCATGTTGAAGATAGCATTTTTACCTTGGAAACCCCAATTTTGTTTTACTATGACACATAAGAGAATGATGTCAGGACATTAAGTAGAAGCTGGTTGATGATGGGCCACACACATTGTGGGAAATTGTTGTAGAGACAATTGACAGTCAAGATATGTGCAGTCCAACTCTAAGCTAAGCACTGACTTCTGAAAGGACTGTAGCTGACACTGAATTCCAACATGAAGCCTATAGAGATGAGGAAACTGTTTATCAATCTTGTCATGTTTAGTTTGGGAGGTGAGAAGGTGAGAAATTGGAGCTGCCAACGGTGACAAGTGACAAGTTATTTCGTTTTTAATCTCAAGTGTGTATGTGGTTAGCTGCACTGTCAGTAATGTGATTTTTCCTGTCATTGTAATAGAACTGAGTTTTATTCATCACCATGTGGATTCACTTTGACTTGAAATAAGTCAATGAGTTACAATCAACCATTATTATCCCCCATTGTGGACACTGTATGGAAATATTGCAGGTGTCAAGAATATTTAAGTTTCTGAAGACATCAAAACATTTTGATATTATTTTTAAATGTTATTTCATTTTTTAAGATTTTAATATAATTATTTTCTTCTACCCTTTACTTCCTCTAATCCCTCCCATATACCCCTCCTTCCTCTGTTTCAAGTTTACCACCTCCCTTTTTCATGAATTTTGTTACATATATGTATATCTAAACATATGTGTTCATTTATATATAATATTCATAAATTCATAAATTCAACCTACTCCTTCTATACAGTGTCATTTTCATGTATGTTTTTTAGTGATAGCTTTTTGGTTTTGAATAACCAATTGGCATGCTTTTTCCTGGTGTCAAAGAGAAAATTAAAATAATGGCAGGTTAATTTTGCAAATGGTAAATACCTTAGTTGCTACTTGTAACCTAATGAAAATTAAAGGGATATTTTGATATCTTTTTTCCCACATGTTAGCACATTCCATCTCAAGTCAACATTTCTAGAAGATAGTTTGGAAAGCTTTTGTCACAATCCCAGGGCAGCAAGCTACAACATCTAGAGAAATACACTATAATGTAAAATATGAAGAAACTTGGCTCAGGATGTGTAGTGTATTAGCCTGATGTTTCCAAACCTACATTTTTTAAATGTAGTTTTTCTTTTCAAAATTCCCATCTTTTCATGACTCTCATCCAGTAGTATATCAATAGTAAGTAGTCTTGGTTTGGTCATGTTGATGCTCTTTTTTTAATGGAGACACAGTATGTCCAGTTTAGGTTCATAGTTTTGTTAAAATATTTTAAAATAAATTTAGAAGGAACATGGGGGAAAATTTACTAGAGTTTAAAATGGCCAGCAAGGTACTAATCTTTTCTGCTGCCTTAAGGAGGAAAACAGAGAAGAGATAGAGAGAGAAAGTCTTGCCTTTTGCAATTCAATTAGACAAACAGCAACAAGATAGAGTGCAAACAGGGCTACAGAGCAAGATGGGGGAAAATCACAGTGCTTCAAACAGCATGCCCAAGCTTTGCCCTATACCTGAAAAAAAAAAAAAGTACATAGAAGTAAGGAAAGGAAAAGTTACCCATTCCTTAGGATGTCAAAGCACAGGTAGTTTGACTGGAAGAGTGTCTGTCATCTGCTGCCTTGAGAGCTCCATAACTGGATCACCAATAAAGGGCCTCCTTGGAAAGGTAAGTGTATTATCTCTTTAAGGGATAGTTAGTCCTCCCATCGTCTTAGCATGTTCAAATGAATCAGAGCCAGGAAAGTGATAGACTCCTGACCAAGCTGCATTAACTCTTAAAAAGAGGCAACATTATTTGAGTAGCTTACAATGTCAGTTCTCTTCCCAGGGCCCAAGTTTAGATGTAGATGCTTTAGAATAATATCTCTGATGCCTGTGTTGTTTTAAGTGATAATTTGACCCTAAAGAGAGCACACTCTTCTAAGTTTTACCTAGGAAACTTAAGGTAAGATCCATCCTTAATCAATGACTTTCATGTCTACAAAACTGTCTTAGCAAATTGACAATAATTATTCCAAAATTGTAGCACAAATCCTAATTGATCTTAAAAAATTTGAGCCAAATATCAGGGTAAATGCTGAAAGATCAGAGAGAAAAGAAACAAACACAGCCACCTCTCTCCTCAGCCTAAAGGACCTGAGCTCTTGTCTCCTCAGGCCTTATCTTCCTTTCTCTACCCAGCCACACCACATTTTCTGTCTCATCCTCCCAAGTACTGGGAGCAAAGGCAAGAGATCCCAAGTGTTGGGATTAAAGGTGTGTTACTACCACTGCCTGGCCTTTATGGTTAACTATTGGCTGACTTTGCCCTCTGATCTTCAGGTAAGAGTTGTTTGTTAGATCATACACAAAATATCATCACACATAATAAAGCAGAATTATAAGTGGCATGAAATAACTATGCAATTATAAAAGGAATGTGTGTTTAAAGGAAAGGAGGTCAGCTGAGGTGTAAGGTTATCCTCCTGATTAATTATCTATTTGAACTTCCTCTACATTCTTTCCTGTTGTGTTATCATTGTTGTTGATACTGTTCCTCTTTCTTCAATGTATACTCTCATGTCTGTAACTTGAATATGACATTTGAAGTATTTTGGTTTCAATTTGGTCTTTGTTTGTTGTTTTCTCAGTTGAAAAAATGTTTTCCAGACACCTTATCTGAATATCCAACAATCTCATATAGAAAAGATGCCTTTCTGGAGTAATACGGATAAGTTTTTCCAAGAGAAATACGTAGGTTCAGAAGCATATTAATAATAATCTTTAGGTTCCCTGCCTGAATTTCAATATCCTTGCTTCAACCATCTCATTCAATTTAATCCTAGAAAATTTGTGTGTTTCAGAACAGGGGACTGTGATTGCTAATTGTATCTTCTTGTCAGAATGACAAAGGAGACAAGCATCAGCCAGCAGTTGTGTCTATGAGGGTTTGAGAAGTCCACCTTAACTGTGAGCAGCATCACTCCATAGGCTGAATAAAAGGAAAAAGCAAGCTGATTATGGGAATTCACCTCTGTCTTTTTCCTGACTGGGCACAATGTGAAAAGCTAACTCCTTCTCCAAACATTGACCAAACATTCTACTCTATGATGTAGTATATTCCTTGGAATTGTAAAAAGATGAATGAAAGACAAAGATATATGTAAACTGAAGTTTCTGCCCCACCAGCAACTCCTAAATAAACAGCAGCCACTTCTTAAATTATCACACAGTGGCTTATATTAATTATAAATATTTGCCCAATGGCTCAGGCTTATTATTAACTAGCTCTTACACTTGAATTAACACATAATTTTTGTCTATGTTTAGCCACGTGGCTTGGTACCTTTTCTCAGTATGGCATTCTCATCTTGCTTCCTTCGCATCTGGCTGACATCTCCTGATTCCACCCTTCCTCTTCCCAGCATTCTTAGTTTGGTCGCCTTGCCTAATCTTCCTTCCTGGCTACTGACCAATTAGCATTTTATTACACTAATTGGAGTGACAAATCTTTACAGTGTACAAGAGGATTATTCCACAGCAGGTAGATTCCAGGAAGAAACATAATCACTAAAATGTAATCCAGAGAAGAATAGCTATTATTTTACTGTAGAACACCATTTCTATATTAGAAGACAAGCTGTTTATTCTCATATTGTTTCTTTGCCCCCTGCTTCAGGAAGAAAGAGAAAAATCAATTGGTAAAACAGTGAACTACAGACATCAGGAAACTCTGTGTCAGCTATAAATTAAGGATACTGAGATTCTAGTTCCTCTTCAAGACTCATATTGCATGAGAACCTGGAAGATTGAGGGATAAAGAGTCAATGATGAGAACAAGTATATTCTAAAGGAAGTTCTGTAGTTTTATTCTGCTTGACACTTCTTTATTGATAATAATGCAGAAGGGAGACTAGAAAAATTAAGGCAAAGAGTTAAGAGGGTAATGAATCAGAGAAAGTAAAAAGCACTGGGGCCAAATATGGTACATATGCATGGTTTATAGGAGAAATCTGTATGAAATCTAGCACCACATAATGAATATGTTAATTAAAAGGAGTATGTATATACATAAGTTATAGATAAATACAAACTGACATTAATGTTATATGTTTATTATGGGGTTCAGTAATAAACTAAGAGATGTACACTCTAGGATTGATATCAGCAACCTGTGACGGTAAAAAGTTTATTTGATTGGTCCCATACCTTTATTTTTATTTCATGTTTTCTTACTGAAAAGAACTTTTTAGTGGGTTCTACCCCTCAACTGTCCTATTTTGATAACCTTTTTCAAAGAGCTACTTGCACATAATTGGTAAGTAGTGAGCCACATTGGGTTTGTGTATTTATCAAAATAATTATAAAACTAGGTATTGGGACTCAGTCAAGAAGATTTTCTAGTTACCTGAAATTGAAGCTCAAATTGTGGATGCAATTATATAAAACTTGATGAGGTAAAAATAAAACTTCATCATCTCATTTTAACAAAAACTTTTCTTATCATTGTTTCTCCTATCTTCAATTTTACAGGGTTCCAGGGTTACTGAAAGCAGAGAATGGGATTAGTCCACAAAGGAATTGTAAAAAAATTCTAAGCACAAGATTATTTTTTATTCATCCTATTGTTGTAATTTGTAAAATTAAAATTAGATAATCCCTAAGGGTATTTACTTAGATGTCCATCATTTTAAAATTGGAAAGTTTTTCTTTTTCATAGATATGACAGTGGTTTCTCATTGAATATCATGTCTCACACTGGAGCTGCTATTCATAGTCAAGCATCCTACTATTACCCTAGCAATTCCATGTGACTTTCAGGAATACCTAGGTAAATAGCAATTCATCTTGATAACAAGAAGGAATAAAACATTGTGCTGAATTAAGTTATAACTCTACTTTAATTTTTTATTGATTATATACTTTATGTAAATATATTGAGTACTCAGGCAAATGAAATCCAAATTTTAATAGATTACATGAAAATTTATGTCCTATGTTACTTCTAGATGAACACAGCTGTATAGTTTCATTATATTGCATTTAAAATGTTTCTTTGAGTTTTGACTTTTTATGGCATATCATGTGATTTTTAAAAAATTTTATTCCTTTTTTTAGATAATTAAATTTTGCATACCGACCACAGATCTTCCTCTCTTCCCTCCTCCAGCCCCTCTATCCTTTCTCCCCAACCCCGACCAACACGCCCCTCATTCCTCCCTCCAACAAGTCAAGGCCTCTCATGGGAGTCAGCAGAGCCTGGTACATTCAGTAGAGACAGGTCCAAGCCCCTCCCCCTGCATCAAGACTGTGAAAGGTGCTCCGCCATAGGTATTTGAGATCTCCATGAGTAAACTGGGCATGAGAGTGGCAATGGAGGATAGGGGATGGAGGATGAGAACATAAGAGTACAGGATGGTCAAGATAGAACAATGATGGAGTGGGAGAACAACGAAAGAGATCCCATGATAGAAGGAGACATCACGGGAATAGGGAGAAACTAGATGATAGAGAAGTTCCCAGGAATCCACAAGGATGACCCCAGCTTAGACTGCTATCAATAGTGGAGAGGGTGCCTGAACTGGCTTACCCCACTAATCAGATCGCTGGATACTCTAAGTGTCATCATGGGCATTTCTCCACTAACTGATGGAAGCAGATGCAGAGATCTACAGCCAAAGCACAGGCCGAGCTCCAGGAGTCCAGTTGAAGAGAGAGAAGCAAGTTTCTATGAGCAAGGGGCATCAAGTTCGTGATGGGGAAACTTTCAGAGACAACTGAACCAAACTTGTGAGAACTCATGAACTTTAGAATAACAGCTATGAGCTTCCATGGGACTGGACTAGGCTCTCTGCATATTCCAGACAGTTGTGTAGCCTGATCTGCTTAAGGGGTCCCCGGATCCATCCCTGGTAGGTGAGCTGGTTTTTTGAAGACTTATGCTGTTTTATCCTAATTCAAGTATTGTTCCCAAACTTTATTATTTGATTTTAACAACCATTTAATAATGATAATGATGATGATGATGATGATGATGATAATGAAAAAATAAGAACATGGTGCCTTGTCCTCAGAGGGAAAATCATAACCTGGGAGACTAGACAAATAAATTCATGAATTTCAGCTAAAAATAAGCTAAAGTTAAAAGCATTGACAGATGAAATTATATTGCAGCTGCAATATAGTCCACCTGTGGACTAAAGCTGAGGGATAATTGCTAATGCTTCTAAACCAAAGTCATTTGTGCATGGGTCTGGACATGTCTGGAACATGCTGTAAAAACTGTTTGTCATACAGCCACTTAAAGGCATAATTACCCTTGAGGGAACAGGGCACACAGTGTTTCAGAATCAATGATGTTATATGACAGAAGTTTGAGGATATTGGACTTATTCATCCTAAGAAATGAACATTAGCCTTTTTTGACCTTATCAAAACCATAGAATTCTGAGAGTCATAGATAAAGTTGATTTATTTTTTCTCTCTACTCTAAAAATCAATAGGAGGAAGAAATGATCTTGAAATCAAGAAACCAAGACTTGCAACAAAACTAAGATGTAGGCTTTCCATTCACACATTCACAGTGTGGAACAAACTGTAACCATGATTGAACCTGCCAGATCAGTAGAGCTGTACCATGCCAGTATGCATGTGTATGCTTTTGTGTGTGTGTGTGTGTGTGTGTGTGTGTGTGTGTGTGTGTGTAAGTATAAAGGACTAAGAGTTAGACAGATCCCTGAAACACAGACAGATATGAAAAGGGGCCATAGATAAATATTCACCTTCCAGTATTGATGTAACCAACCGTCTTATTAAATAAGAAACACAGAAATAATGCAAAAGAGAAAGCCGAGAGGTCAGAGCTCAGAGCTAAAATCTCACCCTTCTGCCTGTGGTGTCCCAGCTTCCCGAATGAGGGCTCTATTTCCTGTCTGTTCGTCTATTTAAAGTATTTTGTTCTGCCTTCTCATTGGTTGTAAACCCAAACACGTGACTGCCTCGTCACTGTCTGAATGTACAGCCCCCTAGGTCTTAAAAGCATATGTCTCCAATGCTGGCTATATCCCTGAACACACAGATATCTATGGGATTAAAGGCGTGTGCCACCACCGCCACCCTCTTGCTATGGCTCTAATAGCTCTGACCCCCGGGCAACTTTATTTATTAACATACAATCAAAATCACATTTCAGTACAATTAGATTACCACCACATTCCAGTGCTATGACAATGACCTGGAAACCTGAGACAGTGGTGTGGCATGCTTTTCTCCCTCTAGTTGGACCTTTTTCTCCTCCTGCCTTCTAGTTCAGCTTGTCTGATAAACTCAAAGCCAGACATGGATATGTTAACTCAAATCTGTGGTCCTGACTGCTTCCCTAAACATGTCACAATTTACCTAAATAAATTAGGGAAATTAGATCCCAAACCAGGCCACTAAAGGCCATAAAGTCACATGCCCTCCAGAAGAGTATGGACTTAAGGCAACCAGAGTCCCTGTAAACTATTTCAGAGTGTCTTTTCTCTGTGTCCTTTTTTATATGTGTTTTGCTTCACCTTTAATAAGAGTACATTTCATCTGTTCATACACTTGACCTTGTATGAGATTTTTTTCCATGATGTTATTTGTTGATTTGAGTTTTTAACATATCTTTTAATTCTTTAACAATCAGAGAAAGTAAAGCCAATCCTGATCCCTACGTGATAATAAGGGTATGTTCGTTGTTGTAGAATATTATTTTAAGATGTGTTATATTAAAAAAAAAAAAAAAAGCCAGGCGGTGGTGGAGCACGCCTTTAGTCCCAGCACTCGGGAGGCAGAGGCAGCAGAGGCAGGCGGATCTCTTGTGAGTTCGAGGCCAGCCTGGTGTACCAAGTGAGTTCCAGGAAAGGCACAAAACTGCACAGAGAAACCCTGTCTCGAAAAACCAAAAAAAAAAAAAAAAAAAAAAAGATGTGTTATATTTGTTTATGCTGTGGAACGTTTGTTTAATGATAAAAAGATGTGTTGCATTCTTTTATGTTGCATCTGTTAAACTCTGTGAAGCTGTGTTACTGTGCCTGTCTAAAACAACTGATGGTCTAAAAAAGAGCTGAACAGCCAATACTGAGGCAGCAGAAAGGATAGGTGGGGCTGGCTGGCAGACAGAAAGAATAAATTGAAGGAGAAATCTGGGAAAAAAGGAAGAAAGAGCTAGAGAAGGAGAGGGCCATCCACCAAGCCACCTAGCTACATAGTCAAATGTGGAGTAAGAATGAAATCAAAGGTATATAGAAATAAAGAAAGATAGAAGCACAGAGGCAAATGATAGATGGGGATAATTTAAGAAAAGCTGGCTAGAAATGAACCAAGCTTAGGCCAAACATTTACAATTAAGAATAAGCTCCCATGTTGGTTTACTTGTGAGCTGGATGGTCGTCCCTCAAAAGACCAAAGATCAAAGAGCAAAAACAGTTCATGTATGTGTTTATGTGAAAGTATGTATGTGTATGTGACAGAATGGCCGTGGGTCTGAGTATGCATATGAGTACATGTGTGAATGTATGTTTGAATATGGGTGAGTATGAATATAAGCCTCTGTCTATGTGTATGCATATTTGTGAAGTGAATATATGTGTATGTATAGGTGTTTGAAATGCAATTAGATGAAGACATGATGGTTGACTCATAAACCCTTACAAATAGGGATACCACGTTATTATTGTACAAAATTAATAAAACAAAAGATTTCTCTTGTGATGATAATCCCTAGGTTTGCCCTATATCCTATTATTTTCTCTTAATACTAATTGTAGAGTCATAAAACATCAGTGCCATGCAACTATTTCTCTGTATTTTAAGTTCAATATCACATCTAAAGTAATTAAATTTAAACTTGATTTTATGGTAAACCATTGTAGAATTTGATATTGAAATATGATTTCTGTAGTTTCTCTGCTGCAATGTATAGAATGGTGTATTTTCAAACAATCAGCTCCAGGAAACAAACTTAACAATTACTGAAACCAGGTCTCCAAAATGAAAGTATACTATACATAGCATCACAAATTTATTTGGCAATATAATTTTGCGATGGAACAGAGTAAGGGAACATACACAGACCTGCTTTTTTAGGCACATTATGGTAAATGATCACTTATTACACAATTCCAGATCAATGCTCTCTCTGTTAATAACCTGTTTCTGTGTCCCACAGACAAAACTAAATTTCAAGAAACAATGAACTATATTATCAAATGCTTATTTTTGTGAAACAGCAAAATTCACAGATGCTCTGGTAACTGCCCAGTTTATAATTTTTCATGTTTCAGTATGATAAATTTAAAAAAGTAAACAGCAAACAAATAAATTCTGAGGAAAAAATTAACTTCATAATCTAAAGAGTGATTAATCTTGTCTGAAATAAGCAAAGGATGATGACAGCTAGGATTTTTGGAAAGCAGTAAGGTAAAATAACACATGATATGTGAATTCAGCTATGAAGAAATATGTAGCTGGAGATTTTCTCTCCAGCTCCCGCCAAGCCCCGACAGTTCCACAGCCCACTTATAAAATAAACACACAGACGCTTATATTATTTAAACTGTTTGTCCTAATGGCTCAGGCTTCTTGCTATGTAGTTCCTATATCTCCAATTAACCCATATCTATTAGTCTATAAGTTGCCATGTGGCTCGTGGCTTACTGGTACAGTACCTTACATTTCGCTTTTCATGGCAGTGGCTGGCAGCATCTCTCTGACTCTGCCTTCCACTCCCCAGACTTCTCCTCTCTCTTTGTCCCGCCTATACTTCCTGCCTGGCTACTGGCCAATCAGCGTTTTATTTATCAATCATCCACAGCATAAATATGTACATTAAACTACATGTCTTGACTTATGTATTTAAAATTTGATCTTTTTTTTAAATGAAATTCTTTATGAAGAGATCCCATTCCACAAGATGGGATCTATACCAGGCACCCTTATTATTGCCATGAACCTGCACCTTTGTTAAGTGGTAGGCCCTGGTAGAGAACTTACTACTATTACTTACTCTATTAAACAGACATTGAATTAAAATCCTACTGATTAATCACTATACCCATAGGTTAGTGGATCTCTTAACACTCATCATAGAAGCTTGCACATTGAGTGTCAATTAAAACATGGAAATACTAGTCAAGTGAAGAAAATAAGGGACTATTGAGGCTCAGTCCTCTATGGTCAGTATATATGACACCCAAAGACTCTGGGATACTTGTGGGAAAAGAGACAGGAAGACTGAATGCAAGAGTCACAGGCAGTGGATGACTACAACCAGGGTTTTCAAAAAAATAACAGAGCAGTTGAATGCATGAAATGTCAGTAGTTGTGATAACGTGTACAAGACTTTCACAAAGTCATGTCAGACAAAACCCAAGCATTGCATGGAGATAATCATGAAGTGATTGATGATTGACTGATACTGTAGGAGGGAGAGACAGTTTTCTTTAAGGATGTATCTTGAGGTAGGTGAAACATACTCCAATGAACTGGACTCTAGTAATTTGACTGGATTTGATTTAAAATAAGGACATAAAGTTGAGTCTATATGGGATAGAGGGTAGACCTGGAAGAAATTGTTGGATAGGATGAATATAATAAAAATACATTGTAAGAGATTCTCTAAAATATAAATATAACTTTGAAAATAAAATAAAAATACAACATTAAATTCTTAGTTGTATGTTTTTGAATAATGTGTATCATTAGAAAATAAATATAATTAATTTTAACTATTCTGATTAATAATTCAGCTCCAAATTCAATATGGTAAAGGTAAATTCATTACAACATTTTTTGAAGATGAGTCAATGATATTTCTATTGTTAAAAGTTTAAATTCATTTAATATCTATAATAACCATACTTAAAATGTCCACTACTAAATGCTTTGACAATTTCACTCAAAGATTGCTAGAATGTTTTGATTAGAAGGTATTTTACTCAAACTGAAAGCCCCTGGTAGATCCTGATGTTCTCAAATAATCTGCCAGCCTTCTCCTAGAATGTGTGTTAACTGTAACCCTGACTAGACTAGATTAATAATTACATAAAAACATGTATTTTTCTAAAGTTGTGTTGGATGCATTGAAATAAATGGCTTTAAAAACCGCAGAAACTATTAACCTTATTCTCACAAAGATGAATTTGACAAGTTGAGCTTCTATTGATTCAAAAACATTCCTCTCAGAATCCATCCTGCTGATAGCTTTTAGATATTATTATGGCTCAAGGAATAATCAATATTGGTGAGACTGTGTGCTAAATCTGTTTGTGACTTTCTTTAATATTCCTCTGATACTAGATAGAAATCAAATTTTTACTTCAGAATATGATAGTCCTCAGGACAATAAAAAGATGGTGTTGTCAATATAACTGAGAAATAAGTTGGATTGCTGTTGTCTTTTCTAATTCTTATTTACTTGCTTCTATATAAAGCTGAATAGTTTGTATAGTTTTAAATTTTTTCAGATTTCTAACACAACACCCTGCAAACATTTTTACTGACATATATTTATTGTATCATGCTTCCCATTTAAATATACTAACAGTAAAATTTGTTTTACTAATAAGTTTGTACTTCATATATCAGCTCTCTACAACATCAAGAAAGAGTGTACACTGCAGCTGGACCTTCACTTCAGGTGTGAGATGAGTTCACAGTAATGAGCCTGACTGGCAACACCATCACCCAGGGTTGGAGCCCAATGATACTAATGCAAATTCGAACAGCAGAAAGAGGGATAGACTTTCTCACACTACAATATCTAGAGAAGACCCTGTTTGTGTTTGTTCATGTGCTTGAAAGGAGAAGTTTCTGCTCTTGAGTGGATTAAAGTCACAACAGGACTGGGTCATTGCAGAGCATTAATACCACAGGGGAGTTCAACACTTTGTCTTTCATTGTACACCTTACCATATATTACCTTACAATTTGTTGGGATCAGAACTGTACCACATACATTTGATAAACCTTGCTTTCCCTGTCCTTTTTCAAGATATAAGAAGCAGTTCAATTTGTCTTCACCTGGCATTTGGTATTATATTTTTAAAACAGAGCACGAATTAGGGCAAAGTACATGTAAACAGTCACAAATATACACAAAAAAACTATATTGTTAACATTAGCATATATACACAAATTATGTGTGTGTTTGTGTTGTGGCTATAGAAATATAAATCTGCATTTCTACTATAAAATTGTATTGAATAATCATTAATAAATATATAATGGCTTCCTTGACTTCCTTAATGAAAACAGTAAAACTCAACTTGTTCCCTACAATTCAAAAGTAGCATAACTTTCCTTGAAGTGGTCCCTATGCTCTGAGAAAGCTTCATCCTAACTTTGTGTCACAAAGTTCTCAGAGAAGAGAAAGCACCTACTGGCATCCTTATGGGGCATGATCATGGCAAAAGTCAAATAGAAGTCCACTTACTGTGTGAATCTAAGCAGTCAGTCCAGTCAACTGGATGTAAGGCACTGGATATAGCAATGGCTTGTTTTATAACCCATAGCATGCACCGAGACAAACATTTAAAGTCAATAGGAATGAGCTTCAGTATTTTAGAGTTTCCCAAGACACATATCAATATTATTAATTCTCCAACCATCTCAAAGTATACACATCCCACAAGTGATTTTTGATCTGTATTCTGTGAATTCTACTTGCTAGAATATGATTTGGACAAGATTTTATTATGGCATTATTCTCCATTCACTTTTTGCTTTCTTGTTTAAGTAAAACAAAAACATATTCAATTCACTTTTTACTTTCTTCTTTTAGTAAAACAAAAACATATTCAATCTACCATTCTCAAACAGTATACTTGGTTTGAAACATTAAAATTATTTTGAAATAATTTGAATTTAAATGTACAGATGACCTGTATTTGTGAAAACTTTGTATTTTGAACATGTAGAATATCAGTTTTGTGATCATCTTAGCAATTTTCACCAACAATAAAATCATTCCTTGACATTTGAAGACAATTACTTCCAGGACTCCTCAGAGATACCAAAATCTATAGATGCTCAAATTCTGTTCATGAAATGGAACAGTATTTTCATATAACCTCCATAAAACCTCTACTGTACTTTAAATTGTCTCTATATTACCTGCAATATCTAATACAAAGAAAATGGCATGCAAGTAATTGTTTTGAAAAAATGACAAAAAAAAAATCTGTACAATGTATACAGTACAGATATGACCAATTTTGAACTGAATGTGGTAGTCCAGGTCAGCAGCCAAGTAGCAGCATTCAGTGAGTACCTGAATCCACAAAAGCAGACTCTGAAGGCATAAAGGGTTGATTCTAATATACTATGAATTGTAGATGTAACCAACCATCTTATTAAATAAGAAACACTGAACCAATGTAAAAGAGAAAGCTGAGAGGTCAGAGCTCAGAGCTAAAACATTACCCTTCCTGCGGTGCTCCTACCTCCCCGAAAGAGACCTATTTCCTGTGTGTATATCTTTACATAGTCTTTCTGTTCTGCCTTCTCATTGGTTGTAAACCCAAACACATGACTGCCTCGTCACTGCCTGTAAGTACAGCCCTCCAGGTCTTAAAGGCATATGTCTCCAATGCTGGCTGTATCCCTGAACACACAGAGATCTATGGGATTAAAGGTGTGTGCCACCACCGCCATGCTCTTTCTATGGCTCTAATAGCTCTGACCTCCAGGCAACTTTATTTATTAACATACAATGGAAATCACATTTCAGTACAAATAAAATACCACCATAATTAATTAAATTAATGTTTCATCTATTTCTCTAATGAAGGTATAAGCTTTGTGAGATTGAAACAACTCCACATCTTTATTCTGCTTGTTTTATTCACTTGATGAATCAACATTTTACACCTGAACTTCAAAACAAATAGCTGAATGATAAGTGGATACATATATTACTCAGACTTGCCTTAACTAGCCATTTTGAAAGGCTTATACATGTTGACATAAGAAGTAAAAATTAATAGAAATTGAAAGTCTGATGAAGTTGATTTTATTTATAATTTTTGACTTTGTAGATAGTTTTTATACATTTCATGTCAGTTTATTTTCATATGAATGGTAAATGAAATAAAACTGTCATAAGTCAAGCCTTAAGGTTTTGGTTCCACCTGGTTTAATATTAGAATAAAATTTAAGAACATATTTTCAAATTATCTTATATTTTTATCATAGGCATTTAAATTGGCAGCAAAATTTGTAAATATTTAAGTTTATGTGTATAAATGGACATCTGTCACCTGAAATGGACATAGGTCTTGGGGATCTGTTGTGTAAGACATTGGTATCTCAGTTTATAAATCACAGAATGCTCTTGTGAAGGAACAGATTGTGACACAATTGTAATACAGAATCAAGGTGGCCACTATTAATACCCATAAGAGAAAACAAAGGTCTCAATGTCATGGTTTTATATACTTTAAATAATACTAATAATACATATGTAGGAGCCAGTGGAAAGTGAGAAGTGTTTTAGAATATTATTTTAAGGTGTGTTACTTTT
The DNA here is from genome assembly GCF_004664715.2 of Peromyscus leucopus. Classification (NCBI taxonomy): domain Eukaryota; kingdom Metazoa; phylum Chordata; class Mammalia; order Rodentia; family Cricetidae; genus Peromyscus; species Peromyscus leucopus. Next base: position 44,432,119 of record NC_051071.1, on the reverse strand, counting down.
GTTTAAGCTCTGGAACATTTATTTAATGATGCAAAGATGTGTTGCATTTCTTTGATTAAATAAAATTCACCTGTGGTCAGGAGGCTGAGTCAACAACTACAGGACGGGAAGTGGTAGTGTGGAGCAAGGTGGAAAAGGGCTTTTAAGTGGGAGCAAGGAGAAAGATGAGGGCCTTTTGGGAGAGGAGAGAACAAAGAGAGTAGGATATCAGGGGCCAGCTGCCCAGCTACATAGCAAGTCACAGAATAAGAAACAAAGAAAGGTATAGAGGAATAGAAAAAGAAAAGCCCAGGGGCAAACAGGAGATGAAATAAGTTAAGAAAAGCTGACTAGAAACAAGCCAAGATAAGGCTGGGCATTTATAATTAAGGATAAACCTATGTGTATGCTTTATGTGGGAGCTAGGTGTCTGGCCCCACAAAAGAGACAAAGAACAAAAACAAACAACAACAGAAGAATGCTATAAAATATCCTCTGGATATGAACTTGCCAAAAACAGACATGAACTCACAGCTGCTCTTATGACCTGAACAAGGTCAAGCTAGCTAAAAATCCCAGAATAGATATCACAGATGATTGCCAGGCCACACCCACTATTGAGGAGCTGTTGATTTCCAATAGCACTGCTAGGGAAAGGAATCTCAAAGATGATGTGGTGTTCCTGCAATCCAGTGGACGGTCCCACACCCATAAACTTATGGACAGCACTAATTGCACTTAGTATATTATCAAAACAGCAACAATGACAAAGCAAAACCAAACAAACTTGGAGCTGAATGGAAGGTGTGTGAGCGATATTGGAGGAATTAGAGGGAGTAATGGAAGGAAGATATTATATTTCATTCTATACATTCAAAGATTTTTTTCAAAAATAAAAAAATCAAAAATCATCTTTAAATAATTAAGTAAATACCATAAGTGTAGTTATTTCTAGTTGTTATTTTAAAGAATTGAGAATGGGGACTATCCTTATGTGTTTTTATTTTATTTTTAAAAAAATGGCAGTAATATGTGGGCAACAGTTATGAAGTACTTGTGTATGTCTTGTGTATGAAGGAACCATGGTTTTAACACATTTGAAAACACAAAATTTCATAGCTAAAGAGGAAGACAGGAAGTTTGTAGCCACTTTGGGTAATATGAAGAGATCTTTTTAACAAAAAAAGAAATAAGAGAATAAGGAGGCTGAGAAGGAGAAAAAGGAGGAGGAGGAGAAAACAGAGGAGGAGGTAGATGAAATGATTTTACATGAAGATTTTTGTATTTACCTTTAGCTACAGTCTAAAATTCTGAACTAAACAATCTGAAAGTTTGTCATTATGGTGTATAAGTAATATATTGCTGTTTATGGTTTGCACACACACAAAAAAAACCTGCTATATAATTACATTAAGGAAATATTGCTGTTATTTTACAAAGAAAAATGTCACTAAGGACACACAAACTTCTATTAGCTTACATATTTTTATGAATGTATCCTTACATCTTGAACTAAAATCAAGGGATATCCATTTTCATTTATTGAATGAAAACAAAGATAAATATTTTCCACCAGATTATTATTCTAGGAAATGTAGTTGTTATGTGACAAACCCAGCCTACGTACTCCATGTTTGTTACAGTCCAATAACTATGATAATGTTCATCAATTAATGTTATTTAAATTTATGTTAGTATTGTTTTCATACAATGTGAATACATGATCCAGAATATCACATTTGTGATTTATAAACATTGAATGGTAAACAATTTCCCACACTATGATCTCTTTCTAATTAGAAATCATATTAATCTTAAATGTCAAGAATTCAATTAAGAAACAGAAATATTCCAACCAAGTACTTTCAACTACCTCTTTATTTCAGGCATTATTAATTCTTCTAATTATCAAATTCTTTAGAAACTGTACTGTTACCAAAATGTATCCTTGAAGCTGCCTGTGCATTATTGAATGAATGGACTGATTAATTTAACTTTAGAATCTCAATGGCAAGCACAGTGGTCCAAACAAAATAAATAATAAAGGACTTTTAACAGAAGCATTTTAATTAAGTTTATAATATAATAGGATTGAGTCAGCCTGAATAATGTTCAATTTAAAACTAACAGCATTTTTTTAACAGTTGCATTTGGTTATATAGTTGTGAAATTAATCTTAAGGTTACAGAAAATTTATTTATACTTAGTTTTATAATGGTGTCACCTTAGCATTTTATTATAAATATGTGATAAAGTGAAGAGAATACAAAAATATTCCAGTGAGAACACATTCTGCATAAGATTGTGTTTCATTTGTTATTCATTTTAATGCACAGTAATTTTGAACATTTTATAGAAAAAGAAAAGTTATATTTGAATGAATATTGATGAATTCCTTATGCCTCTATCAACTATCTTGGTAGTCATCATACAACAGAAAGAGTTTGCCCTCCGGTTCAAATCAATATATTTTTGTTGTAAAATACAACACACCAAGTAGTTAAGTGTTAGTTTCAAATCTCTAGAATCATTAGTTTACAAAAATATTGAGGTAGGGATTCAATATGAGTATAGACATTGCTCCCTAGGAAAAACATGTATCTATTTCACAATAAAGGATGTAACAAAAAAGTTATAAAGGAATTATTGATGGACTTACTGGGCAAGAATATGTGATTTTAATTTGATGGATTTATTTAGAAAGCAGATTCAAGTGATGGCTGAAATAAAATAAGAGAAATGTAGAATATTTGTATTCATCCGTAAAATGTTGACAGCTCAAACTTTTAATATCAAACAAGTTTATGGATCTCAGATATTTTTCTATGAAACGTGATAATACTGGCATGAATGTGAGGAGTCACAACATTTGATATGTGTTTGACATATGTTTGCAAGTTTGCATTGGTCTGTAGAGGCCCAGATTTTATTTCAATATACCCAATATTGGCAAAATTTTTATCTGATAAGTTAGGTTTCTTGAATTAATATGCTATTAACATTTTCTGAATAATTTGTCTCCTTTGTACCATGTGGGACAGAGAAGGGAATAAAGGGTTAGATTTTTGCAACTGAGTTTTCCTTTCCATGTACTCATTCTTAAAGAAAAATGAATGATAATCTAGTTCTGACTGAGAAGATATAGGATCTTAGTTACTTTCCTCTTGCTGTGGCAAAACCCCATGGTCCAGGAAACTAATAAAACAAGGCATTTAATGTGGACCTACACTTGCAGAGGGTGAGTCCATGAGCATCATGATGGGGAGCATGGTAGTAGGCAGGCAGTCTCATAGTAGAAGCAGTAGCTGATAGCTTATATTCTTGATACAGAATCAGGAGACACAGAGAGTTGAGTGCTAAGGACATGGACTTTTGATCTCAAAGCCTATTCCCAGTGACATACCTCTTCCATCAATGCCTCTTGATAATTCTAAAAAATTCCATCAACCAAGCATTCAAATATATGAGCTTATAAGGGCCATTGTAATTCAAACCATCACACATACCTTTGTCAGTAACAGAAAGATGCCATAGTTCATAATTAATTTGGAAAATTGCATACATATTGAATTACAGATTAATTAAACTACAGAACTTCATAATGGCATACATTAGTCAAATATTTATTTTAGTAACAATCCAAGAGATGAATAGCTCTGAGAATGATGTTCCTATCTTGTCAACTCCCATCTGTAAGATTATATTCATATGTCACCTTAAATGAAATTTTACTTTATATCTGAGAATAAGGTCCTTTATAAAAGTAAATTTCCCATACTTTATTATAAGGATAATGTCACAGGTGAAGATACGATGAATTAACTTACAGTGGTGTGGAGGAAATGTGGTTTGAACAGTGCAATTCCTGCTCTGGCCCAGGACCAGATCAGGAGCATCCATATCTGGTAATCCATGCACAGATGACTGTAATTCTATCTCCAGGGGTTCTGGTTTCCTCTTCCAACCTCTGAGGGCATCTGCATGAACCTATGTGGATACCTGGATACACACACACACACACACACACACACACACACACTTTGGAAATCAATATGGCACTTTCTTAGAAAATTGGGAATCAATCTCCCCCAAGATCCAGCTATACCACTTTTGGGCATATGCCCAAGAAATGCTCAATCATACCACAAGAGCACTTGCTCAGCTATGTTCATATCAGCATTGTTTGTAATAGCCAAATCCTTGTTGAGTAAATTTTAAAACACTTCAGGCATGTTGGATTCATTGAAGTGTTCCATGGAGACTGGCAATGGGGAATAGTGTATACACTTAAAGTTGGTATAAAATTGTGTAGTAGTTTTCTCTGAGATTGACATTAAAACACTAAGCTACAAGATTATGACTTCAGAGTCAAGGCATGTACACCCCAGCAACATCTTTTCTTTCTCTCTCACCATAGCATAAATTCATACTGTACCACAGTAGCTCTACAAAGAAACATTTTACAGAGCATAGAATTCAGTTTATTTTGTTAAATATGGATTATACCTGCCTCATATTTAGAAAGTTCTCAACTTCTCTTACTTCAATGAATATAGACTTTTTTGAATGGGATGTGAAATGCAGGGAAAGCCCTATTGGTTTGAACATGGTGTTTTATTGAGGTACATTTTGAGGCAAGTTCTAAACTTCTTTGTACAAAAGACTGAGAAAATATACAGAGTGGAAAGTTTATTGATAGGTAGATAAAGAATGCTGAACAAGCATGGCTGTGAACGCAGTCATCCTTTGAGTATAAGATAAACAGTATGAGAGACAGAGAACCCATGAGATGGTGTCTGCAAGCATATATTTTTGCCTTTATTTTTGTCAATCTTTTCTAAGTTATTAATTATACAAAATATTTCATGAGTTTTGTGTTTTTTGTTTTGTTTGTTTGTTTGTTTTTTGAGACAGGGTTTCTCTGTGTAGCTTTGCACCTTTACTGGAACTCACTCTGTAGCCCAGGCTGGGCTCGAACTCACAGAGATCCGCTTGCCTCTGCCTCCCGAGTGCTGGGTTTAAAGGCATGTGCCACCACCGCCCAGCTCATATTTTTATCATAACATGCAAGATAGTATAGACTCTACTCTTTTAATAGTATTAATTTATTAATTATTTGAGGATTTCATACATTTACATTGTGTATTTTGACCTTATATAGTTGTTTATGTGGGAGCTCCCCCTCAACACCTGGCATCCTGGCATCCCTATACCCAAAGAGTCTGGAATGTTCTAGTGGAAGATCCACCTCACGTCCCCTCCCCCATCTCTTCCCCCAAACCCACCACTTCAAAGCCCACCAAGCATAGCTCCTTCCCCAGAGAGGCTCAAGACCACACCCACAGTATCTATAAGCTACATCCCAGAAAACAGACACTTGGCTCTTCTGGTCTCTCATCCCTATCTCTTCTCTTCGGGGCTTAGGGGATTGGAATCACCTGGAATACTTCCTAATTTGGTCTGATTTGGATTGCTGCATCAGCAGAGAGGCCTATCAGGGTGCAAAAAAAAAAAAAAAAAAACCTTATCAATAGTATGTAAATTTTATGCTGACATTAATAGAATTAAGTGGAAAATATATAGCTATGTTTATTATTTTGAGAAAATGAACAGAATATTTAGTTAATTGTATGAATTTCTCCTTACGTGTTAGATCCCACTTAGTATGAGCAAAGAATCCTCGGAGCACAAGGAATGACAAAAGCAATCTGAACAGAAACCTTTTCAAAGTCATGCATTTTGGAGCAAGGAGAAAAAATTAAGCAGCAAGATTTCACCAGAATTTCACCCTGGTGCTAAACCAAGGAAATAAAGAAAACAAATTAAAAAGTGAAAGAGTTTAATAATGACTGGAGGTACTTTATGTAAATAATCACCAAAGAGCAATGGAAAGAGGTCGTTCAATGGCTGAGATACAAGATAGGAGGCTAGTCATGGGGGAGAAACTTTTATTTGCCAGAGATTTGCACTTAATTAGTGCAAAATCATTACAAAAGTTTGGAAATAAATATTTGACAACAAAAATCAATGCATACTGAATTAAGGATAAGGTTCTAAATATTTCAATATAATATAACATAACAACTGAATTTTGCTGATTAGAATAGTGAGATAATATGTCACAAAGAAGGAAACAGTTTTGAAATTGCCTGGCCTTAATACAAAACCAAACCACTGATTACAGCCTAGAGAACTGGCTCTTTGGTAGAGATATAACAGAGATGAGCACTGGTTTGTATCCCTAACATCACAACAAAACAAAAACAAAATAAAATCGATCTCTTTCCTGATTATACATTTTAGGTGTATAGTCTTCTAGAAGCATCCTTGAACTGACTTTTCTGAAATGGTTTGAAAATTAACACCAGAAACAAGAAATAAAAAGATACACTTAAGAAAAGAGAAGAAATAAGTACAATCAGGCGAAATGTGAAGCATCACACTGGATGTGGGTCAACTTTGAATTTTAGATGAATACTTGAACCACAATTCATCTGAATTAGGTCACCCATCCCTGGTGACACATGTATTTCAGAAATTAACATTGACTTTCATGTCATTGAAATATTTCTTTTTTTCTTCATTATATCTTTTCTTTTCATAAGATTAAAATATAATCACATCAGTTAACCCTCCATTTCTCCCTCCAAATCCTCAAAGATACCCCTTCTTGCTCTCTTTGAAAGTTATGTCTTTTCCCATCAATTGTCATTACACACACCACCACCACCACCACCACCACACCACACATACTCTTAAATACATAAATAAAATCTGACTTGTCTGTACAATGTTACTTATATGCATATTTGAGGGATGACTCTGATAAGGACCAGCCAGGACACAGAAAAACTTCAGCTACAGCTGACCATTTGGTTTCCCTTAAGCCTTTAGGTTGCTCTTTCCTAGAGAAGACTACTTATCTTGCTTTCAGCATTCTGTGGTTGTTTGAAGATCTTTGTGTAGGGTTCAAAGCCCTCTTGTGTAGAAGTTTTCTCCCATATAGCAACGTTCCATCCTGCAGAGAAGCTTCTCAAGACAGAAGATAAACAACTCAAAACAGCTCTAGGAAGTCCTCAAAACTGACCAGATTCACTTGGTCTTTCCTTGTGCCACCAGAGTAAGCAATAAAGATGCCTGAGAGTCACTGTAGACAAGCCTGTGACCAGCCCAGCCATCTGGAAGACATAGAAAGCAGAGCTGCCTAAAAGTGGTTTAGACCAACTGAGTCAGCTGGAAAGGACACTCTCAAACTTCTTGAGAGCTGCCTAAAAAGTGGTTTAGACCAACTGAGTCAGCTGGAAAGGACACTCTCAAACTTCTTGAGGTACAGTGTAGTGTGTGCTAGGTTCCCAGCTTTTACTTCATTAAAAATAAACATCAAACCATGGAAGTACAGGGTAAATATTTCCATGATATGGGTTTCTCTTGGGGCTGAAGACTTGGAGACTGTCTTTGAAGGATTTAAATATAATGTATTCCTATATATATATATATATATATATATATATTTGATGGACATATATATATATTTGATGGACACTAGATTTTTTATTATTTTTTTCTCGGTAATCTCCTTTTCCTCAATTCCAACCTATAGGCTTATTTCTCTGAGTGCTGATGTCAGAATGCAAAAACTGATAGTATGAACTGTTCTTAAATCTCCATGAATGTGAGCCATTTTAGAAAGAGAGAAATTTACCTGTTTTAAAATCTAAGTTTTTGTGAATTCAATATTGAATTACTTATGCAAGAAGTACTTTAAAAGTTCACATGCAAGAACTTTATGAAGACTGAAGATGTTGGAAATACATTTTGAAAGACAAAGAAGGCTTCAAATTAATGTTATTAATCATTAGATTTCATGTTAATAATATATTCAAAATTAATTGAAAGCTATGATATGGTTAAAGATTCTCTTTGAGACCAGAAGATAGCACCTGCCATTTTTCCTTTGTAATTTTATCATGAATTCTTTCTAATGTATTAGGAAACCCTATTGCTATTACATTATGAAGTGAATTAATGAACTTTATTTCAGGTTATAGAATTATTACAAAATCCAGTTTTTAATTAGATTTGGATATTATATATACAAATTAATGATCATAGGCTAAAAACATTATCTACTTGTTTTGCACATAATCTGTTTTGAAATGGTTCTTACCTTGTAGTGTTTTCTTTCAACTCTGCATTTTATCATCATGTAGAAGTTACCAGTTTGTATGTCATCACTTCTCAAGACACATCTGCTCTACTTTTCAGAATGGAGAAATTATAAGGGAGGTCTGCTATTCATCCTTCCTAAAGGAGGGATGGAAATTCTTGAAATAAAGGGCAAACAGAGACTATGAATCACGTTGGTTTACAATGTGTGACACTGCGAAAGTGCTATCTTAATAGTTAGAAGCCCTGCATACTACAGCTAGCCTCTCACAATTCATCTTCCTTCACTTGTACAGTAAGACTTGAAAGTAAATGATGGACTGATACAATCCCTGGTTTTTATTAGACAATAAATTGGTGTTGTCCATGTATCACCTATATGTCAAATTGAAGAGTAAGCTACAAAGTTTTTTATTTGTCCCATTCTTCTCATTGAATGTCTCAGAAAGGTTTCGATGCTTGACACAGTGCCAAAAAGTTCCTCTACCTTTAGTCTTACCTGTGTTAAATAATGAGGCCCAAATCTAACTTCCTCTGAATTTTTTTCATTGTATATCTCACAACATTTTACTGAAAAAATATCAGACATTAAAAACAAATATCATTATTAAAATACATAAATCTAACATGTATATGCTAAGTAGTTCCTGGAATAAAACCATTAATGTCCTTCTTGCTGAATTTAAGGGCTTCTCTACTCTGGGTCCTAGGTGCTCATTTATACTCTTTCCTGACTGAACTATATGATCCAGAATGTGACTGTAAATAATTGTGCCATAGTAATATTTAACATATATCCTCTTCCTTCTTTCCTGTCTGTGTTCCAGCTTTAAGAAAAATCTTTCTGGTGAATAAAACTTTCTTTACTTTAAACAAAGTAACATCTTTGCATTTTCATTGAGTCCATCCTGCCCTTCTCTTCTCTTGTTTAGCCAAGAGCCCTTTTGATTTCAATAGTGTCTAATCGTACATGCATGTATTTACCTGTCTCTTTACTCTTCTTCACTCTCCATCACTGTGACGAACGTTACATATAAAGTAGACCCAGTTCTCATACAACTGTGGTTTTACAAAAGAAATTACTTAAGGATTTGAACTTTAAGATTAAATCCCCAGATTTTGTGTGGATAATGAATAGCAACTTCTCTTTTACAATAAAAAATTGGAAATCATAAAATATTCTTTCCATTTAGATGGAGAGAAATAACACTGTTTTTAGGAGGCTGGAGAGAGGGGGATATGGGAGTGTGATGCCCTTGGCTCTGAAACTGTAACAGGAATCCTGAAGTTTTCTTCCATACAGCCATTCCAGTTTCTGTTCTGTTTCTTTGCAGACCTCAATGCTTCTTCCACTCTAAGTCTCTTCCCTCCTCCAGCAGTCAGGCCCCACTAGCACTTCTGCAGCCTGGCAAACCACTCAGCTGTCACTGCTGTTGTTGACCATCTGCCTCTGCCTTCACTGCTGTTTTTACTTTTTGTTACTTCTTCCTTCATGTTACCAACTGGAACTGCACTGCTCCTAATAAGAAAAAAAAAATGTTCTCCAAAGGGAATCGTTTTTACTGGGACTAATATGCAAAACTAGGGAACATATCCAGGAGCCTTTTACCAATCAATCTGACTTCAACATTAAATTAACAGCACATGACACATGCAACTGAATGTGTGTGTTTAGATCAAGCACATCATTGTGTCCTTACCAACAGTCGATGACTGTGTGAGAGAGCAAGGAAAGAGATACCATGATAGATGGAGACATCAAGGGAACAGGGTGCTAGGGAAGTTCCCAGGAATCCATAAGGATGACCCCAACTTAGACTACTAGCAATAGTGGAGAAGGTACCTGAACTGGCCTACTACAGTAATCACCATTGGTGAATACCCTGTCATCATAGAGTCTTTCTCCAGTAAGTGATGGAAGCAGATGCAGAGATCCAGGTCGAGCTCTAGGAGTCCAGTCAAAGAGAGAGAAGAGAAAGTCTATGACCTAGGGGCATCAAGACCATGATGGGGAAACTACAGAGACAACCAAACCAAATTAGTAGGAACTCATGAATTGTGGACCAATAGCTTGGGAATCTCTATGGAACTGGGATAAGCCCTCTGCACAGACCAGACAGCTGTATAGCTTGACCTGCTTAAAGGGCCCCCTGACAATAGGATCAGGATCCATCTCTGGTGCTGAGCAGGCTTTTTGGAGCCCACTACCTATGATGGGACATCTTACACAGCCGTGGTTCAGGGGGAGGGGCTTGGACCTGCCTCAACTGAATGTACCAGGCTCTGCTGACTCCCCATGGGAAGCCTTGACTTGGGTGAGGTGTAATAGGGGGTGGGTTGCAGGGGAAGGCTGGGGAGTGGGAAAAAGGAGGAGGGGGGATCTGTGTTTGGTATGTAATATGAATAGAAAATTTCTTAATAATAAAAAAGTAAAATAAAATAAAATATCCACTCTTTTAAAAAAAAAGAAAAAAATTGAACAGAACTTTTAAAACATCATTGGCTGAGATTTCACCTTCAGAAGCCAGTGACTGTACAACTTTCCAGGGCAAATGTCTACTACCAAAATGATGATGTTGGAGTAAAAGTAGTCTGTCTGCCTGTTTAACCCACAGTCAGTTTACTCAACACATACTGGGAAACCAAAACCAAAACAAACAAACAAACAAAAGAGTCCAACAGCTGCAGATTAAGGAGTCAACTTGTCCCATAACACATTGCCCTTGCTTATTTACAGGAAAATAAATCTCTCAATAAAGCTTCGGATAAGAATTAAAAACTTGATCATTAAAACAAAATTGCTACTTCAAAATATCTGTGATATAACAAGAATTGAGTTTATAAACTTTATAAAATCTTGTGTGGGATTTATATCTCAGAACACGTTTAGAGTTATATGTAACTGGACCAGTTGAGCACTCTCCTATAGGTCTTTATGTTGTTCTGGGATGTCCTCAAACATCACTTCATTCCTACTAATGAATGCTTCATTGTACCCAGTTTATAAATAAACGTAAACAAATAAAAATCACCCCAACTGTTAAAAACTGTCATCATTATTTCTTAGAGTATGGATATAATAGCTTTGCATTTTGTATTAATTATATCAAAGATTGCATAAGCATGAGCAGTTTTTTAGTTCTCTCACTCATGATTTTGATTTTAATATTTATCATGAATCCTATTCCATGTTTTTTTTCTAATTTACTATTTCTAAGGCCTTCTCCCATCCCTATCTATTCTAAATTGTTTCAAGAATTTCTTCTAAACAAGCAGATTCTCCTGTATTGTTTAAGGAGGGGAGGTGAGAGAAAAAAAAGCAGAGTACTAATAAAATTTGTTGGAATACTATTAGACTTTAGTGGAGAACCAGAGTAACTCTTCTAACATTTTTTTTTTTTTCTCAAGACAAAGTATGTTTTTTCAACCATGTTATGCATGTTGTTTTCCCAGGCCAGTTGGCCAGTTCTCTCCCACATCAACGGGGTATTCAGCAAGTTAATTGAATTCTGACACCATGTCAAGTTAGCAACTTAATGCTGACCTACCAGATAAGGGTCAGTCCCTCCAGACTGCTGCCAGTTCAAAGGTCAGTCACAAAGGGAGTCTAGGCTGCTCTTTTACTTCTCATTGGCTGGCACACAGAATTCAAGGAAATGTTCTTGAGAAATATGACAATATTCATTTATTGCAAAGGGTACAGCCTAAGAATGTTCAAATCGCAGAGGTGTGTGAGTCAGTTTCGATGCTCTCTCCAACACTTTAACGTGTTTACAAAGAGGAGCTTCTCAGATGCTGCCCATAGGGGCTCTTGGATATGATTAGATTAAATGGGCATAGTAGATTTGTTCATTGGCCAGCTATGATTGTGGTCAGTCTCTACCCCTCCTCCTAAATGTATTTATTTATTTTTAAATTTATTTTATTTTTAAAAATCAGTTAGTTTGTCTTAAAGTTCCAGCTTTCTAATTGTGTGTCAGGTTCCCTATAAAGCAACTCCATTATGAAAATGTACATGGGTTTTGCCAAGAGTCACTTGATACCATGAAAGAAAATATACCTAAATTAATTTATTATTAATAATAAGGGATGCTGTCAGTGTTCAGATGCTTCCAAGAGTTTTATAATCTTCATACCAGGAACCAAATAGGGCACAGAAACAAGTACATATATTGTGATCCAAAGGTAAGGGCTAAGATTTGTGGTCCCTATCTGGACTAATTTCTCCTTCTTTAAATATGAAAGAAATGTCTAGGTGAGCCTTTAAAAGTGAAAATGGGTCCAGAAGGGAAGTCAGGGGCAGGATGGGAGTCCATCAATGTAATACACCATATAAACAAACCCAAAGGGGAAAAAAAAAAAAACCACATGATCATTTCACTAGATGCAGAAAAGGCATTTGACAAAATCCAACACCCCTTCATGATAAAAGTCTTGGAGCGATCAGGAATACAGGGAACATACCTAAACATAAAAAAGGCAATTTACAGCAAGCCAACAGCCAACATCAAATTAAATGGAGAGAAACTCAAAGCAATTCCACTAAAATCAGGAAAGAGGCAAGGCTGTCCACTCTCCCCATACTTATTCAATATAGTACTTGAAGTTCTAGCCAGAGCAATAAGACAACATAAGGAGATTAAGGGGATACAAATTGGAAAGGAAGAAGTCAAGCTTTCCCTATTTGCAGATGACATGATAGTATATTTGAGTGACCCCAAAGACTCCACCCAGGAACTGATAAAGTTTATAAACACCTTCAGCAACATTGCAGGATACAAGAGCAACTCAAAAAAATCAGTAGCCCTCCTATATACAATGGACAAAGAAACTGAGAAGGCAATCAGAGATACATCACCCTTTACAATAGCCACAAATGAAATAAAATACCTTGGGGTAACAAGCAAGTGAAGGACCTATATGACAAGAACTTTAAGTCCCTGAAAAAAGAAATTGAAGAAGATGTCAGAAAATGGAAAGATCCCCCATGCTCATGGATAGGCAGGACCAACATAGTAAAAATGGCAATTTTACCAAAAGCAATCTACAGATTCAATGCAATCCCCATCAAAATACCAACACAGTTCTTCACAGACCTGGAAAGAATAATACTCAACTTCATATGGAAAAACCAAAAAGCCAGGATAGCCAAAAGAATCCAATAAAACAACCTCTGGAGGCATCACAATCCCTGACTTCAAGCTCTACTATAGTGCTACAGTAATAAAAACAGCTTGGTATTGGCATAAAAACCAACATGTGGACCAATGGAATCGAATTGAAGACCCTGACATTAACCCACACACCTATGAACATATAATTCTTGACAAAGAAGCCAAAAGGGTACAATGGAAATAAGAAAGCATTTTCAACAAATGGTGCTGGCATAACTGGATATCAACGTGTAGAAGGCTGCAAATAGATCCATATCTGTCACCCTGCACAAAACTTAAGTCCAAGTGGATCAAAGACCTCAACATAAATCCAGCTACTCTGAACCTGCTAGAAGAGAAAGTAGGAAGTAGTCTTGAACGCATTGGCATAGGAGATCACTTCCTAAATATAACACCAGTAGCACAGAGAGACACTGAGAGAAACAATCAATCAATGGGACCTCTTGAAACTGAGAAGCTTTCGTAGAGCGAAGGATAGGGTCAACAAGGCAAAGCGACAGATTACAGAATGGGAAAAGATCTTCACCAACCACACATGTGACAAAGGACTTATATTCAGAATATATAAGGAACTCAAGAAATTAGACATCAAAAAGACCAACAGTCCAATTGAGAAATGGGCTTTAGAACTAAACAGAGAATTCTCAACAGAGGAAACTCAAATGGCTGAAAGACATTTAAGGAATTGCTCAACATCACTAATCATCAGGGAAATGCAAATCAAAACAACTCTGAGATACCACCTTATGCCTGTCAGAATGGCTAAGATCAAAAACACTTTATGCTGGAGAGGATGTGGAACTAGGGGAACTCTCCTACACTGCTGGTGGGAATGCAAGCTTGTACAACCACTTTGGAAATCAATAGGGTGCTTTCTTAGAAAATTGGGAATCAATCTCCCCCAAGATCCAGCTATACCACTCCTGGGCATATACCCAAGAAATGCTCAATCATACCACAAGAGCACTTGCTCAGCTATGTTCATATCAGCATTGTTTGTAATAGCCAAAGCCTGGAAACAACCTAGATGCCCTTCAACTGAAGAATGGATAAATAAATTGTGGCACATATACATAATGGAATACTACTCAGCAAAGAAAAACAATGACATCATGAGGTTTGCAGGCAAATGGGTGGATCTAGAAAAAATCATCCTGAGTGAGGTAACCCAGACTCAGAAAGACAAATATGGTATGTACTCACTCATAGGAAGATGCTAGATGTGGAACAAGGATGACTGAACTGCTACTCCCATCACCAGTTAGGCTACCTGGAAAACAGGACCCCAAGAAAGACCCAGAGAAATGGATGAGATCTACATGAACAACCTGGACATGAGTGGGAGCAATGAAGGGCAAGAGTCAAGGGAAAGAGAGCGGGAGATCCTAGCTGGATCAAGAAAAGAGAGAGAGAACAAGGAATAGGAGACCATGGTAAATGAAGACCACATGATAAAATGAAGAAACAAAAAGCTAAAGAGGTCCACAGAAATCCACAAAGATACCTCCACAAAAGACTGCTTGCAATGGTCGAGAGACAGCCAGGACTGACCTACTCTGGTGATGGCACCCTAATAGTTGTGCCAGAAACCCCATCCAAGGACTGAGGAATCTGGATGCAGACATCCAGGGCTAGGCCCCTGGTGGAGCACTGGGAGTCTAATTAGTGAGAAAGAGAAGTGTAGCAGGAATCTTAAAAGTTCTTATTAATAAAATCAAACCTGAGGCGAGTTATTGGGGTCCATGCTGGTAGATCAGAGAGACAGAACAAGCCACAGATATCTCACCTCGCCGGATCTTCAGCTGGTCTTGTCTCCTCAGACTGGAGGCCTCTGAGTCCTCATCCGGAATGGGTCTCAGCTGAATTACTGCTCAAAAGCCTGAATGCTTAACCAGCCAAAATCTTAACCAGGCCAAAATGCTTAACCAGCCAAATGCCTCTAGTTTCTGGTCCTCACACCTTATATATCTTTTTGCTTTCTACCACCACTCCCTGGGATTAAAGGCTGGCTTTCTGGGATTAAAGGCGTGTCACCATGCTTGGCTATTTCCAATGTGGCCTTAAACTCACAGAGATCCAGAGGGATTTCTATCTCTGGAATGCTAGGATTAAAGGTGTGAGTGCCACCATTTTCTAGCCTTTGTATCTAGTGGCTGTCTGTTCTCTGACCCCAGATAAATTTATTAGAGTACACAATATTTTGGACAACACAATACCACCACATCTCCTCTCTTTTTGTCTAAAATTAAAAAAGCTTATAACTAATACAAGAAAAACTATCTTCAATAAGTATATGCAATATACAGTCAAGATTACATTAACAATGTCTAGTCCATTAACATTTGACAGATACAGACAAAAAAACTCCATTATATATATTAACAATGTCCAGTCCAGTAACATCTGATCAACTCAGACCAAAAATTTTCATTACTTATCTTATTTAAAACAAGTAGTTCCTTTTTAAAAGTAGATTCCATAATCTCCCTTTTTATCTTATCATATCCATATTTTCTCTTTTTTCTTTTCATAATAGATTCAGTAGTCTACCTTTTGTCATTTTTATATCTTCCCCTTTTTCTTCAGTGTAGATTCAGTGATCTACCTATTTATCCTATTATTTCTTTATCTTTTTTCTCAGAGTAGATTCGATGATCTATCTCATATCTATATTCTCTTTTTCTTTTTGCTTTCTAGGGGTGAAGATATCTTTAAGGATTCTTGAAAAGAAAATTTTGAGTTAATCATCAAGTCCTGTATCGTTTGTCCAGTTTCTGGATAATAGGAAAGTTCAGGGCTTGTTTCAAGTCCTTGTTTGAGTAGTCTGTCAGGCTGTATCATCTCAGCTAGTCCTCTCGAAATTGTCCTAAGCAGTTTGTAGTCCAAAGCAGATCTTTCAGCTTAATGGCTTTATCATAGTCCATGTGGAATCATCGTTGTAGGATCCTGTCATCTTTTTGAAGATTTCAAAGTCACTGTTAGGCGTAGTCATGGTTTCCTGCGGATTTTTTTTTTTTTTTTTTTTTTTTTTGCCTCCTCTGTGGTTTGAAGCAATCACAGTCTGATAAATGTCTGTCTCTCGGAACCATGAACATTCTTCCTTAGAACAGAAAATCTTCACAATAATTTCTCCCCACCATTTGTCTTGCCAAACTTTTCCAAACTGACCTTTGCCGAAGCTTTCTTGTAACACGATGGTCCTGGCAATTCTTCTCTGAATCAGCAGCAGTAAACCCTTTGTCCCAGATAGCAGCATCACCGCAGTCACCAACATGATGAGAAGGAGCTGGCAACGTGGAGCAGTAGCCACTGCTTCCATGGTCCCACCACTGTTTGTGGCTCAGTCCGGGCCGAAGCTTCTCCAAAGCCTCCAAGGCCGGCCTCAAACTCGGGATCTTCCTGCCTCTGCCTCCTTCAGCAAATCCTACCAGCGTGCGCCACCACAACCGGCTGAGTGTAGCTCGGGCCTGAGCTGGGGCTCACAAGGCCACAGGCAAACAGCTTTTTCATGAATTCGTAACACAAACGTTGGGCGCCAGAGAAGGGTTTATATGAGCGAGAATTGTTGAAACCAAGGTTGGATAAAGCACAGGGACAAATAACCCAAGGAATGGAAACACATGTACTATGAACCAAAGGCTGAGGGGCCCCAACTGGATCAGGCCTTCTGAATAGGTGAGACAGTTGATTGGCTTGATCTATTTGGGAGGCATCTAGGCAGTGGTACCAGGTCCTGGGCTCATTGCATGAGTTAGCTGTTTGAAACCTGGGACTTATGCAGGGACGCTTCGCTCAATGTGGGACGAGGGGACTGGATCTGCCTGGACTGAGTCTATCAGGTCAATCCCGGTCCTCGGGGGAGACCTTGATCTGGAGGAGGTGGGAATGAGGGGTAGGCTGGGGGGAAGGGGAGGGGGCAGGAAGGGAGAGAACAAGGGAATCTGTGGCTACTATGTAGAACTGAATAGTATTGTAAAATAAAATTTAAAAAAAAAACTGAAAATGGGAAGATTAACAGGGATTATTTAACTCTCTAGTTTCTTCCTTCCCTTCAGCTTACGGTACAAGCTTTGGCACCTTGGCCTCACTCCCAGATGTTAGAGATGAACAATATTTTAAATTTGCTGATTACAAAGTATAGGCAAGGAAAGCATGGCAATTCTCTCTTTTTTCTGTTGGAATGCTCAATCTTGTAATAGTCTGCTATAGTAGCTGTGACAGGAGGACATTCATGTTGCCCACGAAGAGTTCATGTACTCTGAAACATATGAAGGCTACCCACCAGTAGCTAATGATAATTTGCAAGAGTATGAGACAGCATCCCTAAAAAACACTAAATATATCTGCATCTCTAGTTCATATCTGAATATAGTCTCTTTAGAAATCCTGAGTCAGAAATCAGCCAGGCTTCTATTAAATTTATTACCTGCCTGATGAACAATAATTGCTTTTTTAAGCCTTCAAATCCCTAGATACTGTCTGGTGGTAATACATAAATTCATTTAAATTATTAATATTTGAAAATTTCAATAAATTTAAAACAATAAAATTTAAATTCTACCCTTTTCTCCGTCTAAAAGTCACTGTAAAATATTTATTTCGTATATAATATAATATTTTTCGGTCTGTCTGTGTGACAAATTAGCTGGCAGGAAAGACATAGAAGGAGGAACCTATTTTGATGCTGGTTTGTTGCTTCAGTCAATCATGGTACATGTGCAGGGAGAGACATCTAGTTAGAAGAGTATATTAACTCAAACTTTAGTAGTGAGGGAGGGGAGGGTCTGTGATACACTATAGCCACAAGAATAGCAAACTGTGAGCTTTTTCCTCCATGAATTTTATCCCTCTTTTTCTTAATTTTTATTTTGTATTGATGTGGCAAATACTTTATCAGTAAGCTATCTTCTTAGCCAATGCTTTCTTAAATGCTTCTAGGATCAGATTATTCTATATAACTTGGAGTAGTCTTGAACCCACTATGGAGCCCTAACTTGTCTTGAGTTCAAGATCTCTCTGCCTTAGTTTCTCACACTGTGAAGTTATAGGTGTGTAGCACCATTCCTTGCTCAAAATAGTTTCTTAAGATAAAACATAATAACCTTGGTGCGGATCAAAGACCTAAACATAAATCCAGTTACACTAAACTTAATAGAAAAGAAAATAGGAAGCACTCTTGAACGCATTGGCACTGGAGACCATTTCCTAAATAAAACACCGACAGCACAGACCCTGAGCACAACCATTAATAAATGGGACCTCTCAAAACTGAGAAGCTTTTGCAGGGCAAAAGACACAGTCAATAAGACAAAAAGACAGCCAACAGATTGGGAAAAGATCTTCACCAACCCCACATCTGACAGAGGATTGATCTCCACAATATATAAAGAACTCAAGAAACTAGACATCAAAGCACTGAACAGTTCAATTAAAAAATGGGCTAAAGAGCTAAACAGAGAATTCACAAAACAAGAACTACAAATGGCTGAAAGACATTTAAAGAAATGCTCAACATCCTTAATCATCAGAGAAATGCAAATCAAAACGACTCTGAGATACCACCTTACACCTGTTAGAATGGCTAAGATCAAAAACACCAATGACAACCAATGTTGGAGAGGATGTGGAGCAAAGGGAACACTCCTCCACTGTTGGTGGGAATGTAAACTTGTACAACCACTGTGGAAATCAGTATGGCGGTTTCTCAGAAAATTAGAAATCGAACTACCTCAAGACCCAGCCATCCCACTCTTGGGCATATACCCAAAGAATGCTGATACCTACCATAAAGATACATGCTCAGCTATGTTCATAGCAGCACTATTTGTAATAGCCAGAACCTGGAAACAACCTAGATGCCCATCAACGGAAGAATGGATGAAAAAAATGTGGTACATATACACAATGGAGTACTACTCAGCAGAGAAAAACAATGAAAGCATGAAATTTGCAGGCAAATGGATGGAACTAGAAAAAATCATCCTGAGTGAGGTAACCCAAACCCAAAAAGACAGTTATGGTATGTACTCACTCATTGGTGGATTCTAGATATAAAATGAACAATCAGACCACAACCCATAGAACCATAAAGGCTATATATATATAGCATGGAGGTCCCTAGGACGACTGTGGCATATAATAAATTT
Source organism: Peromyscus leucopus (assembly GCF_004664715.2). Taxonomy (NCBI): domain Eukaryota; kingdom Metazoa; phylum Chordata; class Mammalia; order Rodentia; family Cricetidae; genus Peromyscus; species Peromyscus leucopus. The sequence continues at coordinate 44,412,654 of NC_051071.1, read as the reverse complement.
CAGTTTTACTCAATTATTGAAAAAAAATAGCCAAATGAATGGAAACACATGAACTATGAACCAAAGGCTGAGGGGCTCCCAGCTGGATCAGGCCCTCTGAATAGGTGAGACAGTTGATTGGCTTGATCAGTTTGGGAGGCATCTAGGCAGTGGGACCAAGTCCTGTGCTCATTGCATGAATTGGCTGTTTGAAACCAGGAACTTATGCAGGGACACTTGGCTTAGTCTGGGAGGAAGGGACTGGACCTCCCTGGACTGAGTCTACCAAGATGACCACAGTCCTCGGGGGAGGACTTGTCCTGGAGGAGGGGGAATAGAGGGTGGGCTGGGGGTAAGGGAGGGCGTGGGAGGGGGGAGAATAGGGGAACCCATGGCTGATATGTAGAACTGAATGGTATTGTAAAATAAAAAATATATATCAAAAAAAAAAAAAATAACCTTGGTGCAATTAAATAGCTAGTCTGAGGCTTCTATTCTGCTTGTCTTTACTGTCTCAAACATCTCCCTGGTCTTTTTCATGCATACCTGGAATGTATCCTTTCTTGGACTTTTCCCTTGGCACTGGCTAAGCTCAGTACTCAAGACAGGGTCTTCAGAATGTTTAATGATAACCTGGACCTCCACTGAATTATTGGATAGTTCTCATAGTCGTTTACATAGGCTATAATGGATATTTTGTTTGTTTTAGTCACAAGTCTGTGATCATAGCACATTGCAGGCCTACATTAATAACCTGTCATAAAGAGGGGAGCCATGAATACGTCTATATTGGAGGTCATGTTCAATGATCATGGATCCAAGCACATTAGATGACTATCAGAGTATGCAGGCCACTGTAGCAAAATTGACCGTTATGCTGGTTGTCCTTAGTAGTGATAACATGAGTAACAACTCTGAATTCAAGGATCTATTGAAAATGATTGCTTTCCTCTGTGAGAGGTAATTTAGAAATTACAAAAAAAATACAGAAACAAAATGAATGAGAAAACACAACAAAGTATTTATAATTTTCCTCTACATGAAAAAGGAAGCAAAGAAACATATGCTTCACTTCCGTTAGACATAAACAGTCATACTTCATTTTATGTGTCAATTTGACTGTACCTAAGAGTGGCCAGAAACACTTTATTTCTCTACATTTCTCTGAAGATATTTCATATTAACTTAGCATCTGAGTCATTGTATCACGAAGAAGAAGAGGGCTAGCTATTCAAGTCTTGAAGAGACTTCAAGAACAGAAAGGCAAGGAGGTGAGGCATCACACGATTTCACTTGTTTTGATTTGGTTTGCTCTTATTAAGCTAAGAAATTCACATTTTCCTATCTTGATATGGAAACTTCTGGTTCTCTGCCTTTCGATTATGGATTAAATCTTTGATCCTCCAGCTTCTTAATCCTTGAATTTGCACTAGAACCATACTTTTTTTTTTCTATTTCTCCAACAGACATAGCCATGAAAAATAGTATTCATAATGAATCATATTCTAATTGTTTTTCTTCCCAAGTAATTGGGAAGCATTGCAATGAGATCATCCAAGTTAATTGCCTTTGACAAATGCAAGGTATTTGAACAAAACAGCATAAATATCCTCTTCTTTGAATTGTAATTTCCTTTAAAATTATTTGTTTGTGTTGTTAAAATTCTTCAGGCATGGGAATAAATGTGTTTTGAATTTGAATGTATGCATAAAGGACCATATGACAGTACAAATAACCACAAAAATATAAATTTAATGTAGACCTTTTTTAAAGTTTTACCAAGTAATGAATTTCTCATACGTTCAAAAGAGGCTATGTCTGTGTTCTTTATATGTGTTCTTTTTAGCATTTTAAACACCTTATTTGCTGCATAAAACTCCATGTAAGTCAATTTCCATTTAAAAACATTTATCTGTGCTAGAGATTATAAATAATTTACTTGTAGAGAAAAAACATTTAATATAATACAAACAAACCTTATACATAGCCTCTTTTGAGCTTTTCTGTAAAGGAAAGTTGCAGAACTTTGATATTATTTTGATATGTTTATGCTTTATTTCTGTCTTATTGTTTCTTTTCCTGTAGGTGTCTGCTTCTTTACCCTTTCTCAGTTTGAGTTTCATTCATTTGGCTCCTTTCTCAAGAATGATCTCAGTGTTTGGTGCCAAGTTGGGTAGCAATGGTTACATTTTACCAAATCTAGAATTGAGAGAGCTTCAATAAATACTTAACTTGTCTCTTTGAAAAAAATAGTCAGTTTTCAACTTATATTGAATGGTTGGTTATGAGGAAGGAATACCTCAGATTGTGCTGTATTTTGTAGAAGACTTGCAGCCCAGCTGTATATTGGGGGTCAACTCATTGTAAACCATTCAGTGTTAGATGTAGGATAGCTTATTTTTCCATGACATGTTGTATTTATATGTGTGTATATGTATGCATAAAAAGGAAAGAACAAATAACAAATATTTGGAGAAAACAACAGCAACTAAAATTTTTATTGATTGTGCTTTCACTGTTCCTAGAATAAGTGCTATTTTTAGAAAAATACATGTGGTTCTCTCTCTCTCTCTCTCTCTCTCTCTCTCTCTCTCTCTCTCTCTCTCATCTCGCCCTCTCCTTCTCCCTCCCTCTCTCTCCCTTGCTTTCTCTCCTCCCCCTCTCTGCTATTTCTCACTCTCTGTCACACACACACACAAACACACACACACACACACACACACACACACACACACAAATGCACACACTAGAAAACACTATGGTTGATACAGACACACTAGGGTTTTCTTGTGGTGTATGCTTAATTTGAAAATGTTCCTAAAGTTACAGAGTTTTCATTTTTTTATAAACTATCCATTGGTTGAGTAAATATTAATAAATAAAATCTTCCTTTCATGTATAGACAAGGTTTTGAATCCACTTATGTCTCAGATGCATATCATGATTTCTCCAACATGTAATTCTAGGTAGCCTAGAAAAACTAGTAGCTGACAAAAGTGTTTTGCATGGAAGTTAAAAATGCAAGTTTCAAGGTCAGATCAATGTGATACATAACATTTTCAGGAATAATATATGTTGAGTCACTTCTGACAATATTGTTTTTCTATGGCATTTGTGTTGCCTGAGTTTTCCGGCCTTGCCCACAGTCAGGACAAATCTCTGTCACCCGCCAGTCCCACAGCCGCTCAGACCCAACCAAGTAAACACAGAGACTTATATAGCTTACAAACTGTATGGCCATGGCAGGCTTCTTGCTAACTGTGCTTATAGCTTAAATTAATCCATTTCCATAAATCTATACCTTGCCACGTGGCTGGTGGCATACCGGCATCTTCACATGCTGCTGGTCATGGCGGCGGCTGCAGTGTCTCTGGTCATGGCGGTGGCTGCAGCCTCTCTGGTCATTGCGGCGGCTGCCTTTCTGTCCTTTTATTTCTCCTCTCTGTTAGCCACAAAGAACCCAAGAAGGGCTCCCACAGGACATACAAATCATCCCACAGCACTTCCCCTTTTCTTTTTTTTAAAAAGGAAGGTTTTAACTTTTACACATCTCCAAAGCCAGCTTGGTATATTTGGGAATTTGGGCGTAGCTTCTCTTAACTACTTCCTGCTGGAGGGGGGCGCTGTATCTTATGGGGACGCAAAGAATATTTAAGGATCATGGAGTAGTCCGTGAGGCTGTATCGTCTGAGCCAGTTGCCTTGAAATGATTCTGGATGTTGGATCATCTGGGCCATGGTGTCATCGGAGACCTTTCAGGTGGTCTTGGCTGGTCAAACCTGATGTATCTTAATCTGGAACAAATCCATAGCCTCTGGCTTTCTGTAGAGACAAAAGCAGAGTCTCCTTTCCAAAGTAACACATCCTTATATCCAAATTTTAAAGTCAGGATATCTTTAATATATACATATTGGTTTTACTCAACATCTTTTACGATCAAATGTTTTTCTGCAGTTAAAAATCCCAAAGACAATATAATCCAAACTCTCTGTGTGATATCCATCTTTCATGACTTATTTCTTATATTACTTTTACTTTCTCTTTAAAGACTTTATTTTTTTAAACTTTCTATTTCTTTATATAACTGTCTATGTTCCTTTTTCTCTCTCTTTTAAGCCTATGTACATTTTTACACACATTATAAACTATTTCATCTGAATCAGTCTTATTGCAAACTTATTGCTTTAAACTGTAGCCTTCTAAGCCTGAAACAGCTCTGTGGCTGCTGGCTCCACCCCCTTCAGCTTCCCAACATGGCGGTGGTACGTTTACCGCCAGCTCTGGGAGCTATCATGAGTCTATGCTTTTATCCAAGCAGCGTGTAGCCCAGAAACCTTTTTTGTTTTGTAACTAGCAAAGGCTAAATCCACCACACAGCTTAATGTGCCACTTGCAGAGGCCTCATTTCCGCCTTACTGCAGGTTAAGCGCACACGCCAGGAATCCGCCAGTAACTCAAACCGGCGGCTGCCGCTCATTTGAGAGAGAGAATTAGGAACTGTGGGGCGTTTACCGACGTCACCGTTCCTGGAGAACTTACCGACGTCACCGCTCCGTGTGTTGAGTTCTGAATCCTCTTTACCACCACGCGAGGATTCTTCTCAGATCACACTTTATTGGAGTGCCTCTTGGTTAAGGGACTTTGTCTTTAGTATTTTTTTTTTCATAACACCGGCCTTTATCCCTGTTCATTTGTCCTTTTTCTTTAGTCCCTCTTTTTTTTTCCCCCTTTTTTTCTTTAGCCCCACGTTGGGCGCCAGATATTGATGTATCCAACTCTTATTAAATAAGAAACACAGAAACAATGCAAAAGAGAAAGCCGAGAGGTCAGAGCTCAGAGCCAAAATCTCACCCTTCCGCCTGCGGTGTCCCAGCCTCCCGAATCAGATCCCTATTTCCTGTCTGTTAGTCTATTTAAAGAGACAGAACAAGCCAGAGCTATCTCACCTCACCAGTTCCTCAGCTGGTCCTGTTTCCTCAGACTGGAAGCTTCTGTGTCCTCATCCCAATAGCTCTCAGCTGAACTGTGTTGCTCCAAAGCCTGAAAGCTTAACCAGCCAAATGCTTCTAGTTTCTGGTCCTCACGCCCTATATATCTTTTTGCTTTCTATCACCACTCCCTGGGATTAAAGGCTGTTTTTCTGGGATTAAAGGAGTGTGTCACCACCATGCTTGGCCATCTCCAATGTGGCCCTGAACTCACAGAGATCCAGAGGGACCTCTATCTCTGGAATGCTAGGATTAAAGGCGTGTGCCACCACCGCCACACTCTTGCTATGGCTCTAATAGCTCTGACCCCCGGGCAACTTTATTTATTAACATACAATCAAAATCACATTTCAGTATAATTAGATTACCACCACACATTTGTAATTTATCTTTTCTCAAACATGTGCTTTTAACAATTACCATTTTAATACTCCCTCCACTCACACACAAGGGTTGATTCATATTGGTCTGCTTTTCTTAAGACAACTAGGAGGTGTGTGGATAATAGTTCAAGTAGGCAACAGCAATAGGAAACAGTAAAGAGATTTGATTTTTCTGGAAAAAAAAAAGCTTTTAAATTTTGGTGGCAGTCTCTCTCTCCAGTATTAATCTCCCTTGCACACTTCAAAATGTCAGCACTGTCTGTTTTAAGAACTGATGTTCCACTTAAAAATATTTATTATATAGTTGTTCCTCAGTTCTCTTGGTCACTGTATGAAAAAAAAATAGGGCTTTCAATAAGAAACTGTTTATTTGCATAAATAATTCCCATCTCTGTATTTCTGACATTTGATATATGGTGGAAAACAAAATTTGCTGGGCTTAAAATTATTCATTCAATTATTTTGTTTTCTTTTATTATAAATGGAGGGAAAAAAAGATTTTTAGTCAGGTCCTGAACAGCCCTTCCAGCATATCTTCAAATCAGGTTTTTATATACAAAATGGAATTAGATGTTATGGGAAATAAAGAGATATAAATGATAGAAGCTAAGGGTGAGAGAACATCAGAATGATACGTGAAATATTTTTTAAAGGAAATAAAATCGTCTGATTCTATTGTACTAAGAGCTATCATTTCAAAGTTAGAAAACTTGCTATATAAATGTATAGAAATATTTGACATTGACCAACCCAAAGCTTAAATTCAAATTCATCCTTCAGTAGAAAAACAAAAACAGGCAACAACAACAACAAAATGACTCTGTGATGTTTGATATACACTATTTAACAATGCTGTTTTAGAACAATGATACGTTTTTTGAGAAATTAGAGCCAACTGTCAACCTAGGTTCTGTTAGATAAGATTTGAATTACTGGAATCAGGAATTCATATGCCCAATATGACTAGTTAATAATTTGAAAAAATTTTTAGGAATCCAGAGTCTCGTGTTTGTATCCAGTGAACCAAATTGTTTCATTCAATTTTCTAAGTGCAGTTCTGTAAGCATCGTGTACCATTCTAGAAATGATTCTTTGTGAGATAGATTTGGGAAATTACTAGGTTTAAATATCAACAGAGATTCTGCTGCTCCTATGTAAAAGTGACTGAGAATCTAGCAACTTGCCATGGAATTCATCTTTCAACTGGACATTCTGAATATATTCCTAAGGATTCTGTTGTCTAAGTTTACCAGATATTTGCTTGACCTGATGTGATGATGTTCTTCTACTTGGGTCAGAGTGATCTTTCTTATAAAAGCTTAGGAATGCATTAACATCATCCTGAGGGTATATTTTCAGCTACACATACCAACTGGCTAAGAGCAGCCATACTTCCATTTACATGTAACAGAAGTGAATAGCATTTATATATTTAAGAAGATACTGGTTTTAAATAATTCTTATCTTACTATTCACAGTAATAGGCACTTAAACTGTCCTATTGATATACTGTCTCCGCTTCCTATAGGCTTTTTTTTAAAATGGGCAATTTTATTTTTGCGTGTGCAGGCACCTGTGTGTCCTTCTAGATACTCCCCCCCTCAACATTTCTTTCTTAAAATAAATAAATGAATACAACAACAAACCCCACAAACTAAGTAAGTAAAATAAAACATCTCAAAAGAACAAAACAGAATAAAGAACAAAACAAAAACTGCAACCAAATAAAAGCAAGTGCGTGCGCGTGCGCACACACAAACACACAAAAAAAAACACTATGGTTGATATACCCAATGTCACTCACCCTTATGGCTAGCTTTTCATTCATTTGTTTTTTAAAATGTAACAAAATAAAAAAAAAAAGACAAAACCTTCACATCCAAGTTGAAGAAAACAAACCAACAGAAAGAAAGCGAAGGCACAAGAATCAAAATCCCACTCATTTGCACACACAGGAATCCCAAAAAAAGATGTTGTTCTTCAAATACAGAAGCAGATGTTGGATGGCTTTGGAAGAGACAGACACAGCTTGAGATGATTCTGGTTCTTGACTTTGCATCAACAGTTTATAGGGACCTTCCTCTTCACCTACTTCAGAGAATATCAGCTAAAAATAATTGTATGCACTGGAAGTAAACTAAACTTTGTGTTATTAAAAGAAATAATATCATAATTTTGGTGGATATTTATCCTAATGCAAAGTACATACTGAATATAAAATTTCAACAAAGAGTATAACTAAAACCGTTTCTTTTTTTCTGTCTAAAATCAAATATCTTTCTCTCCTATGATGTATAAAATTTCAGAATGCACAGTACACTTTTACATCCTCCACTATTATCTCTACTTGTGGTTATTTTTACCAATTACATTGAAGAGACTGATAAGACCACTGTAAATTTGAGGACTTTGTCTCTTTTGGGAGTATCTACATTCACATTATTGAAAAACTTACCTTTCAAAAATGTCTACATTTCTACATCTTAAGAGATAAAATATGAATAAAATAAACATTCTGCTTATCTTTCTGTACCTCCATATCATACAAGCCTAAAAAAAGATATTGGAATGTTTTTAATTTAATTTTAACACACGCCTTTCATCCCAGCACTCGGGAGGCAGCTACAGGCAGATCTTTGTGAGTTTGAGGCCAGCCTCGTCTCCAAAGTGATTTCCAGGAAAGGCACAAAGCACAAAGCTACACAGAGAAACCCTGTCTCAAAAAAAAAAAAAAAAAAAAAAAAAATTCTCGACGCAAACCGATGGGCGAACCGCGCTATCAAAGTTTGCCAGGTCCTGGGCTCGTTGCATGAGTTGGCTGTTTGAATCCTGGGACTTATGCAGGGACACTTGGCTCGGTCTGGGAGGGGGGGAATGGACCTGCCTGGACTGAGTCTACCAGGTCGACCCTGGTCCTCGGGGGAGACCTTGATCTGGAGGAGGTGAGAATGAGGGGTGGGCTGGGGGGAGGGGGGGCGAGAGGGGGAGAACAGGGGAATCTGTGGCTATTATGTTGAACTGAATGGTGTTGTAAAATAATAAAAAAAAATTCTTAAATTTAAATTAATTTGCAAGTTTCACATATTTTAAACTTACACCTATATGTTATCATATTTAACTAAAAATAGATATGGAGACTTAGAAAAATAGGGCAATGTCTTTTTTTAAATCAAATAAACTGCTTTTAACAAAATTGTTTGGCTTATAGATGATGCTAGTTCTTTCTTCAGCCTACTATCTATTTAGTAAACATCAAATATGTTATTTGTATAAGAGTTGTCAATGCTATTTTGTATGTGGTAAAAAAGACATAAAGTGGAGTTGCAAAGGGGAATATGTTTTGAAAATATAAAGTAACATTTTTTTTATTTATTAACCTGATTGGATAAATAGCAGAATTTCAACATACAAATATGTTACTTAAACTGACTAATGTTCAATTCAATTACTTGTGAGGTTAAGGGTACTGTAATCTCATTACTGAATATTACACTAAGCCTGAACAGAGCATTGTAAAAACAACTCAGCTGTGCCATGGTATGTGGAATTTCAGATGAAAATTGGTTCATGCTACAAAAGCAGCCTGAATACAAATAGAACTGTTTTGGTGACATCAAGCTATATCACTACAGAAAATCTTCTACATTTCATAAATAAATACCTGTTCCTTTTGGAAGTTCTTTTAGTCTGGTATTTCACTTGTTTTAGGAACCATCACCCTCTATAGCTTTAGAGTTTTCCTGCCTTGCCCACAGTCAGGACAAATCTCTGTCACCCGCCAGTCCCACAGCCGCTCAGACCCAACCAAGTAAACACAGAGACTTATATTGCTTACAAACTGTATGGCCATGGCAGGCTTCTTGTTAACTGTTCTTATATCTTAAAGTAACGCATTTCTACAAATCTATACCTCGCCACGTTGCTGGTGGCTTATCGGCGTCTTCACATGCTGCTGGTCATGGCGGCGGCTGCAGCCAGTCCTTCTGCCTTCCTGTCCTTTTATTTCTCCTCTCTGTTAGTCCCGCCTATCCTTCCTGCCTAGCCACAGCCGATCAGGTTTTATTTATTGATCAATCAGAACAACTTGACATACAGACCATCCCCCAGCACAGCCAAGTGCAGACCATCTCAAACACCTGCACTCAGGCCCATGGTCCTAATCATCCTCTATACGGACCTGCTGGGTAATGCCACAAAGAACCCAAGAAGGGCTCCCACAGGACATACAGATCATCCCACAGCAACCCTCAAATACTTAAATCAGGTTTCCTGGACTCACTTGATTGTTTATTGTTTATCAACCAGCTACAAGAAGTTTCACTGAAATCCTATGGTGTAGTTGCAAAAAAGACTGTGTTCCATGCAATATTTTTCCACATTCCTAAGCAAAATTTTGCTTGATTTGTTCATTAAAAAAGAAAAAGAAGCCGGGTGGCGGTGGTGGCGGTGGCGCATGCCCTTAACCCCAGCACTCAGGAGGCAGAGCCAGGCAGATCTCTGTGAGTTCAAGGCTAGTCTGGGCTACAGAGCAAGATCCAGGACAGGCACCCAAGCTACACAGGAAAACCCTGTCTCGAAAAAAAAAAAAAAAAAAAAAGAAAGAAAAGAAAAGGAAAGAAAAAGCAGAGAGAGAGGACTAAAGTGAGTTTATGAGTTAAGCAATAACTTGAACCTAATATAAAGGATTGTTCTTATCCTTCATGAACTATTTGGGAGTCAGGATAATTAGAAACCGGGAATAATGATTTTCTTCTATAAGTTAATAACAGTCTAAATCTGGAATGATGGTTGTTATTTATCATTGATAGAATATGAGATAATTTGTAAAATTTCTGCAATTTAAAAAATTATCTTAAAGTTAAATGTAATCACATTTTATAAATAAAAATAAGTTATTTTTTCAATATGATTTCTCCACTCAGCAATTTTTACATAAGGATGCCAAATATGACAGATGTCAGAAGTAATTAGCAGCCTCTGCTGAATGAGAATACATACCCTACTTATCAGCCATTTCTCCTTCCTCATTAACCAAATTGTATTTGGGTCATATATCACATTTCTGACAATAATACCACTTTTATGCTTAATTGGTTAGATAAATATGTAATTTTAGATCTATGCTGACACACTATAATAAATTCTGGTAGCTACAGCCTTTGTCTGATGTAGGTTCAGTTATATTTGATCGTCTATAAAATGTAATAGCACTAAGACTTCATGTAGTATTTGTTCAAAGCCAGTGAAGATACTTCCACGTTGTTAATAATATTTGAGAAATAATCTAAAAATATCAGTCTATTTTATCCTCAACAGTCCACTAAGTGCTGGCATCATAACTTTTAAAGAAAATATCGCTAGCACAAAGCCTTAAAAATGCAAATGGTAACTTGTTACTAACAAGGAAATCAAAAAATTGACATATGGTAATTAGTAGAATTTATATCTTGGTGAGAAGTATTTACAGTAATGACTATATTCTCAGAATAGTTTTAGATCATAGAAAATATGGGCTCATTGAAAACATCAGGAAAATTATCTTAAAGGAAAAGGAAGGATATTAATAGTTGTAAAATTTTTTAACAAGTTCTCCTTCTAATTAACACTCCTTTAATGAGTGTGAAGAATATGATACTTAGACATACATTTTTTCAAAAATAATGTTCTTCAATCCCTCCAAAGAGTAAAAAAATGACATATGGAAAAATATTAGTATAGTAATATTTTGAGTATGCTATTATTGAAAATAAAGATCTATTTAAAATGTGAGAAGTGGAGTCATCTAGATTTCATTTTTTTATCATTGAAGGCTCTTTTAACTAAATGCATGTATCTAATGAATTAGTCACCAGCTTGCTGTGACAAAATCCCTGCGGATGTATCTTAGACTGGATGAATTTATTTTGGCTCACAGTTTCAGTAAATATTCACAGGATCCATTGTTGTTAGAATTGTGTAGAGCTCAGATATTGGAGTAGAAGGATGGGGTTGGAGTAGACCTGTTCACCTTTCACCTTTGTAAAGCAAATACAATGAATCACTTCCTTCAAAACCTTCCATAGTTCTATTACCTGTATATGATTTTAAGGAAAGGTATGGTATTCATATGTATTTGTATGTGCCTCTTTGTCCATATGTGTACAATGTGTGTACAGGTGTCCAAGGAGGCCAGAAGAGGATATCAGAATTCTTGGAGCTGGGATCAGAACCTAGGTTTTCTGCAGGAGCAGCAAAGGCTCTTTACTTTTGAGCCATTTCACTATCCCCATTATCTATCTGAATTGTGAATATAGTAATTGATTTAAAATGATGATATCAGAGCAGTCGTGGTTTGGAAACATCTGGGATGGCTCTTACTGGCACACCTAGAGATGCATTTTACTAATGTGCGATGCATTCCAGTTTAAAGAAATTGACAATCATAACTGAAAATCATGTTTGCGCATGCACACGCTTACAAAGAGAAAAGCCGTGGCACAAGCAAAGGAGATGAGTGATTCTGTTTCACGTGAAACAATCCAGGAACTTAGTCACTCAGTCCTAGCACAGAAAGTGTCAACAACTAAAGATGCTGTAATGGAAATTCAGTCATTTTTTTCCCTATTTCTTGTTTTAGATCAAGGAAGGAAAACTTGAGGGGCCAGACAAGAAATACATTGTTTGCAGACCATTAAGCTTCTCTATCACAATATTCAACACTTTTTTTTTAAAGAAGTACAGTTGCCTGGAGTGCCAGCCTCCTCACAGCATCCAGGATATGCAAAACATTCAGGAATGTAGAGAGGGCCAGACTTTTTCTAAGGAGTATTAAAAAAGCAAACATACACTTTATGATGGTAATTTTCTTTTGCTTCATCTTGAAAAATCTTTCTAAAAATTTCTCTGTTTCCACACAGCACATATCTTTCTTCTACACTCTCTGTCCACACAAATCTCCTCTACACAGCTACACATTTCTCTTTACATACACACATCTCTCTCCTGCACAGTCACACATCTCTACACAGTTACATCTCTTTTCACATGGCTACATATCTCTCCCTACACACATCTCTCTTCTACATCTCTTCTCTACATAGCTACACAAACTCTGTCTTCTACATAGCTACTCATCTTCTACACAGCTCTCTCTGCACACACATACCTTCTACACATACCTCTACATAGTTCTTTATATAGTTCTCTCTACATAGCTGTGGATTGTCAGGAAGATGTTTTCTCCTTAGCTGTACAAATTTAATGAATAGAAATAATACTGGGATATATTTCATGGCTCAGACTGACATAGGAATATAGCAATGTTTTCAGCTACAAAAGCAGACTTTTACACATTTAGTTGATTTTAGACCTCAAAACAGACTAGTTGCCCCTGCAAATGAAATGGTGAAGGATAGATTCCCAGGTATCTATTTATGGAACCAAAGTCTTATATTATAAACTGAGTTTAGAAGTACATGCAGAAAGTCAAGAACTGAGAGAATTATATCTTCTAAAGTTGCTTCATTCCTGACAATCCACAGCTATATGTGTACCCAATAGATGGAATATATTCACAAGACAGACACACAAGCAATGGGGAAAATACCCATGGCTGTTTTTAGGGAAGACATATAGTGGCACATGAGAAAAATTACAAACAGAAACAACCAGTCATTCACAGTCTGTAACCACACAGTCTTTGCCAAATGGGGCTCCACATCATTTATCTGGTGGGTCAACACCAGAACTATCAATTGCATTTGCTGTATATTCCCAGCAAAGAAGTCAATTTGCCTTTATAGCATGGCAGTAGCCTTAGATTATGTTGATGTATACATAGTGTACATAATGACATTTCAATGAAAACTCTTGAGTTTAACTAATGGTCAATTTTAAGGCAATTTCTTGTGTGGATTTCTGTTGTTGAGGTCATTTCTTTATCTAGCACAAATGCTAGAGTTCCAATTTTAATATGTAAGATGGAACACTGTCCACACAAAAACAATCACAAAAATAAGTAAGGAGAGAGAGGGGTGGGGGGTTCTTGAGTTCAGTTGAGGTTGTGCATGGTATACATATATGGAGGCCAGATAAACTTGTGGAAGTTGGTTTTCTCATTCCATCATGTGGATTCTGGTGATCAAAATCAGGATGTTTTCCTTGGTGGCTGGCTGTGCTTTTATCTGTTGAGCCATCTTGCTGGTTCCATAATTAATGCTTTAAAATTGATATACAAGGTGAACCACACAACATTTTAAAACCTCTATGTTACACATTTTTATGTCATTTGTACATGGATTGTTGAGAGTCATTATTAAACCAGATGGGCTAAAATTTTGGCAAGCCTGGGTCCCTGATATTTTAAGAAAAAAACATTCATCTTCTTTTAATTTTGTGAATGATAAGATTACTTTATTACTTTCAAGAACTCATGGAATTTAACGTGGAATTTTTGGTTAGTGTAATGATTCACAATTGGATCTTAGATTTTATATGAAAACAAAATTACTGGGAATGAGGGCTATTGCTTATTGACTGTGAGTAAAGAGTTATGGCTCTGATCCATATCAATGGACAAAATTCTCAAGAGACATAAGAAGTACAGATTAAGCTCAAAAGCATAATTAAATGATGATTTAATCAATAATCATGTTATATGACACCAATTAAAAATTGAGACACTAGACGTTAGTTAAGTTCCCTGGAGGCAAATACCAGCAAATCGTTACCCAAAATGTGGCAGAATGGTAGTACATCCTCAAAACCCGGAAAATGCCTATTTGAAGTCATCATAAACCAAGCCCAGTACATCTAGACATTGGATGGATACTGATTTGTCTATTTCTGTTATGATATAATGTTTTATCATGAGCAATCATGTGGCTCTTCCCAGAGGACTCTTATTTCTCCCACTCTAAGTATTCTTTAATTCATTGAGGTCAAGGCTTCATGAGCACCCCCCTTCCATTGGTTATTCTTGTTCAGCTCTTGTTCCAGCAACCATCTTGAAAATACTTCATTTATATAACTTTCCTGATATTTTCACAAGATGCAATCTTTCATAGAGAACATTCTATCTCTCTGGTTCACACAATCACTCTGCTCCCACTTTGACAATTATACCTCAGTTTTAGGCTCAGGATTTGTATTGCAAATATATCAGTTGGGACTGGGCACTACAAAATCTCTTGTCCTTTATATTTTGATACATTGTAGTTTTCTGTAAAGCTCTCTCTGTTACAAATAGAAGTTTGTTTGATAAGCATTGTGAACTACCCTTATCTGTGATTATAAGTTTAAATATTTATATTGTAGTTAGGAATTATACCATTCATTTCTGAAATCACATACTTTCAAGTAACATTATATGGACTACACCATTTGTATTTACATATTTAGGAATATATTACATATATAAAACAATAATTAAAGAAAAAGAGGCCAAAAATTTGAAGGAGTAAAAGGAGACATGGACTAGGGGGTTGTAAGGATGGAACAGAAGTGGAAAATCATATAATTATGATTTCAAAAAGTAAACAAAAAAGTATAATAAGTTTTTCTCATTCTATAATATTGTCCTTGGTTTTGAAAATACTTCTAGAAACTTTCATAGTTGAATAGGTAGTCAAACTCCAGAATTTGTTGTCAGCTTGGACTTCAGAAGTCCTAAGTTGGGTTGATGAATGCAATGTGAAAAGCCTACAAAATTTAGTCAAGTCACTAGTACTTAATTACAAAGGTAATTATAATCTCTTTTTACCAGAATTTAGATACTTGGCTCTATCTGGAATCAAATAAAGTCTAAACTAATTTGTGCCATAATGTCATCACCTCAAAAGAAATGTAGCCAAAATGTCAAACAACTTTGAGCCACGTATTTTTTACTCCAGAAAAAAAAAATGTCATAATCTTCTGGATGGATAACATTTAAAAAGAAAAATTGTAGTGCTCCACAATTTAGTTTACTTGGATTGCTACTGGATGTGGTACCTCCAAGGTAATTCAACATCTTACTGACATTTACCTGTCTTCATGAGAGAAATAAAAAGTAAGAAATCTTTCATCTTGTGTCTGTTAGATAGATTTACATGTACAACACTTACCGATGACAACCTGAGTTTAATCCCTAGGACATGCATAGTGGAAGGAGAGACTGTATTTGACCTCCACACACACTAGTGGCTCCTGTGTACACACACACTAGTGGCTCCTGTGTACACACACATATGCACATGCATACAAACTCTAGAAAAGTATAATGAAAAATACAGATTTTAAAGGAAACAAATCCTACATCTACCTATCATAGTGTCAAAACATTCTTTCTCTTTATTTGTTTATTGATGCTTCTTTTATAAAGAAGCCTTTGAAACCTCTCATTCATAAAATAGTGTCCTCTTAGTTTCTGGATCCCATCATATGTCAGTTTTAAGGGACTTTGCTCTGCAATGGATACACACATCTTCTGTATTACAATAATATACTTCTGGCAAGGAAACCACTTCTCTTAAACCCCACAAGACAAAATAAAATGAAACAAAACCTTGATCTTTGACCCTAACATTTTGTCCCAGTCATTAGGCTATTAGTCATGTCTTCTGCTTATTAAAAGTCTGTCAATACATTTGCTTGCTTTTGTTTCTGTATTTCCAATTTACCACGGTTCCAATGTCTAATGATGGATCAAGAAACTCTTTATACTGTAATCACTTATCTTATACTATAGGAAAGTCAGTCTTTGTCTTTTACATCAATTCATAATGCTGTTAACAAAGTCCCCATAATCACTAAAAAGTTATGGTCTCCATAATGAGATGCCACATACACACTCTGTGTTTGTTTATTTTAGTTAGTTTATGTTGATGCACTTTTCTCCTTGTCTCTGAGTTTAGTGCATTCAAGAGGAATGATATTGATTGATTATTGACATCTTATGTATTTTTTCTCTGCACATATTTACTATGGAATTTCATTCAGGTTTCCACTTTGAATATAGTTTCAGACCACATGATCAATAAATTTCTTCTGTACTTCTGGCTCAGCTAAGAAATTTACCTTTATTCCACAATTTTCACTTAGCATATTAATAAATAGCTAACAGATTACTGAACTTATTGTTTTCAAGGACTCTGTTCATATTTCTTATTAGCCATGCACCCAGCCTATTTCCTTCTCATATTCCTTTCAGGGAGAACAGAGCTATCCGACCAGAGGAATAACTTGAAACTTAAAGTTGTCATTCAGCTGTATTCTTCCCTCTTTCTTCTATTATTACAATTCTTGTTGAAATAATTTATAAAATGTTGATCATTTCTAGTTCTCTTTAACATTGATATGACTCCTGAAGTCAAAGGTGGTTTTATGTCTTCTCAGTGTAAGGAGATGAATTCCCACTTTTCAGTATCTATGTCCCATTTTCTGGTTCTCACAATTCATCTTACTAATGTTAATCTTAATATATGTTTCTGATCTAAGAGTTCTACCACTTGTAGTTAGTGTAAATTATTGAATCTACCAGGTTGAACTGAATCCCCAGGAGAGTTTTTGCCCTGGAGGAGATGGGAATGGGGGGTGGGCTGGGGGGAAGGCACGGGGTGGGGAGGAGGGGGAGAACAAGGGAATCCGTGGCTGGTATGTAAAATTAAATTAAATTATAAAATTAAAAACATTACTAGTCCTTTGTCAAATAATAGACACACCCACATATCAGCCTCATGAATATCTTTTCTGACCTGTTCATTTTCTCTTTAGTACCTACATTAAAGTCACAGCAGCTTTTTTATTATCTGACCAAGTCAACACATTCCTATAATAGACTCGTTGTGTTTAGAAGGTCTTCTACTGAAATAGTCAACGAATTTCAATTTTTTTGGCATGCCATCTTCAATCCAAATGTTCAGCCTTCTTAGATCACTGCCTTGATAAACATGCTGAAAGCTGGAAAAAATCCCCTTTATTTTCTAAAACTCATTATTGCTCTTCCTTAGTAGTTATCAATAAAATGTATTTCATTATTTTTCTGTCTCTCATATTTAAACATCATATAAGCTAATTAAAAACCCACACATACTTTGTTAAAACTGAATGTCTAATTTATGTAAATCCAGAGTGAATCTGAGTCTCTGAGTTTCTAGAAAAATAATAGGTAAGGATATTTTTTTAAAAAATATGACTACACTCTGTCTTACTAATATCTTCTCATATTACTATGATATTTTCTAAATATAACAAACTATGTATTTCTAATGAACATTCAGATTCATTTGTTCCAATCTGATAATAATGCATAGATACCAGTAATGACTTCCTGAAGTTGCTTCAAAGGTGTACTGAAAGGGAATATCCTGACACTATCTCATCATGGCACCTCGGAAAAGTTGATGCTCCTTTGCTACTACCAAACAGAAGGAACTACTCTGCATGATCTGCAGAATGATGTCAATTATTCCTCCTCTATTTATAACCTGAAAATAAGTGTTACATATCCTTTTTATGTCCTTGGTTCAATTCCAATCCAAGACTTCATACATGTGTCAGAATCATGTTCAAATCCCTAGTGGCAAAGGAGTCAGAAACATAGACTTTAAATTTTTCTGTTCTACTGATACTTTTAGAGACATATCAAGACAGAGTAAATACAGCAGGGGTTCATCTAAGTTTAGCTACACAAAGTAGCACCCAAACTGTAGCAGTCATGCTCCAGGGATATAATATTGTTTCCATTTAATCATCCCTTACAATTTTGATTCATAATAACTCCATGTTTCTCCCTTAAGTTTGTATAGACAGAAATAATATTTTAATAGAGAATATTTAGTTATCTGAGACTAATAACTTAGTATAAAAGACTATGTTCTCCTGTGAGTATCCATTTTCTCTTCAACAATTTGAAAACTCAGTATTTCACTATTGGAGTGAATTACATCATTAGATGGTTGTCCACTTGTTCATCTGCTATGAAAATACATTTGACTGTTAATGCAAATTTAAATGCCCTATACAGTGAGTTAAGAAAACTACCATTTGACAAAAATGTTCTCCAAAATGAGATACCTGCATTTTAAACAAATCTATGAGTTCCCACATTCACCAAAGCCCTATGTATCATTTCATCTGGGTAAACATTCAAGGGGTGTTCCTACAGCTACTCTCACATTCAATAATTCATTAGAATAACTCAATAAATGATTAGAAGCCTATATTTACAATGATAGAGTTGTAAATGCATTATTATTGTTATATTTTTATTATTCAAACATTTATTTGTATTTTCATCATATTCTTCCCTCCCCCTCAAGTCCTTCCAGATCTTCCCATCCCTAACAATGCAACTTTAATTTCTCTCCCAAGAAACACACAAAACCCAATACTACAACAATCCTCCCTACAAAATAGACCAAGAAAACAATACCCAAGAAGAAACTACTACAGAATCCTTTATATATTAGTCAACTGCTCCTGAACATGATGCCTGACCTAGAGTTGTTGATAATGTCACTCCATTGGATAAAACTGATTTCTCTTCTCCCACCAGATAGAGATAAGAGTTCAGTTGTTAACCTTTGTTAACCTAGTGACTAGTTTTTCACTCCTTCATTGCTTCATTCAACCATTTTTAATACAGTAAGATAAAACAAAAACTATCACAACAAAGTTGAACAGGACAGACCACCAGAAATAAAAGGCCCAAGAGAAGGACAAGAACTGGAAACACATTTATTCATACACCCAGGAATATGATTAAAATATAAAGCTGGTAACCATAATATAAATATCAGATGACATGGTCCATATCCATGCACACCCTATGCATGCTGCCTCAGTCTCTTTAAGCTCATATGAGCTTTGTTCATGCTAATTTTGAGGGCTTTGTCTTCTTGGTGTCTTCTATCTCTGGCTCTTAAACTCGTTCCACCACAGGGTTGCAGGCTTCTCTAGACTCCAAGGAGAAGGATCTTTTGAAAACATCACATTTAGAGTAGTGTGTTCCCATTTTATCATTACAACTCTTTTTTGTTTTTAAATCAGCAGTATTTCTTCTTACATTTTAATTAAAATAGAATTACATTATATTTCCCTTTCCTATTTCTTCATCCAGGAACTCCAAGATACCCTCTAGTCAATCCTTTTTCCTGCCCATTCCTACTTTCAAATTGATGGCACCTGTATTTGATTGCTATTGTTATATAGATACATACATTCACCAGTATATAAATGCAAGCTTGCAAGTCCACTTCTGCTGTTTCTGTGTATATATATATATATTTCAATTTGACCATGCTGCATTGGATAATAAATAAAGGAATTCGTCTGTGGGGGAGAACTTCTCCCTCTCCAGGAAGTCTTTATTTTTTACTAGAAAAATGATTTTTGGAGGCATATAGTCCATAGGGTAAGTCCATGACCATCAAGGTATGAAATATGTTAGTAGTCAGGCAAGTGTGGCACTAGGAGAAGTAGCTGAGAGCTTACATCCTAAGATAACAACCATGAGACAGAGAGATAGATGACTCAGATTGTCATTGGATTTTGAATTCTGAAATCTCACCCATAGTGAATCTCCTCCAGCAAGACCATAGCTCCTAATCCTTCCCAAATACTTTCACCAACCAGTTACCAGATCAACACCCAGACCAATGATCATCCAAAACCCAGATGTGTTAACACCAGTGTATGAATACATTCAACAACAGAAAGGGCAATATGGCATGGCCAGAACCCAGTGATCCTACAGCAAGACCTGAACATTCCAATGCAGCTGAAGTGCAAGAAAACAATCTTAAAAATAACTTTATGAATGTGATCGAGGCCCTCAAAAAGGAAATTAAAAATTCCCTTGGAGAAATAGAGGAAAAGACAAAAAATGGAAGAAATCAATAAATCCCTTATAGAAAGCTAAGAAGGCCAAAATTTAAAAAAAAGTCAAACAGGTCAAGAAAATGGTTCAAGACTTGAAAATTAAAATGGAAGCAGTAAAGAAAATACAAACCAAGGGAATTCTGATTCCAATTTCCCAATTCTCCAAGAATGCTTTAAGTGGGTGATTTTGGAAGAGTTCCTCCACTCTTTCTCTGCATGAAATATGCACACAGTGGCCTCACATATGATATTGTTCTTCAATTCTAACCCCCCATACACAGACTCTCTAAACACAAGAAAGATTCTAGTGTGATCTCAGCAATTTTATAAATCTCACATTGAGTAAACTAAAAACTTAAAGACTAATCTTGGTTATTAGACAATTATGAAATAATTTTATGTAGAAAAAGATAATGCATTCTTTGTGAAAGTTGTCAAAATTTCAATGACATATTTGTTTCAGGTTTTAAGGTAATGGACGTTTCCTTTCTTTCTGAAGAGACTGAAGAAATGAAAATTAGATACAGTAAACAGTCGAAAGTAGAAGTTCATTCAGATGGACGAGTGAGAACAGTACCTCCCTGCAGCTTACTGACAAACTCTGAAGTGCCCAAGGCAGGTGCAATGTTCCTCCTCAGTGCCCTCTTAACAAAGTTGTCCTTTCTGTGCAAAATATAACCAATATGATTGACTTACGACAACATGTTTTGATCTGCAAATTGAGCGAGCCCTTGTGTAATGGTCTTTCATATAGCCATAAAAAGGGAGGTGAAAACTTTCTTTCAAGTTGACTAGAAAAAGTACTAATGCAGTAAATGGCACATTTGAGGTCCCTATTAAAGCTCTTTGCTGAAATGGAAATTGACTATATAAATGTGTTTTCACAGTCCGGGTATTTTAACATTTGAGGAGGAACAAGGAAAACAAGATTCTGCATAGTGAGACGTTATGGAAATAGAACACTTTCAGTTCAAACACCACAATTTCTATAAATGGGAATTTAATTACAATAAGATTATGCCAACAACTTTCGCAGTATTGTGACTATGAAAAAACAATCCATGCCTAACGTATGGAGAAACTTTTAAATTTCAGTACAAATATCCACAGGCAAACTAAGATGCTTTACTCTTTACAGAGGATTTACAGTTTACTATCTATTTTAACATTAAGATCATTCATCATAATGCGTTCTATACCACACAACATTTTCAGTTTTTACTCTCATATTTTCTTATTATAAATAACCTTAAGAAAAATGTTTAAGAGGCAATCTGTGGATTGAACCATTTTTTCCCGAGAATTCACCCTGAAGCTGAACAGAACTCTTTTAGAGAAACAAGCACATCTCTTTTTACTGTGTTTTGTGATACAGAATAGTTTTATTAATTGCATATTTATGGTAACTCTTTAACAAGAAAGACTACTGGCCCAATCTTTCCATTTGAATGTGTTAGTGTCATGCCTCCAGTGATCCATAATCTGTGATTGATTTTTCCATGGCAATTGTGTTTGTGTTGCCACAATCTCATAAAAGGAAACTTAATAGGTGTATATGCTGTAATGTTCTATAATGCACCATCATCACATAATTTTCCTTCTTTTTAAGCCTCCCTAATCTCCAAGACACTGAAATATTGAAAATAGGTAGCTGAATAAGTAATCCTATCTCCTGGTTTGTTTTGTTTTGTTTTGTTTTGTTTTTCATTGGTTTGGTTGGTTTTTTGATTTTTTTCTTTTCATCTCCTAGTAATTTTATTTCTTTTTTTTTCCCAAGAAAGAGTTTCTCTGTTCAACAGACCTGTCTCAAACTCAGTGTTCTATCTGCCCCTGTCTCTAGTGCTGAGATTAAAGGTGTGTGTAAACAAACATGTCTGGCTGTGTCCTGGTTATTTTTATTGTCAAATTTACACAAACAATATTCAACTGAAAAGAGAGAGACTCAACTGGGGATTGCCCTAATGGGTGCGTCTGGTGCCATGTGGATGAGGAATTGCCTTGATTAATGATGAATGTGGAATAGTTCAGCCCATTAGAGGGGGTAGGGCTCATGCTCACTGGACTGGACTCTATAAAAAAATCAAACAGAGAACAAAACCAAGAGAGGTAGAGAGTAAACCAGTAAATTGTTTATCCAAGGTCTCTGCTTCTGTTCCTGATTCCATGTTCTTGCCATGAGTTCCTGCCATAACTCCTTTGAGTGATAGACTGTTACCTGAAAGTGTTAGCTAAAATAAATCTTCACCCCATTCAAGGTAGCTTTTGGCAACAATTTTTTTATTTGTTTTATTTTATTTTTATTTTTTTTTTTTTTTTTTTTTTTTTTTTTTTTTTTTTTTTTTTTTTTGTTTTTGTTTTTGTTTTTGTTTTTTTGAGTCGGGTTTCTCTGTGTAGCTTTGCGCCTTTCCTGGAACTCACTTGGTAGCCCAGGCTGGCCTCGAACTCACAAAGATCCGCCTGCCTCTGCCTCCTGAGTGCTGGGATTAAAGGCGTGCACCACCACTGCCCAGCCATGCAACAATGTTTTATCAACAGAAAAGCAAACTAAAACACCCTACAATACCTTCTAAACATTCACATGAAAATCATGCCCTTATCAGTTGGAAATGGATACAAGAAACAGTTAGTGGGGAAGTTTGTTACATCCTGAGACAGGGTGAAAGGTTGGTGCCTTGTGTCAGTCAAGTTGTGAATACAAAGCAAAAAATTATGTTTTCTTCCAGTGAACTTCAATTGATGAGAAAGCAAAATTGCCTATTGTCATCTACCTGAAAAATATTTGTGTGGATTGTAGGCAATATATTTACTTGAACATCCTTTATTGGATCATTAAGGTTTCTTAAAGTTATAAAGAAGAGTGAAACCTTTCTAGCTACAACATTCCCTTATTCCAAACTGTAATGTGGAGCACGGCTCTTGTGACTCACCTGAACGAGATATGAGAGAGGGGAAAAGAACTGGAGCTAACAGAGCTTATCAGTGAAGTTCACTGAGAGAAGCCATCCCTATAGCACAAATCTGAAAGATAAATCCAAGCACGAATTTAGGAGCTGCAACAAAGCATACCATAGATCTAGCTATGATCATTGTTAGCTACACTAAGGATAACTTGAGTGTAAACCACACAGATTTATACTGAAAGAAAATGCTATGTAGAACTTCCATTAGCAGAGCTAAGTCTATGCCTCAGACCAATAGAATTCCTGATAAGATAATGCAGATGCTATATTTAAGTGGAAATCAAGCTGATTCAACATCCAGAAATGGCAGATTCTTTAAATCCTGTAACAATTTGACTCTTTGCGCTGTAAATGGAGTAACAAACCTTGTCTACTACCACAGCACGTATTTATAGCATGTATTTCTGAGTATTTTAAACTCACTATTGAGACATACTTATCATTAAAATAAAGACTCCTTATGAAATATTACTGCTCCCTGACAGTGTACTTTCCAGTGGGAATGGAGATCATTATGAGATTTGTGTTGTTTTCATGTGTAGCAATACAACAACCATTCTGCAGACCATGGATCAGAAGTTGATTTTAATTTAGTGTCTTATTATTTATAGAGTACTATTTTGTATTTTGACTAAAATACAATAAAGCTAAACTAAAGCTCTTATAACTGACTAATGTTACCAATGACAGTGATTCCTATAATGGATCAAGAATATGGAAAATCTGAACTGCCAGTAAAGCATTCACCATTTACTAAGCCATTGAAATATTCGTGATTCATTAGATTAAGTGTGTATTCATTAGTTTCCGATTTGGAGAACCTGGTTCCCACTTTTATTAATGACATAGTAGAAGCCAAGTTTTCAGTATAGGAAGTAACTGCACATGCTGTACAAACAGAAAGAGAACTAGAGTTGGAAACAGACTCTGCACATGCAGCTGGATGGTTGCCATTCCACAGTCAGGCTTTAATATAAGAGGAGTGGCTTCTTACGTACAAGCAAAAGAATATTTAATAGATACACTCTCTTCTTGATGAACGCTCTGGGTCCTTTGTTTAAACGACATCAGAACGTTTAGAAAATTACATAAACACTTTTCCAACACAGAATGTTTTATTGATTATTTGGGAATTTCATGCAATAAACCCTGATCAAACTTAATTGATAAAATAATGAAGTGCTTTGAAAGAACTACATCCAAAGACCACAGATAAGTTGCATCTCAGAATTATTTGGAAGAAAATGATGCCATGCCTCCAGAGAACTCTTTTGTAAAATATAAAATAAATATAGTAAACTTTATTCTCTTAACACTCTATTTTTCATTCACTCCAGTTTTCAGTTTCACTAGTCAGGAGCTCTTACTTGTGGCAAAGCATTACATCTGCAAAAGGATTGTAATAGATTGAAGCTTTTTTAGTGATGAAGTATTTAAATTATGATATATATATCATCTTTTAGATGTAGTGTTAAGGCACTTTTAATGAACACAATATAAATTCAATTTTCTAGAAAATGAAAAAGTCACAAAACATACATTGTTTTGATCAGCTGTTATTTAGTTAGTCTGGAAAAATCTATTAAATATGCAGGTAAAGATTTTATAACATAATTAGATTCAGATTTTATATTAGTGTTAGGTTTTATGCTTAAAATCACTTGTCAACATTAACATTAGAGTTGCAAGACAGCTAAGACCCTGGTTAATTTTACTTGTGTGTGTCTCTAAGGGCCTTTCCAGAGACCTTTAGATCATTAAGGCTCTAGTCTAATCAATGGTAACCCATTGACCGATCAAACCCTGAATACAATATTGGGAGGCAGTTGGAGCTTTGGAAGGTTCAGCCTTGGAAGAAGTACAACAACAGTGCTAGGTTTGTCAAGGATAATTGCTGCCCTAACACCTGCCATTACTGTTTGCTGCTTCCTAGCCATCAATAAATGAGTGCTTTATTATTTCAGGTCCTCATATCACAATGTTCTCCCTCACCAAAGGCATAGAAAGAATGCAGCTAGTTGGTTTCCCAGTGACAGAAACCTCTGAAAACATGAGCCAAAATAAATATTTCTTCTCATGTCCTTCTGTGCCTTCAGTCAGAGGTTCCAAAAGGGGAAATGAAGAAAGGACATACATTAACGAAATGAAAGGTTCACAGACCCAGAAAAGCCGAGATGTGGTGGAACTGGCTCTCACATGGAAAAGGCCTAGCATGCTGGAATCTCAGCATGTTTATTATATACAGTTGATCAGAGAAATAGGGTTATTGCTTACAGAAGACATGAAGGTTGGGATTATGATACACAGTCAGACAAGGAGGCAGGGTTAGTCAACTTCAGTTATAACACTATCTGTAGGGGAGCAGTTTTTATCCCATAAGCAACCAGGAAGAGAAAGCTACAGTGGACATTTTTTGCACACACTGTCAGCATTCACACTCAGACCATTCACACTCATTCAGGGAAGGCATGACCACTCCCATAGGTCTTAGGTATTCATCCTTGAGATGGCCATACCCACGTCAAAAATATATTCATTAAAGATTTACTCCCTCACTAGAAGAAACTTCAGAATCAATGAGAAAACAAAAGTCCTGTAGAAGCCCATTCTATTAAAGTAACTTATTATAAAGACAGTCTTCCTGTGGCTAGATTATGAGTTCTGTGAATTGGGGATAAACAACAATAGACTCTGATAAATTATTAACCAATGGAGTTTTATCCAAAAAAGGACCCATAGTGTTTTTAGTGTCCTTTTAGTATTTTCCATAAGAGAGTCATAGTTATTCCCACCGTTTACCTGTGCTTCATTGACTTTCCTCACTTTGACATTCAGAACACTAGGTAGAAATGACATTGCATTAGCACCTGCTGTGGGCCTCTGCAATGCTTTGTTTTAATTAAACTGTCGTATTCCCCGGGTCTGCACCAGTTCTAAGACGGCTGCTAGATTATGGATTAGCCTATAGAAAATGTCTGCTGTAAATCAAACAGTGAAGGGGAAGTTGAATAGGAATCTCACTTACACAATTTAAGTAAAGCATAGCTCTCTGAACAGATGAAGATGGGTTTCTTCTGTATCTCAGAATTGAATCAATATTTATATGTATAATTCAGCTATTATTTGGCTTAAAAGGACTTATTGGGAAATGTTACTATTTTTACTGTTTTCTACAGAGAAAATATTTTCCAGTTTCAAATAAAAAAATTTCCTTCTGACAAATTCCAGCAACAGAAATACAAATAGAAGTGATTGTGAGCTATCCACAAAAGAATGATGTCTACCCATCTGAAAACAATGATCCAAGTTCCTTTTTTTTTGCAACTGACATATTTATTATATGTTTTACAGAAACGTGGAAATGAGATATGCCTTCATATATAAGGGTGGCCTCTCCAACTGTCAAGATAAAGGTTTTAAACATAAAATGTTCACAGCCCATTTTAAATTCTGAGAAAGCAAAAATAAGAGTCTATGGGATGCGAAAAATATAGTAAATTATTATGCTTGTAAAACTGAAAGGTTTACAGACTACTTTGCGTTCTATCTACTCATTTCTATGAATGTAAAGTAGATTTATACTATTAGAAAGTTCTTTTGTATATGGCCATATTTTGAAGTAGATCTGCATTTATAGCATATAAATTATGGTAATATGTCTATTTTAATGCACAAACCTTTTTTGTTAAAACTTTCCAACCACATGCTTATACCAGGTACATGCTACTCCTACTGGTTTGCCAAGCAGTACCCAATCTGTTTTTGAAACTCACTGTGTTTGGAAATAGTACCATAATTAATGTCAAAAATATAGTGAGTAATGTTGAGGAAAAAATTTGCACAAAGAGCAAAAATTGGCAATAAGAACCATTTTGCTGGTATCGCAAAAAGTTGTAATAAATCATTCTGAACTGGCAGGGTTTGCTCATTTTCACCATCAGTAACAAACAATTTCCAACTGCAAACCTCTCCCAACGAATTACACCTGCGTGCTCATTAGTGTGGTATGGTCTCCAAAGGAAAATCAGACAGGCTCACTTCCAGCATTGTGAATCAGAGGACCTGAGGGGAAGAAGATGAACGAGGCGTCCTCACTCCTGGTGAACAAAAGACATAGAACAAGGCTAGAAAGAGGCAAGCATAAACTTTTATAACCACAGGTTAGAACATATTGTGAATGATTACAGACCTGGAAAAAAAGAACAAAAAACCAAAATAATAATATATTTAATTGGTCAGAAATATTTTCCAAAAGAGAATAGGAATTTCAAAGTCACAGAATTAATAAATGTTTTAAAGAACTTTGTGCTGATATAGTTGTTTTCCTATGTTCTGAATGTACTGATCTCATGGAAAGAGTAGTGAGTAATTTTATCTTTTCATTTGACCAGAGGAATCCAAACTTAGTTACCACATTATAGAGAAAATGCATTTCCTTGCTTTTCTTAGATATATCAAAGTTCTCTATAATCAAATACATACCTGATAGAACCTTAAGAGAATGGTTTATTTCTGGTGAATAAATGTATATCTAACTATAAGGAGAAAAATGTACTACTTAGAGATTTTTATAAACATTTGAAAAAAACTGATTTTATGCAGTGAGATTGTCATTTTATTCACTTGTATTTAAACATAATTAGCTGCACAAAATTGAAACTGCATGTACATGAGAATTTATGATTAGTTCTAACATTCACCCAATTATACATTTTCATATGTATAGGAATGTTTAACCATGGTTACTTATTAGAAGAGTGATTCCATCAACAATCAAGAGAAAAAGTTCATAAATCCAGAGGCATTTGTTCAGAGTTAAATGCAAACATGAATATCATCTCTTCAATCATGCTCTCCTCTATCTGTTTTTTTGTCAAAACATTTTACTACATAATTCAGATTGGTCTGGTTCTCTTTTCTCCAAGATCGGCTGAAGTTAAAAGTGTCCACCTTTATTGTTAAAGATAGCTGCTCTTGAATTTAAAACTCAAGACTGTAAATATGGTATGATCTCATTTCAGTGTTTTGTTGTTGTTTGAGACAGGGTCTAGCTATGTTGCTTTGGCCATCCTGGAACTTGCTGTGTAGCCAGGCTGACTTGGAACTCACAGAGTCCCTGCCTCTGCCTCCAGAGTTCAGCAATAAAGGCATGCACCACCAAGCTGGGTTTCCAAGATTCTTCTTTAATGGTTAATGATAATTCTATTTTCCAACAGGTTTTTTTTTTAATTGCTTCGGTATTCCTGCCCCACCCCCACCCCCAGACATCACATTTTTTTTTTATAAATTGGATCACTTGGCCCCTTTTCATTTTGTTTCCTATCAATTCAAAATCTTGCATCTCTTTCAGCCAGCATCCTCTGCAATCTGTCTTTGGGCTCAATGCACACAAGCCTGGACAGAAACTTCTTTGCAGTTTTGGACTTTTTTGTTGTTTGTTAGTTTCAAAAACTTAGCCTTCTCTCTTTGCCTATCACAGCCACTCGGCTTTGGATTGTAGTTCTGCTTTCCTCGGCTTTGGATTGTAGTTCTGCTTTCCTCGTGGGTAGAGGGGATCCGGGCTCTTCTCATTCTTTGTCACTTGGTGAGGTAGATGGCTGTGGGGCTTGCTGCACTTCTTAGGGGAAACTGTTCAAGGTTCAGGTATTCATTGACCAACTAGCAGTGCAGGTGTTTACGGCATGAAGATGAGAGATACAGTTACTGAGATTGCCAAAATGAACCCCTTGCATCCAACTGGAAAGCCTATCTCAGGATTCTTATGCCATGTGTGGTTGCTCCTGCCTGTAATTCTAGTGCTTGGAAGGCTGAAGCAGGAGCATTGGCTTGATTTAAGGGCAGGCTTGGCTACTTTAGACCTTGTCTCAAAACAAAGCAAAATTCTCAAATACATCTACGCAGACACTTTTTCCAGAAAAGCTCCTGTTGCAGATAATAGAGCTAAGAATTAGAGATTTTAATATATATTTATTTGTTCATCTCCTCCCAGTCCCTGTCAATCACTATACTATTGTATTTTTTTTCTGGGTGTGGTGACCTCAGATACCCCTTTTAATCACACAATGTGTATTGTTTGATGATTGTCTTATTTTACCACAACATTCAATATTTATTTTCTATTTATTGATTTTATGGGAAAATTTTATTTCTTTCAATATATCTTGGAGAGAATAAATACTCAAATAAGCTCTAGGATGGAAAAAATACAGCTTCAGAAATTTTAGATACATAATTCATGCAAGAACCCTTCCCTTTGGGTCATTTTTAAAGAAATATGTCTTAGGCAATTTAATAGACAGATTTTATTAGAATAAAAAGTAAAATGCTACTTTCATAGTGGAACTTAATATTCATTTAAAGTCTCAATACAATAGTGGAGATTAAGAACAAAGCAAACAGAAACTGGATACCAATTATACAGAATGAACAGAAGCAATTAGGGCGACATTTTAGAATTGAGAGCTCAAGTGCAACATGTTGGAGTCGATTGTTCCTCAAGCATGGGCTCATAGGCACACATATCCATGAACTTGCACATGTGCATGCACATACACCCACCTAAGAAATGTAATGAATGTAAGTAAATCTAAAAAGCAGCAAAGTTTAATCTTCAGGGGGGAAAAGTGTAGTAAGGAAATGAGTACAAATGCACAGTGTCTGCAAAATGGTAGGAAAATGAAGTCTGAATGTGTCTGCTAAAATGAGTGATGTTCTCTTTGTACGTTTTCTTCCTCTGTTGAATGATGACTAATTAGTATTTCCAAAGACTGTTATGAAAACACATCCTACTTGATATTAAGGATTGAAGTTAAAGAAAATTTGAAGTATCAAATCAATGATAGATTCATTAAGCATTGCAAGAAAATGTCCTCAATTTGTGAGAAATAAAGCACTTGTACCAGCAAAACAAGTACCATTGATGAGACTTTCATTGAAATTCTAGGTAGAGGACTCAAAGTTGAAAGTTCCTCTAAAATTGTGCTCATAAATAGAATCTCTGTCATGGCTCATGTCAGTTCTCTTGTTAGTTCCACTAGAACTCATAATATAACCTCCCTAACGACAGATTGATTCCTGGAATCTCAAGCAACAGTATTCCTTTTCTGACAGCGGTTTATTTCTTTTGATCTTATGGTTTTCTTTGTTTGACTCTTGTTGAAATATGGTCATCAATACTCAATTAAATAAAAAAAGAAAGTGATTGACACATTAATTTCATTAAAATGTATTTTAAGGCATTCAGCTATAATTTTAAAATTGATTCATGATATTTTTAAACTGTAATAGTTGTATTTTTCAAACTATATTTTGAATCTATACAATTAAAGTTAGCTTAATCAGCAGTGAATGGGTGATGGGGGCAGGGCAGTTATTTGTGACTTATTCTTGGTCCCTCACAACAACAGCAAAAAAAAAAAAAAAAGTAATTCAAAGAAAATAGGAAGATCTGAGAATATGAGAATGCAAAAAATAATGAGTTTCACCTGGAAACAGAACAACAGAACTCACTATACTCTTATTCTTTCACATTTTACTAAATTTCAGACTCCTTCATTGATGCCTCTGGGGCTTTCCTTGTCTACTTTGGGTTTTTCTTGCTTTCCAACTCTTATACTGTTCATGCTATGGGGTGAAGGAGAGAACGTAATTAGTCGGTTGCTTTAAGGGAAGTCTAATTTGCAGTGGATTCCAAAAAAAAAAAAAAAAAAAAAAAAAAAAAAAGAGAAAAATAATACCAGAACCTTTTCTCTCAAAAATGAGAATACAAGAAAAATAACCCAGAGTAAGAGTGCTCTGAACACATACTTCATTCTGTTCAAAAAATCTTTTTAAAATAGTGATAAAAGAGCTCTTGCTGGACAATCTCCATTCTTCAGAATTTGGCAGCAGAAAAGGTTGATATTTGTTATAATCAAAGTACCTAAATAGAAAACAATGTCTTATTAATTGTTTAGTTTATTGTTCTGTTTTATATCAAGAGGATGCCATCTAGGATGATTAAATATTATTGATGTAACTGTTTAAATTCTTGTGCATTTTGTTTCACTAACAATCCCAATGTTTCTATACTCTATTATTTCAGCATGCAGAAATACAATAAAATGCACATGTTGTGTCCCTCTTGCTCTGGAATCACAACAGTGTTTTCTAGAGAGATGAGGAAGACTCATAAAATATAAGAAGGAACATCAAGACTCAGCATAGCATATGAAACTTAAGAGACTCAAAAAGTTCAGAAAGTTCCAGGGTTTACAAGGTTCCTCCAGAAGGCTATATGATCAGTAGACAACTACTCCAGAGAAGGCTTTCTCGAATTGAGCTTCTGGAAGTTGGGCAGAAAGCTTTAGCTATACATCTTTTGGAAGTCTTCATCCATGGTGAAGTGGGATTTTTGGTGATGCTCCTATAAACAAGCCCAATAAATCTACTGATTCATCAAATTAGACCTAGTGGAATTATCCCTTTGGTTTCTTGTCAGTGCCATATCTTCAGTGAATAGATGTTTGGCCACTTCTCCTCAGGATAATCCAGCGGAGAGGAAAAGATTGCTTAAGAAAATAAACAGTTCTGAAGGCTGGTAGCCAAGTATGCAAGTATGCAGGGAGGGCTTTCTTCTGTATTACAACCTGCTGATGTGTCCATGATTTATTACATTACAAAGGCTGTAGAGCTATCTCGAATCACCCACTTAGAGTACCAATCTCATTCAGAAGCATTCTACACTTTTTCTTCATGCCTAAAAGTACCGATCACTTCTTAATACTGTCCCATTCAGGGTTAGAATTTCAGTATGTTAATTTTAAGGGGACATGAATATTCAGATAGTAATAGATGAGTTATCAGTATAGTTGATGCAATCACTGTCTCAGAACTCTTTTAGTCTATTGCAATGTTCTTGTTAATGTTTTTCATGTAGATAATAATTCTGTCCTTTGTTTTATAAGATAGTGACAGGATGGTTTACTGAAGTGCTAATATGTATTTTGTTGTCCTGACAATTTCATATCCTCTTTTTCCAAGGAAGTAAACTAAATTGTGTGTCTTCACTAAAAGAGAAAAAGGAAAACCAGACAAGAAACAAGGTCCAAAGTTACTGAAGATGGTTTTGTTAGTTCATCAGTACCCATTCCTAGGCACAAAGACTCAGTTCATCTATGTTATTTCTTCACCAAATCCTATTTCACGCCCAACTTGCACAACTATTTTTGGGAATTCTAATTTTTCACTTATCATCACCTATTTATAAGTGACAAAGTATTAAAAAATGACACAGGGAAATACAAATATGAAGCATACTCTAAATGTACACGTACCCATGTGCATATAAAATAAACATTGTCTTCCTAAAAGCAAAACAGATATTAAAGAAATATTTAATATTAGCTTAGAAAATCTATGTTTTCCAAAGAGTATCAAAATGCCTAATTTTTTCAAATTTTAAATATTTTACAACTTTAATTGGAATATAATTACAAAGATTTAACCTGTCCATTCCTTCCTCTAGTTTGCTAAAACTAATAAAAATTAAAGCATGGAAAATAAAGTAGAAGAATTTGAGAAAACATGATCTCAGTTTGTAACATCTGAACTTCCTTGGTGGCATTCTACTGACTCAAATTGTCCAAGAGAAGTGTTGAGTGACACTAAGTATAGAAATTATGCGGTAGAACTGAAGGCCTTTGCCTGAGGAAATTGAGAATCTGATAATAACAAGAGAACTGCCTTAACCTACCTAGTCTTCCAAGATAATACAGCAAAATATGAAAGATTGTATGCCTTAGCTGTAACCTGAAGTTTGAAAGTGAAAATGCCAGTGGTATTGGTTTACTTAGTGACTTTACTTGGTTGTGGGTAGCCACCTTCTCAATGTTTTTCCACATAATCTCTTAATCCTTTTAAAATGTCACAATCATTATTTTTCTATTATGCCCTTATGAGTGGATTTGCACCATGGATATTTTCAAGGGCTGTATATAGGTATAATCAGACCAAAGTTATAGAATTAGTTCAAGGATAGGTGATTTAATGACAGACATAATATATGACAATTATGGATTATATAGAACTTATTCACTTGACTATATCTAAGAAATTTAAGAGATAATGATAAAACAATAAAAGGAAATGACAAAAAATCTTAAAGAACATATAATGCTATAATAGTGATCCTGGTGAGCAATATGTAGGCAATACAAAGCATCTTGATGAGCAAGTCCATTGGAGAGTATAAAAATTGTCTTTGGGGTACTTTACAGTGGAATAATCAATCCCTTTGAATACTGTGAAGATTTGTCACTGTGATTGATTTAATAAACAAGCTGACTGGCTAATAGCTGAACAGAATAAGGTTAGGCTGGAGAGCTAAACTTAGAGTGCTGGGGAGGAGAAGGTCAGAGTCAGCAGTTGCCAACAAATGCAGGGAGAAGCAAGGTGGGCATGCATAGATAAGAAATAAGGGTTAATTTAAATGTAAGAGTTATCTAGTAACAAGCCTGATTTTTTAACAAGCCTGAGCTATTGGCCAAGGGTTTAGAAGCCTCAATCATTGTGTTTATTTCAGAGCTGCTGGCAGGACAAAGAATTCCACCAACAAATGGCACCTAATCCAATGTCTAGTGAGAATTTCCATATAAGACCTGAAAAAGTCTCAAAAAGGATTCTAAGCACACAAAAACGAAGTCAAATGTGACTTCTCGGCAACTGTCTTTTCTCAGGTAAACTCTGCTAGCGACAAGCAGAGTTGCAGCTCCTTTAGGAGACAGCCTTCTGGCTCAATGTTAAATGCAAAAAAACATAGCTCTTTTAAGAGGCCCTGCTACCAAACACTTAAATGGAATTTGTGAGCCATGGGCTGTGCACTATTAGGTGACAGCATGGACACAAAAACTCCCAGGAGTTGGGGTGATAAGTGTGGCTCACTCCTATTGGTACCTCCACCAGCCATCAAGGTCAGCTGTCAGAGAACCAAGTGAGGTAGAACCAGCAGCCAAAACAGAGTCTTTGGTCCTAACCAAGCTACTTAACAATTATGTGGTCAGAAAAATATTGCA
The DNA here is from genome assembly GCF_004664715.2 of Peromyscus leucopus. Taxonomy (NCBI): domain Eukaryota; kingdom Metazoa; phylum Chordata; class Mammalia; order Rodentia; family Cricetidae; genus Peromyscus; species Peromyscus leucopus. The sequence goes on along the minus strand of NC_051071.1, from coordinate 44,378,455 downwards.
GATATACAATAGAGATTCAGATGGGAAAAAAATCTCTAAACAACAGAATATAAGAGATGAAAGCGACTATTGCAGATGTTGAGGATATGATAGAGAAAATAAATTCATAGGTCAAAGAAATGTTAAATCCAACAAATTCTTAACACAAAACATACAGGAAATTAGGGACACCATGAAAAGGCCAAACATAAGAATAATAGGGATAGAAGAAGGAGAATTCCAGCTCAAAGACATTATGTGTATAAAATTATACATAGGCTTGGGAGAGAAAAGGGAAGATATAGACAGTCATAAAAAAGAAAAAAGAAATATATAATTCTCCCTCCCACCAAAGCCCGTTACCAGGCAACTTCATTCCTCCTCCCCATACCCTCCACCCCCCACCAACCATCCCATCAGAGCTACAGGCCCAATAGTCCCCACTTGAACTGATTGGCAGAAGAGGTGAGTGTCTGAGCTTCAACTGGACAGCCCTGGCTCTCTAGGTCCTAGCCCCCTGTGGCACATCCCCCTCCCCCACCCACCTCAACCCCTGAACCTGGGCATCATCATCATCCTCCCTAACCATTCTCCACCTCATTAGTGAACACCAGAGTCACAGGCCCCATCTGCACAGATTGGAGGAAGAGTTGGGTACATGGTAATGTAAGAATACATTCAACAATATAAAGAGCAATATGGAACCACCAGAAAGTAGTGGTTCTACAATAGCAAGACGTGAACATTCCAGCGCAGATGAATCAGAAGAAAACAACCTTAAAAATAGCTTCATGTAGATGATAAAGTCCCTAAAATAGAAAATGAAAAATTCTCTTAAAGAAATGACAAGCAAAAAATTGAAAGAAATCAATAAATCCCTTAAAGAAAGCCAAGAAAAAAAAATCAAACAGGTGAAGGGAACAGTTCAAAACTTGAAAATTAAAATAGAGTCAATAATTTAAAACCCAAAACCAAGGAATGCTGGAAATAAAAAATCTGGGTAAATGAACAGGAACTACAGATGCATGCATAAAAAACAGAATACAAGAGATGAAAGTGAATATCTCAGGTATTGAGGATAAGATAGAGAAAATAGATTCATGGGTCAAAGAAAATGTTAAATCCAACAAATTCTTAATGCCAAACATAGGAAACTAGGGACACCATGAAAAGACCAAATATATGAATAATAGGGATAGAAGAAGGGGAAGGATTCTAGCTCAAAGACACAGAAAATGCACTTAAAAATATCATTGAACAAATCTTTCCCAACGTAAGGACATGCCTATAAAGGTACAAGAAGGTTACCAAGCAACACATAGGTGAACCAAAAATAAAAGTCCCCTCTCCACATAATAATCAAAATACTAAACAATCTTCCTCTCTAGAAGGCTGAAGTTCATCTCTGTTTCACTTCTAAGGGGGTGTGTTAGGTAAAGCTTTCTCTGTCACAAAGAAATGCCTTGATACTTCTTCCACAATTTTTAAATAGTAAAGATGTATTTTTCCATTTATTTTTCTATCACATATTGCATCCCAAGTACAGTTTCCCATTTCTCCTTTCCTCTCATTCCCTCCCACCAACTCCCCTTTCATCCAGATCTGCTCCTCCTCTGTCTCCCTTCAGAAACATATAGGCCTCCCAGGGATATCAACCAAATGTGAGTGGCTTATAATGTTGCAACAATACCAGGAACATCATATTAAGGCTGGACAAAGCAATCCAGGAGAAAAGGGACCAAACGCAGGCCCAAGAGTCAGAGACAGCCCTTGATCCCACTGTTAGGAGTCCCCCAAGAACACCAAGCTACACAACTGTAACATATTATGCAGAGGACCTAGGTCAGACTCACACTGGTTGTCAGTTCAGTTTCCGTAAGGTCCTATGAGCCCTAGTTAGTTGGTTCTTTGGGTCATTTTCGTGTGTTGTCCTTGACCCCTTTCTCCCCCTCTTCTGAAGGATTTCTCTAACTCTGCCTGATGTTTGACTGGGGGTCTCTGTATCTGCTCCCATCAGGTGCTGGATGAAGCCTCTCTGATGTCAATTCTGCTAGGCCCTGTCTACGGGTATAGCAGCGTATCATTAGGAATCCTAGGTTTCTGGACTATCTAGCATCTGGTCTCTGGCATCTAAAAGACTGTTTAGATGCAATATAGTTTTTCAAACCAGAAGTGTCATGACATAGTCAAATGAGTCCAAAACAGATGAATTTTTTCTTTAAAGTTTGCATATGGTATAAAAACAAATAATATAAATTAGGGATAAAGGTGTAAATGTGGAGTTCTGAGTCTCTGGGAAATAGTAGAGCCAGCATTAGAAGAAGATATCAATGGCAACTTCTGTGATCACTGAAGAACCACTGTCAAAACATGATCTGAGTTCAATGTTCTAGTGAATGAAAAATGCTCATATTATTTTATGTTATTTAATATTTTAATGAGTATATTAGGTTTCTATTATTATCATAACAAATTACCACAAACAAGTGAACCTTAAACAAGGGACAATTAATAGCTCACAATTTTCTCATCAGTAGTGTTAAGCTTGGCTGTGACTTGGGGATATTACTGCTAAAATTAAGATGCTGTGCTTGTCTTCCGTTTGCTTTACACCAAGTCTGGGGTTTGAGTGGTTTTCTGAGTGGGAAAGCTCTACTTCAAGACTCACTTAGATTCCGGGTAGAATTTGGCTCTGCATTTTTTAGGAATGAGGTATTGATTTCCTTGATGGATGTTGGCAATGTCTACTCTCAGCTTCCTGCCTCTGCTTGTGGTTCTGCTAGTGGCCAAAGCCAACAGTGTAATGGTTTCCTTTTCCAGTGTCAGATCTCATCTCTTTAACTTCCAGTTCTGCATCAGTTCTCTTGCTTCATTTTCTGCCACATCTGGATAAATGATTCTTCTGCTTTCACTTTTGGGTTTAAATGACTCAAGTAATTACATTATATCAGGGCAGATAATTCAGTGTAATTTCTATTTTAAGGTCGATTGCTTAGTAACTTTAATTTCTTCTGTAAAATCCATATAAAGCAATGGCTAGATTATCATTGGATTGGCTAACCAAAAAAACAGGGATCTTAAGTACAGTACATTTTTGACTACCACAGGGAACAACAGTTAAATTATCATAATTAGACAAACGATAACTATTGACTAAATTTTATGTCTAGAAATCTTAAGATTGAATAGTGAGAAAGTTTTGAAAAATTTTAATAATTTATTTTTGTGAGGAAGAAAGCATAGAAGAGAGAAAATACAGTTGCCTATGAAAAACAAAATTTAAGTTTTAAGGACATGGAAAAGAGTGTGTTATTCACATGCAATAGGGCAAATATTAAATTAGCCTAATGAGTTAAGTACATTTTTTTATTATAACAGTAATGGTAAAAATTTGGAGATTAGGGCCAAGTTTTTAATCCTTATGAACAAAATAATAATTCTTTATTTTCTTTTTTCCCCTCTGGATTGCTTTTCTTTTTTTAATGTTGTATTTTTTTATTTTATAATTTAATTTAATTTTACATATCAGCCACGGATTCCCTTGTCCCCCCTCTCCCACCTCCCTTCCCCCCAACCCATCCCCATTCCCATCTCCTCCAGGGCAAAGACTCCCCTAAGGATTGAGTTTGACCTGGTAGATTCAGTCCAGGCAGATCCAGTCCCCTCCTCCCAGGCTGAGCCAAGCGACCCTGCATAAGCCCCAGATTCCAAACAGCCAGCTCATGCACTGAGGACAGGTGGTGGTCCCACTGCCTGGATGCCTCCCAAACAGTTCAAGCTAATCAACTGTCTCACTTATCCAGAGGGCCTGATCCAGTTGGGGGCTCCTCAGCTATTGGTTCACAGTTCATGTGTTTCCACTAGTTTGGCTATTTGTCCCCGTGCTTTATCCAACCTTGGTCTCAACAATTCTTGCTCATACAAACCCTCCTCTTTCTTGCCAATTGGACTCCTAGAGCTCCACCTGGGGCCTTATTTTCATAAATTAATTACTTGTTTCACTTAGAGATAAAGATATATGAAATTAAAATATGTGTTAAATGTGACAATCCTTTCCTTGAGTTTGTGACTCCATCTCCTTAAAGAATGAGGCATGGGTCTCCCTTGGAAGTCAATAGGAACACTTTTTCTGCTTCATATCTGCTTTAATCACATATGTAAAAACGTAATAGTAGAAAATGAATGACAGGGACTAGGTTTATGTATAAAGTTACATCCTTGTTTCGTTTCAGCTTGTGTTCTTTCCAACGTTTCTATATCTCAAATGACTTCAGTTTACAAACCCTCAATGACCTTGACCATTTCTTTCAGCCATGTATTTGTGTTTCCATGGAAATCATTCAAACATCTTTTGTTGTCTTTTTGAACTCAAAGAAGTATTTTTTTTCTTTCAAGTTTTCTTTAATATCCATGAAGTCTTTGATAAAATATATGATGGTTCTTTTAAATTTTGTGTTCTGGGATTCATCTAGGTAGTTCTCATTTGCCACCGCTTCTGTAGGACTAGTCAGTTGATGGGGAACTTGCTCTTGTTTTCATGCATATTGTTTTTCTTTTTGTAATTCAACCAGAGTATATAGATATCTTTTTTTTTTAGTTTTTTTTTGTGTGTGTGTGATCATATGGCCATTTTTTATTAAGAAAAATTTTTCATTCATTTTTACACACCAACAATGGATTCCCCTCTTCTCTCTTCCTGCCACAGTCTTCCCCTCTTAACCCACTCCGCACTCCTCACCACAAGAAAGCAAGGCCTCCCATGGGAAGGCACATCCAGTAGAGGCAAGTCCAAGCCCTGCCCCCCTGCCTCAAGGCTACACTAGGTGTCCCATCATAGGTAGTGGTTTCCAAAAAGCCTGCTCATGCACCAGGGATGGATTCTGATCCTACCTCCAGGGGGTTCCCCAAGCAGATCAAGCTACACAAATGTCTCACCATGCAGAGGGCCCAGTCCAGTCCCATGCAGGCTCCAGAGCCATTGATTCAATTTTCATGAGTTCCCCCTAGATTGGTTTAGTAGTCTCTGCAGGTTTCCCCATCAGGATCTTAGTGCACTTACTCATAGAATCCCTCTTCTCTCTCTTTGACTGGACTCCGGGAGCTCTGCGCAGTATTTGGCTGTGGATCTCTGCATCTGCTTCCATCAGTCACTGGAGAAAAGATCTGTGAAGACAGAGTATTCACTGATATGGTCACTGGGGTAAGCCAGTTCAGTTCAGGCACCCTCTCCACTATTTCTGGTAGTCCAAGCTGTGGTCATCCTTAGGGATTCCTAAGAACTTCCTTAGCATCCGGTTTTTCTCTATTGCCATGATGTCTCCCTCTATCATGTTAGCTAGAGTTTCCTCCTTGCCCACAGTCAGGACAAATCTGTCACCCGCCAGTCCCACAGCCGCTCAGACCCAACCAAGTAAACACAGAGACTTATATTGCATACAACTGTATGCCGTGCAGCTTCTTCTAACTGTTCTTTTATCTTAAATTAACATTTCATAAATCTATACCTTGCCAGTGCTGGTGCTTACAGCATCTTCACATGCTGCTGTCATGGCGGCTGCAGTGTCTCTCTGCTCAGCTTCTGCTTCCACATTCTCCTCTCTCCTTGTCCCCTACTTCCTGCCTGCCACTGGCCAATCAGTGTTTTATTTATTGACCAATCAGAGCAATTTGACATACAGACCGTCCCACAGCAATCATGGTATCTCTTTCATTGCTTTCCAACTCCATTCCTGTTCCAGCTAGACCATCTTGATCCTTTATGTTCTCATCCCCAATCCCCTACCCTCCATTGCCCTCCCTTCATCCCCAGTTTACTCAATGGAGATCTCATCTACTTCCCCTTCCCAGGGCAGTCCATACATCCCTCTTTGGCTCTCCTTGTTAGCTAGCTTCTCTGGAGTTTTGGGTGTAATCTGGCTATCCTTTGCATTACATCTAATATCCACTTATGAGTGAGAACATACCATGTTTGTGCTGTTGAGTCTGGGTTACCTCACTTAGGATGATATTTTCTAGTTCCATCCATTTGAATATGGCCTTCTTTAGATTGGTTTAGTACAGGAGCTGTGTAACCTGAGTTATGTCAGGTAGAGCTGATGGACGAACTGTTATCTGGACCAGGCATAGATGGCTCCCAAACCGAGATCTGGAGTTAGACCTGTGAGTGCAAAGATGTCAGTGAATGGAGGCATTAAAGGGAGAGTAGTATCTCACCAGCTGAAGATTTCACTTGAACAAAGCAAATTGATTGAAAGGCTGTTGATTTTGACTCAGCCTATAGCTGTGAAGATGGTCACATCAAGGGAACAGGAGTATAAGGAGAGATGATAAAGGAATAAAGAACTTACTTGGTGAAGGGTGCTTACAAACAAAAAGGGTTCTTGACTTTGGGTCTGGAACCAGATTTATTGTCTTTCAGATGTAAACACAAAATCATATCCTCAAATAAGGAATCATATTTAACCTCATCAGCTTTCTGATAAATGAGCTATAATCTAAAATGGTTGACTGAGATTGAAAGAATTCAATTAATGATCTAAAAAGGTATATTACTTAAATTAGTTATATTTTTTTCTTAAAATACATTTGAAGAGATTCTTACCAACAATTAGCAAAATACTGAAGTTCTAGAAACAATTAGTATATTATATGTTAATAGTCATTAAAAAGCTATAATGAGAAAGCCATTTTGTGTTGAGAAAAATAGCAACAAAAATTCATGAAATTCCTTTATAATACTGAACATTACTTCTTAAGTAAAGATAATGACCATAATCCATATCTCGGAAAGAATAACTCTTAGTAATTTATTATTTCAGAAGTTAATCTCTTCAACATGAAGTTAATTTTTTAGAAAATATTTGTTTTTGAAAGAAAATTAATTTTCTGAAATTATACAACAGTAGAATAATTTTAGACATTTAAAATTTTGTTTGATAAATATTTTAAAATATTATATAAATTCATATATTCTGTGCATTTAATTTTGTTTTTGAAAATTAAAAAATTATACATATATTCCTATTTACAGATGAGTAAATCCAAGTCTTTCTAGAGTTTATTGGTGAAACAGGTAATTGTTATTCCTTGTTCGAGTGAAATTTAAATTACTAAATATGCCAAAAATTCCTTAAGGTAAATTTTTTTAGTAAGTACTTAATGCTTATAAATGAACAATTAGTCATGTTTAGAGAAAGAAAAACAGATGCTCTAATTAATTATATTTTTACTAGGGATAAAAAAAATAACTTAAATAGTAGAGGAGTTCTTTTGTTTAGTATCTCTGTGATATAGGAACTATGAGAAATTCAGACTCAACATTAATCATTCATGGGACAATTAATTTTAATTAAGGTGAGAACAGAATCCCATATGGTTTTAGACACCATCTATTCATTAATGCACACAGTCTGAATGGTACCGTTTGGAGTATCTTTGTTGACAATATTGGTGGACAGCTCTGTAGACACCTGGTTAAACAGCCTCTAATTATGAATCCTGCTGAGCATCAGTGGGCAAGTATCCATGTTTAACAGTCTTGGCATGATGGGCTGTGAGTGGAATTGATTGTGCCTATTTTTTCTAGAAAATCTATATCATGCACAATGCATTCTGCTGGGAAGGCGGATGTGCTCATAATACACAATTTCTAGCATGTTTTCTCTTGATGGTGCTTTGCAACTGCATAAATTTTACTCTTTTCTACACATCCACATGCATATACACATGCACAAACAAATTCAAATTCACAATAGTATCTTTAGACTGATTTAAGAAAATAGTTCCTTTTGAACACTTTAAGTATTCATTGGAATGTAATTGCCCTTGATATTTAGAGCCTTAATCCCACTGTTAGATATATTCATTCAGAATCATTCTATATCTCATAAATTCAGAAACAATAAAACTGTGTGTTTCTACTGGGATCTCTTCTGGTCTGAGGCAAAGATCTCCTTTATTGTTCCAGTACCTAGGAGCCTTTGCAGGGCTCCAGTTGGTGAGAGGATCTTCTTCATGGTGCTTCCCCTACAGGCATACCAGTGGGATGATTCAGTGTTCTACTGACTATTTCTAGGGAGCCCCAAATCTTTACTATGCCAGACTTAGCTCACAATTTCAGTGGGCAACAGTGGGGTAATTATTGACTCCTACAACAAGTACTTCCAGTGACTAAGGTTAAAGTTGTAGTGTCTTTTCTGAAAATCTTGTCACACTCTAAAGCTACATAGTCCTTACAAAGATCAAACCTGCAAACATGAGCCTCCACAAATGCATGAACTGAGAAACTGAGAAATCAAGGAGTTCATTTAGGGGCTGATTGCAATCCTGCAAAAAAAAAAAAAAAGCAAGGACTTACAATTTAAGTCTAACATCCATGCTTCAGTGTGCTCCATTTCTCTATAGCTAAATATTACCACATTTAATAAAAGTGAAGATCATTTTACTAAGGAAATAAATCATGCTTGATCAAATAGACTCCCTCTATATTAAACATAGAACTCTAATTAAGCTTCATACTTTATTAGAGTAATTTGGCCAAAAATTACAGTATGTAGGTGATAATCTATAGTAATTGTTAGGACCTCAAAAAATTTGAGATGTGTTATTTTTTACTGAAGTTTTTTCAGAAGAAAGTTCATTTTGAACTGGTTTACTTCCTATTCATAATAAATGCAAGGAGAAATGTTTCTGATTTGTGAATGTTAGGTCAAAACAATTTCCATCTTTTTAACCATTTTGTTACTCATCTCTTCAGAAACTTTATGCAACCTACCCTTCATTCAGTAAGTACTGTGAAACTGTCCCAACTGTTTAAAAATATTCAAATCTACAATTCTATTAATGTTAGTTTTTATTAGGTATAAAAAGTATTACTTTTATTTTTCATTTTTCCTGCTATTTTTGATATTACAATATAAATATATCATTTCCTTTATTCTGACTGTGTAAAATGATTAATTTTACATTAAATGAAAATAATGAAAAATAAATTAATTCATTGAGATTAGATGGCATTTAAAGGTGCTAACATTGTAGCCATTTGGGTGAATAATACTATTCTTACTAAAGTTTTCCTCTTTCAAATATTATTATGAAAATTATGAGGTAACAAATTAGAATGTAAAATATGTAGTACTTAAGAGAAGAGGTTTTTTGATTAATGACATTGACTAAAATATTTTGCCTGGGTTATGTAGACAGATGGCATTGTGATTAATCAGACTGGTTAAGGGAAGGTAGCATTTACTTAAAATTACTTCCCTTGATCTCTAGGTTAATTATCATTTTATATGGTATTTTTTCACCCATTTCATTTTCTAAAATGTACTGCCCTTAGGAAAGTATATTAAAGAAATAAAAATTAATGCATATGCCCAGTGTATGTTTATTCATTTTTCCTATGTCTAGATATGTAAGTCTTCTTGGTTCTAGAAAAAAAAGGTACTCTTTAGTTGTTATAAGAATTTTAAAATTTAAATTCAGCTTTACTCTATCAATGTTTAACTTTTATACACAATAATACAAATCCTCGGCACTAAGAATACATTGAAATCCTCTCATTAATGTAAGTCTGGGTTGTGTTTCTCTTTTCCCATATAGTTTTCTTATATGCATTACTCAAAGTGCTAAATAAATGGTGTATGTTGTCATACTTATGTGGATATGCTAGTTTAATGGATTCTGGTTAAAAGTAGTTTTATTTTTTTAAACCTTCACTATTCATTGCTATAAAATGATGCTGACAGATACTATATTGATAATCCTTTCCTGCTTGAAGAAATAGCACAAACACTGAAACCTTAAATTTCAAGGAAATTCTTCATATGGCTCCAGGTGTTTCAAGGATCAACTTTTGAATGATCTATTTCAGAATTTATTCTGGTGCTTTTGAATTCCTCACACTTGTTAAGGATACTTTAGAGGTTCAAAATCCAGGTGGTTTGAATCTGATCCTGTCTTTTGCTTCTCAACTCATGGAGAGTTCATGCTGCAGCATGCCATGTCCCTTAGCTTTATTACATCAAAGAGGAGAGCAGACCCAGAAAGGGGGGCTAACAGATGTCAGTGATCCAAGATCAAGCTTTAAGACATTCTTTGCAAAGTAAACAGCAATTGCTGCACTTTCCAAGCTCTAAAGCACTGCCAGTGAGGAGATGCACATCTTCCATTTGGAATGTGGCACTGGTGTCTCAACAGGAAGTCCTTCAGAGTGGGCTAGCTGTCATTTCTCTCAGTAGAGAATTATGCCTGATTGGTCAACTATCTGAAGAATGGCACAGAACAACCAAATTATTTGAATGAAAATGTTTTTATACCCAAAATTTACTGTTTCCAATATCCAAATGCCTAATGAATTTAAACTTTCTTATTCAACTTCTGAACATTTTTTTTCTAATAATTAAGTTTGAAAAGTGAATAGACATCTACAATTATGTCAGAAAGTTAGATCTGTTTTTGACAACTCATTTAAAGAACTTCATATTATTTTCTAGATATAAAATTATTGCTACTGTTATATACATCCAGTTAGTTTTTAATAAGAGACAACTCAAGAAAATATATATTTTTCACAGGAATGCATATGACAGGTTCTAAGAGTAGTTTCAAACCATGATAATATCATCCCTGAAGCCTATCTCTTAAACACAATACTCTTAAACTTGCTTCAAAGTGCTGAGGGGACTTGCTGGTCAGACGTTGCAGTCTACCATGGCCTGGCAGCTCTCTCTGAGCTTGGCAGCATGGATGACACCCTCCCTCCATGGAAAAGTGTTGTGTTCTCTACCTGACTGTTTTTGGAAACTGTCTGTATGCCCAGATGTCTGACTTATCTCTATTATGACCCTTTATGCAGTTCCCTGCAAAGGCTTTTCCTTGATGCCCATATGGTAATTAGACATTATGCTAAAGACATTACAATAGGACTGTACTTCCACATATGATTACTAAGATATATACTAGGAGCTTTGTAATAGGAGAATGCTATCTAATGCAAACTAGGTGATTCCCCAGCCACTGGCCCCCATCCTTTATATCTCCACTCACTTTGGAAAAAAGTTAATCTGATTCGCTGAAGTCATATCCCAGAGAGCTATGTCTGTCATGCTCACAGACCTTACAAAGCTCTCTGTCATTGCTTCTGCTCCTAGTCCTTGTGGACTGCTGGCTAACAGGCCTCAAGGATAAAGGGAACACCCATATCAAAGTTGATATTGTACAATAGGAGAAAACACTATCCAAACAGATTAGCCTTGACATAAAACACAATGGAACACATAATAGAAAATACACATTAACCTGAAGGAATAGGCTTGCATTAAAATTAAATCTCAATGAAGAGAGTGAAAAAAATATTTCTGTAGTGTACGTCTTCATGTATACATGCAGGTCCAGAATTGTATTCATAAAAACTATTTTACAATTAAGCAGTTTAAATAAGACTACTTATTAGATTATAATAATATGAACCAGTTTGCAAGTGAAAATACATAAATATATAACTAAAAACTATTAAATCTTTTATAACAAAACATAGATTAAAATTGCTGCTATTTGAAAGAAGCAGAAGCAGGGGTATCAGGAATTCAAGGTTAGCCTCAAGTACATACTGAGTACAAGTCCAGGCTAGGCTGAATGAGATTTTGCCTCAAAATCATGCATTCGATCGATCGATCCATCCATCCATCCATCTATCTATCCATCAATCAATCAATTAAACAAGAAAACAATAAAAAGTAATAATGAGCTAATACTATGTACTTCCGTTTCCCAAAAATGAAAATAATTGATAATAAATTTGCAATATTTGAGGTTACTATGTAGAGCAGTGGTTCTCAGCCTGTGGATCACAATCCCTGGGCAAACCTCTGTCTCCAAAAATATTTACATTGCGATTCATAACTAGCAAAATCAATGTTATAAAGTAGAAAGAAAAATAATTTCATGGTTGTGGGTCACCACAACATAAGGACCTGAAAGAGTCACATCATTAAGAAGGTTGAGAACCACTGTCTTAGGGCATTTATTTCCACATTGAAAAGCTTTTTATAAATATTAATGAAAGCTGAGCAAATGTAAAATCTTTAAGCAGCAGTTAGATGACTAACAAACTAATAAAAGAAAATCTTCAGAAAACCTGACTAGAGACATAAAAAATATTCATCACAATAGTTAATGATCTTCAGAAGTTTGAATATCAAGCAACTCTAAATTATATAAGAACATTGTATATGGTTACAGAAGTAAATAGTACATGCCAATGGGCAAGGACATAAGTAAAAAAAAAACAGAACAAATAATATATATATGTGTGTGTGTATGTGTGTGTGTGTGTGTGTGTGTGTGTGTGTGTAGGAAAGAATTTTCTCAATTTTCACAATGTAAATATATCTACAAATTGTTGAATATACTGTCATAAAAGTGTACTAACTTCTGTGTCCCACCTAATCCCTGTCCTACATGACTTCTATATTATTTATAAGACAGACTAATGTCTCATCATTTAATGTATGTATAATGTGTTCATTTATAAAACATTATACTTTTAGTAAATAGTTCTTCATATAAACTGTATGTTGGCTTTGTAATAAATAAGCTGTTAAACCAACAAAGAAACAAAAAGAGCATAAGAAGCTTATTGTTCATTTATATCAGAATGACTGCAAATTTGTGTAAAATCACATTATTGTTAAAATAAAGTGAGATATCATTTTGTATAATACAAAATAAGTAAAATATTAACACTGAAATATATTATGAAGTTGTATAAAAGGCAAAACATTAGATGAACTGAAGACATCAAGAGGAATACACAGGGGACAGAATAATAAAAAATCCTTTCAGTATCTAAATGTATAACTATCTATTGCAAACTTTGTGACTTAAAACTTTGATATGAGATCATGTTTCCAAGAGTTGGGTTAGAGCCATAGGCTAGTGAGAACTCGTGAGGAAATCCTTACAGGTTGTGATCAATGAACTGTCTGGGCTCCAGTTGATTTTCAACTAGAGTTCAAAGTGCTCTTGAGAGGTCATTCAGTTTGCTCATTAACATTGGGTTCCTTGCACTGAAGCCTCTACTTTTTTTAATAGCATCAGCTGAAACTGTCCTCATGTGGCAAAGATTACCCTGCAACTTGTGCTTTGTGGACTTTTACCCTCATAAAATAACCCATTTATTACTTCAATGCCAGCTGGAGTACATCTTTTTGTTCTCCAAAAAAATTGACTTCAAATTTCAGCCTTTTAAAGAAACTACAGGTTATTTATTCTGTGGCATACTGCAGCCCCAACTTAACATCAATTGATTAAAGACATATGTTATGACTAAAAATTCTATGAAGTAAATTAAATGCACAGAAATCCATGTTTCCAATATCATAGCAACAACAGACGTCACTGTCTTTTCTATTCATAATTCTCACTCCTGTCCCTAGGAATATTACAGCATCAAGAAAGGAGTCCTGCATGACTCTCAAACTCTAGGCAAATGTCAATTTATTTTTAAATGTTCAATTGCTCTCTAACAACCAACCAATAGTTTAAAATCTGAACAGTTGATAGATTTATGGAAAAGGTGTCTTTCCCTCATTCATTGATTTGATATTTTATATATGGAAAAAACTTTATAATAATCCTGGAAAGTTATATATATATATATATTATATATATATATATATATATATATATCACTCTTCTCAAATAATCAATGTATACATGCATGTGAATACATACATGCACATATGCATATAATTACATACATATATACCTGGGAAATAACTTGGTGAAAATTCCGAACACAGTTTGCATTACACTAAAGAAGCAGAAAGTGAGGTTGAAAAGACATCCAAAGTTATGCAGGAACTTTAAAAATGTGCTGATTTGCAGATTACAACAATAGCTTCAGAATATATTAAAATTTCCACATATCTTCCAGAGTAGTAAAGAGTTAGATACTTAATTTTAGAACCTGTCACCATTCTAATTTACAGAGTTGTCACAAATTTTTTGTATTACTAATAAGAGATCTCATGCTGATGATGTACCTAACTTGAATGAATATGGTCTTCTAGGGGCGGTTTACAGAGGCTTTTGTAGATAGCAGACATTATGAGGTTAGCAACTTGATATGTCAACAGAAAGAGCTGCACGTTAGGTCTGAGTTAGGCCATCATTAAGAAAATATAAGATATCAAGGGGTTCTATTGAACTCTTTCAGAGAAAACCTTGCTTTTTCCTATTAAATAAGTTATTCCCTGTATTCTAAACAATCACAAAAGTTACATTTGTTACTGTACTCATCTGATGTTATGCTATTCCTCCTTTCACTGTCTCTTACAGAATTTGTCAGTGTTTGCTTTCAGAACAACTAGTGCATGCTAGTAAAACTGGCTATATTCTCTATATAGTTCTCTAACTACATACATTTGAAAAAAAATCAATGTACCAAGAATTACATGGTAAAAATAGTAATTCCACAGTTTCTCCCCTAAGATAATGCCACATTAACAAAATATCTGTTTGAAACTCACTGTACTATTTTTTTAAATGATGAATTCAAGGAAAAGTTGAATCAAAGAGCATTAATTAAAATGGATTACAGGTCCTTTAGCTTCAGACATATCAGCCATTCCTTCAAGCCAGAAGATCTTATGACTAGGAGAAAGAACACAAATCAGATTCACCTTTGGAAATGCTTTTATTAACATATATTAATTATACATCATTGGTATTATGTTTTTATACATATGTCTAATAGAGTTTGATTGTATTCAGTGGTCGTTCACTGTTTTGTCCTCTTTTCTTGTCTTGTTGAACTTGTCAATAAATTCCCGCTATACATTTGTCTTTTTCTATGACCCAATGAGTTTTAAACGTTTTGCTTAGAGGAGCAAAGGTGAGGCTCTTTTGATGATGACAGTGCATGGACACTTAAATAGTGGCTACATCACTGAAGAAATGCCTCTCCCTTTCCCATAATAAATTGCCTGCTTATAAAGCTTTAAGGGAGGGTTGAGCCTCATGAGCTGATCTGTATGCCCACTACTGGTAAAATCTAGTTTAGGTAATCATAATTGTTATAAATTTATGACTTCCACAGCCACATGGCACTCCAAAATCAATACTATCACCTTACTATCACCTTCTTGACGTTTTACAGCATAGTTTTGTACTCCTCTACCTTAATGTTCCCTGTGCATTAGAGAAACTGCTATGTATTTCATGTATATGATTGAGCATTCAGCCATCACCTATTTTTCTGTTTTCCCTCATTATGTTTCTCTGTAGTCATTAGTGTATATATGATACCTAAAAGATGGTTAATAAGTAAGTTAATTAACTGACAACAATGTAAATTAAAATTTTCACTTATATTTTCTTTTTAGTACTAATTTTAAAAGATTTTTTATAATCTATCACGTTATTTTTTTTTTTATACTTGACTGAGCACCCATGCATCAAGCTGAACCCAAATTCCTTTGAGGTAGTACTTAGCTATACTACCTAAATGCATCACTGACTCCAACTCCTCTTTCTCCTTCCTCTCGGAGACCTCTCTTTTCTGTCCCTCCTTCTCTCTCTGCCCACAAGGTCTTATTATGAAATCCAAGTTGGCTCAGCAGACTTAGGCTTTTGTTTTGTTGTTGTTGTTTGCTTGTTTTTAATTGAGATAAAATTACCTCATCTAAAGAAGGCTAAATGTAGCATAAAGAGAAAAGTAACCACAAGGCACATGAATTGTTTTTTAAATGGCAATTTACCATTATTTCTTTTCAATAATTACTTTAAATTGAAAGTGATTTGATCTTAGTAATTAAAATATGCCTGAGCTGATAAGACCGATATACATTTGATTAAGCAAAAATTATTACAGATGAATTTTAAAAGTAAGGCCATACATAATTTGAAATTGAAAGACAGAAGAAACATCCTATAAATATTTTAATCAAAAGAGAACATGTATTGCCACATGATAAAATATAATTCACATGTACAATAAAGATTAAAAAGACCTTATGTTATGATGAGGATTATTCACCTAACATCAGATTCATCAAATAGTTGAAAGAAATATTAATGAAAATGAAAAAGAAAATAGGATAGGGAAAGCAAATTTGTGGGAGATTTTATAACATTTTTTAAACAAAGGGGATCATCCAGGCAGTTAAACAATGAAATATGAACTGAAGATTATAATAAAATAGATAGATTTTTTTTGTTTTTAATTTGTTACTGATTTTTTTTATAAAGGTCTTTATATATGGCTCAAGTTCATATGTAACATTAAAGCCTTCTTTTCCCAAGTGCTAGTATTGTTGTCACCTAGCATTATGCTTTTCAGGATCAATTTGAAACAGAAAATATACACATAATATAATCCCAAATAATATTGAAGGGTCTCAAAGACAACGGGAAATTCTCTGGAGTAAATCACATATCACAACATGGGAATTCACTTGGGAGGATCTAATATTATACTTCAAACAAGTTCATACAAATGGACAAAGTACTAAAATTATTTTTTTAATTATTTAACTGTTCTATGTAGGTGAGATGAACCTGTATTCAGCAAGCATATGCAAGCTAGAAATTAATAAATGTGGTCCCATAATACAAGTTTAACATCTAAATTGTCAAAGAAAAATGTAAAAAAAATAAAAATTATCTTGAGACAAGAAAACATGACATCAACCATCAAAATTAATAGAACTTAACAAAACTAACAGCATCATTTTACTTCTCCAGAACTAAAATCACTATAATTTGTTAGATTAGAAGTCAGCAGAAGGAAAGAAATTAACAGTGTAATCACACATTTACACTGTAGAAGTTCTCAATGAAATCCATTCTTAACATTTAAAATAACAACGCAATTGAAAAAAGTCTCTGCTATAGTAAGACACATGCAAACATTAAATTAGAAATTAGGGGAAATGGCATAACAATGATAACAGAAATAAAAATGTTTTTTAACATATTTCCTGTGAACATTCATGTCCCAAGAAATTAGATAAATTAGCATAAAAGTATTATTTTACAAACAGAATTTACCAAGAAAGAATTACAAAGAAGGTAAACCTAAACCAATTACAAATAAGATTGTGTCATTAGATGAATTCATTACAAGATAATGAAACTCAGAAGCAGATGGCTTCCCAAGGAATTCCTATGATACATTCAAGAATTAAATTCAAAAGAACTTAAGCTACAAAGAAATAATGCCATGACATTGAAGACCCTGGAATACTTCTAAATTCAGTGTATTGAAAGAAGCTATATTCTTAGAAAAAAATTCAGGATAAGAAAACATAAGGAAGGAAAATGTAGAGCAATATCTCTGGTAAATATTTATGTCCACATTTTCAACATCATACTAGTGACCTAGAATCAACAGTATGTTAAAAGATCCAGGTGCTATGTTTCTGGAGGTTTCATTGATAAATTAAAAACATAATTAAGCAAAAGTATCAATTAGTATTTCATACCACAGCAACACAATAAAAGAAGTGATCGTTTTAATTGATGCATGAAAAACACTTGGTAAATCAAGCACATTGTTTTAATGAAATAGAGATTGCAGTTGATAGAGACAGACTTGTGTAATGTCATGCCATCTAAGAAGAATACAAGGCTGCACAATGAGGGGAAATTTTAGTCTACAATATTGTTATTAACTGGATAGCCATATAAAAATAATAGAGTTGTATTTTTACTACAAATCATATAAAATTAATCTAAATTGGTGATTTTAATGTTTAAGACTCCTAGAAGATAATACAAAAAAAATTGTAGTGTTGGAATTGGCAATGGATTATTGGAGATAAGACCAAAAATTAGAGGTAAAGAAAGTAAAAGCGAAGAAATACAAAAGGACTTCAGCAAAGATATAGCCTTCTTTAAAATAAAGAAAACAAACAGAAGCAAAAGAAAACACAGAGATTGGAAGGAAATATTTGCAAATTATATACCTACAAGGGACTTAATATCACAAATAAAAACAGATTCAAGCATTAATTCTCCAAATGAACACAATCTGAACCTACAAGAGCAGCTGTTGCAGACAACCATTTACCTTGAGAATCTAAAAATTGAATGCTTATTCACACAGTAAATCCTCTCCTTGATGTAGAGAGAAGAAAGGAATATAAAGTGTTGTTGTTAGGCAGACATGGGGATCTTGGAGGTATTGGGTTAGAGAAAAGGCATGAGCAAATTGTATTGCATGTAACATTACTTTCATTTAAAAAACAAATAAAACAAAACAAACACGAAAAACAACACTTGTAAAAAAAAACAACACATGTAAAATGATGCTTAAATTGGTTGAGGAAAAGAAAGTTAGGGCAGGGGAAGCTGTTTAAGGATCAAAAACATTAATGATGTTTGAAGAAACTATAGGGAAAGCTACTACCATATGATAGTATATATAGTTATCAGAGACAGATTTCAAGTTCATGATTCATGACAAAAAAACAAGGAACTTACAGAACAGTAACATCTTATTAATAATCAAATGTTACACAAATCACAATTGTAATCAGATAGCATCTCTGTGAGGAATTTTTTTCAAAAAGAAAAATAAAACAAATCAAAATCAGAAAAAAAAATATTTAAAGTGTTAACATGAATCCAGAAATACTGAAACACTTAAAGACCATGAGGCAGTAGGAAGCAGCCATACAACAGCAGAGATAGTGTGGAAAATGTATGGAGCTTTCTTAAAAAAAAAAAAAAATGTAGCTTGGTAGACAGGAAGTAGCTCCCATTTGGAAGCCACAGGGTTGATGAGGTAAGGTTGGCTGGTGGCTATTCCTCTTTCCCTGATCTCTAAGGCTTTTACCCCTATATTTGGCTCTGTTTTTTTTTTTTTAACCTATGTCTTTATATGCCTTATTTCTCTGCCCTCTCATTGGCTCTTAGCCTAGCCACCTCACTTCCTTGTCATTGTCTGTCTGTACAGACCTCCAGGTCTCTATGGTTAGTACCACACTTGCCTCTGTTCGTTAGTATGGCCTTGAACACACAGAGACCCTGCCTGCTAAGTGATTGGATTTAGGGTGTGTGCTGCTTGACTTTGTTTACATAAAATGGCTGGCCTTTTCCCCCTGATCTCCAGGCAAGCTTTATTTATCAAAGCCCAAATAAAATATCACCACATTGCAGCACAAATAAAATATCATCACATCCTTAAAGTAATTAAATGAGCTAACTAATTTTACTTTTAAAAGTATTGAGCTTTTATTTAAAATATGTTGTTTTTAAAGTTGAAATGATAAAATTATATAAAAATGGTTTAAATGACCTGTAACTCTAATAGTCAAGATTATCCCAGAAGACAAATTTTGACAAATATGCGGTAGATTCTCTTTCAATTCAGTTTATGATTTTTGGACTTTAGCATTTTAAAAATTTGACTTAGTCTCTTGTGGGTCTAATTTTTACATTCCATTAATCCTCTCCCAATACTGTCTAATTACTGACTTACTATATAATGTTAACATGATTTATTTAATCCATCTCTTATTGTTTGATACTTAATGTATCTAAAATTGTGTTTTTTAATTCTTGAAATACAAAACCTTTTAAAAATTTATTTTTTATGTTGACCACTTTTCAGTAAAAAAAAAAAAATGGTAAATACTATCAAATTTAAGTAAGAATTAAAAAAATGTAGCTTAGGAGATAAGTCAGTCTTTAGCATGCTTTCTGGACAAGCACTTGAGTTCTATCCCCAGAAAATGCACTACAAAAGCCAGGCATAGTAGCACAAGCTCTTGGTATTCTAACATTGTAACATGGAAACAGGCTGACCATGGTGTCCTACTGAACAGTCCAGACTACTCAGTGGCTCAGGCCAATTAGAGACTCCTTATAAAGGAAGGTGGTGTTTCTGAAAAAGAGCATCTTAGGTTGACCTCTAGCATAGTTGGACACACACACACACACACACACACACACACACACACACTTGAACACATACACCTGAA
Organism: Peromyscus leucopus; assembly: GCF_004664715.2. Taxonomy (NCBI): domain Eukaryota; kingdom Metazoa; phylum Chordata; class Mammalia; order Rodentia; family Cricetidae; genus Peromyscus; species Peromyscus leucopus. The sequence continues at coordinate 44,358,488 of NC_051071.1, read as the reverse complement.
TCCACATGTGCACCCAATCATACACAAATATACACTGATACATTCACAACCAAGCCCAAACCATGTGATTTCAGTTGTATGAGAAATAGTATAAAGTAATCTACAGCAGTGACCTTGTAGACAGTAAACAGAAACTTGTCAAGATCATAGGAAAACTATGCCTGTGTAAAAGAAAGGATAATATTATTTAATAAAGTATACAATTTCAGAACTTAAAGAAAATTTCAACAGTGTAATTTAAAGTACCAAGGTAATACATGTAAAACTTTGAGTATATAGTATATCATTTAAAAAGTAACTAATAAGCAGCACTTTATTTTGTGTTTCCTATATGCTTTTTTTGTTAATTATTATCTTGGATACAATGAATTTCAGTTGTGTAGGATTTTAGCAAACAACCGCACTTGCTTGCGTTTCCAACCATTTCAAATGGATAACTCAAAACATAACTCATTGCCGGGCAAGGGTGGCACACGCCTTTAATCTCAGCACTTGGGAGGCAGAGTCAGGCAGATCTCTGTGAGTTCGAGGCCAGCCTGGTCTCCAAAGCGAGTTCCAGGAAAGGTACAATGCTACACAGAGAAACCCTGTCTCGAAAAAACATATATATATATATATATATATATATGTGTGTGTGTGTGTGTGTGTGTGTGTGTGTGTGTTTTGAGACATATATATATATATATATATATATATATATATTATCAATAATGAAGTTAAATAATTTTGCTAAGTATTTAGTGCAAATCACCAACCATGTAGATTTGAGGCAATATACTTGTCCTTAAATTTCATGGCTTTAGAGTATAATGAATGTACATTCATTTTATAAACAGAAATTATTACTATCAATTATTAATGATGACATTATTGTTTAAATAAGAAGAAAAGAAATCAAATTTTGGAAGGGGACACTATTTTATATGGACACAGGAGAGATTTATGCTTTTGTGTGTGATGCAAGTATTTACCAAAAAGATATTTTGTGTTATCTGTGTATGGATTAATTTTCTCCTGAAATAATGTGATTTTTTTTTAAATTATATCACTAATTCCTTCACTCAGATTTGAGATATAAAAAGTAGATCTTAAAGGATCCTATGCACTAAAAAGCATGAGCCTTTTTCATTTCTACATTACTTGTAGCCTTCAAATAAAGTTTTTCATACATTATATTTTTTCTGTTACTTATTTGTGTTAAACTTTTTACTGATAGGGTAGTGACATACGTGAGCAGGAAAAAAGGACTTGCCATCAAGAATGAAGCCCTGAATTGGATCCCTTACAACCACTTTGAATAAAGACGGCACAGAATCCTTATAGTTATTCCCTGACACTCCAAAAGAACAACATAATAATATACTTGGACACACATACACACAAATGTGCAACAAATAAGATGCACAAAAAGAATTAGGATGTTTTATTTATCTTTACTTGGCTTAGTAGTAAAATAATACTTATGCAGGAAATTGGGGTTTTGATATTTGGGGTATTTTTATAATAGTATTTTATGTTGTTTGGATGCAAATATATAACACTATTTATAGTTAGAGTGTTAAAGTAATATTTTCTAACTTGTTCCCTCACAATTAGTCAATGCATAGTTTCTGTGTAATGTTTTAAAATTAGTGATAAAATGAGATGTTTTATTGCCTTTACATTTCATATTTTACATGTTAATGAAGGTTAATGAAGGTAAAGTAATGATCTCCTCTCTCAGTGGACTATTAGCATCACTTATATATTAAGGAATCATTAAGGAAAATCACCATGTTCTTTTAATTTTATGATTAGCATAAACAAATGTTCATAATGTTCAAAATGTCTAACAGCAGTATCTTAGTCAAAGTTCTATTGCTGTGAAGAGACACCATGGCCACAGAAACTGTTATAAAAGAAAACATTTAATTGTGGATGGCTTATAGTCCAGAGGTTTAATTCATTATCATCATAGGAGTAAACATGGCAGCATGCAGGCAGACATGGTGCTGGAGAAGGAGCATGTCAGTAAAGAAGAGAGACAAGGTCTGTATTGAGCACTTGAAACTCCAAAGCCCATCCCCAGTGACATGTTTCCTCGAATAAGGCCACAGTTACTCCAAGAAGGCCATATCTATTAATCCTTTCAAATAGTGCCATCCTATTTGAGTCTTTGGAGACCATTCCATTCCAACCACCACAAGTAAGTAATTATGAAAAAACTTTATTTGGACGGTAGGCGATATAAAGGAAAGTTTCAACCATGGTAAAGTCCATTAGAAGCAGAAAAACCTATCCCTTCCTGTGACTCTCACTCAGTCCTCATATTTTCTAATCAGTCCCAGTATCTGGTTCCTCACTCTTATTTGTGATGATTGAATAAATGGTCATTTATGAATCATTCAACACCACTGGAGCTATAATTAACAGTATTGGTTTCGATTAACCGCTTTAGATGAAAAGGCTCTCAGGGAGCCAAGCAGGACATTCACCAAAACACCCATTTCACAACACACACACACACACACACACACACACACACACACACACACACACACACACACACGTTTAGCTACAGTTCTGCCTTCCTGAATTTGGTCACTTTTACCTCTACAAGGAACATTTTCCATCATTCATATTAATTAGTAAGCTCAGTTTTTTAATTCATGAAACATTGTGATTGCTTAATAACTATATTCTACACACTGAGTTAACACATAAAAGTTGAGATAAAATGGCATTTTAAAGATTAAGCAATAAACTTACTTGAACCTTCCCAGTAAGCACAGTCCAAAGTTATCACCAACTGAAATAGAAAATAAAAGGAGAACAATGATAATTATGTCATTAGAAATGAGCAAGAACTGGATTTGTTGCCCAATTCCTAAATTTGACATGCTACAGCATATTTATAATCACTAACAAAAATAAAGATGGAAATACATTTCTAAGACTTAGGTAATGGAATATATTTAAGTAAATTTTTAATAACCTCAGGACTGATTAGTATGTAACATGTCAACAAATAAGTGAATCACTGTAAAAGTACAGAAAAGTATTCCCGGAAATAGCATGTGAGACTGTGGGATATATAGTGCATACTACACACACACAAAAATGTAAATAAATTGTAAACTAGTTTCAGGATATGACAATCTAGAAATAGAGTGGTAATAAAAGAGAGAAAAAACTTTGAATAGATTTATTTTAAATAATGAAAGCTGTAGAGAAGCAAGAACAACTTTGCTTTCAGGAAATTTAATGCAAAAGGGCAGATGACATAGAAAATGTATATGAATGGTGAATAGGACAGAGGAGGTTTACTCACAAAAAGAGAGTATGCATATTTACATTTTATAAAAGCTCTCTTGGAAAGCTCAAGCTAATGTCTTAGGATGGAGACACATTGTCTGATGGATACCTCTATACAAGTCAAGGCAGGTGGAAGGTAAGAGCACAAGTGGATGAGGATAACTTCAGGAAATAGGGAGGATGACACCTTCAGAAAGGATGGACGTTTATTGGGAATGTCCTTTATTGGCTCACATTCTAGAAAACTTTGATTCCCAGTTGTTGACATTGCTTTTGTATGTCTAGGAGGTGTGGTTTTGCTGAGGAAGTGTGTTACTGAGGACAGGCTGTTAGGTTTTAAAGCAATGTGCCATTCCCCAAATCACCCACTCTGCTTCATGCTTACGGTTTGAGCTGTAAGCTTCCAGATGTTCCAGCTTCCATGATTCCTACCCGATATATCCCCTCTGCCCTCATGGACTTTACTCCTCTTGGACTTTGACCCCATACAAACTTTCTTCCTTAGGTTGCATGCTCATGATGATTTGTCACAGATGTAGAAAAGTAACTAATACAGAATGGAACCGAGGTGGAGAAATATGTGGCTAAAAATATCTGTTAAAAGTTCTTTGTAAAGAAGAGAATTATTCAAGTATATGATTATAAAGAAATGTTTCTTATAAGGTGTTATGCAAACTGTCCTCATGCATTTATTCTGAAATAATGCAGTGTTATAAAATTAGTAATGCTCATTTTGTAAGTGAGAAAACTATGGCACTAACACCTGAAGTACTATAATCAAGGTCACACAACCCAAGGTGACAAAGGCAGATTTGCAGTAAATAGCTTCACTTCAAGATGATTATTCTCACTTTATGGCAAAGTGTTATATCAGCCAAATACAATGAATGAGCTGTGCCAAACCTTTCCTATCCCAGAAAATCAAGATAATTTCATATATGGAAACTAAAATAACCATTGTGACTTTTACCTTATTGAGTACTGAATAATAAATGAATAAACAATTTCTACATACAGAATGTGAGAACAAGATCTGAGAACATATACTAATCAAAATTTGCATATTCATCTCATTCTGAAAAAAAAAAAAACATGTTTTTGGTAAATATCTCAAAAACATTAAAACTTTGAAATCCAACCACAAAATCTAAATGAGAAAATATTGCAAGCTATGATGCTGGAAAATACTAAAAACTGGAAGCAGCCAACACAACCCTGCCATGTTGATTATGCTTCTTTTACTTCTTATTTGGGCAATTCATTTTCATTGAATTCCTGCTGCTACTATCTTGGACTGAAATCAGACTACCGCTCATCATCCTTGCAATGTGACCTGAACACCAGTGGCTTCTCAAAATCTTCCAGGATTTTAGCATCAAAGTAGGACAAGAGAATAGTCTAGTTTTAGAGACTGAGCAGCTGCAGGGCTTCCAGTCTATACAGAACTAAAAAAAAGGTCACTATTTAGATATCCAACAACTATCACATGAGGCAATCTAATAAATACCCTTTGGCAGCATACATATTTTACAACATATATAATGTTCTCTGCATTCTGTTCTCCAAAGAACAACTGATAATGGGTCTTTATGAGACTTAAGAGGTAAAGAAGAATGGTTTACTTCTTTTGTTTTGCACTTACACTTGGGTAGGAGACTGCTTTAATGGATTATTATTTTATGAATAAAAACAACTATTTTATGGTTTTGGAAGTCAATAATCAAACAGGAAATTAATTCACTAATCTTAAACCATCATCTTTTTTGTCATAATTGTTTCTTGTTGCTTTAGAGTATAATCTCTGTTGTCCACTACATGTTTCAGAATATGTGATCACTCCCTGGTTTATGAATACCATTTTATTTTCAAAATTAGTAATAGATGGCTAAGTATCTTGTCACATTCAATGAAAATCAACTTCTATTTCCACTATGACACCATGGGCCAATTGGTATAATCCAGCCTGCTTTTCCCACATAAATTTCAACTTATTTCCAAACTTTATTTGAACTAATCTTACCCTAGTACTTGGCATGTAGACTAACTTACAAGTTCTAAATGTCAAATATGCTTATCTTTTGGGGGCTGCTATTCCTTTAAAAAAGTTAGGCCAAGAAGTCAAATGAGCTGTTGAAACATTGAAACTGCATGTAATTACTTCCTGAACATGATGTTGAGACAAAGTATTAGACCAATGCAACTTAAGGAAGAGTCTAATGACTCACAGTTAGAAGTTTATGGAAGCAGAGAATACATGTCAGCAGAAATGTGAGAAAACTTGTCACATTGTATTCCAGTCAGGATGCACAAAGTGATGTATGCTGATGGGCAGCTCTCTTTCTCCTTCCTAATTTACCTAGGACCATTGCCCATGGAATGCTATTATTCCAGGTTAAGGTGGATCTTCACATAAGACTGATCCTAATCTTCATAATTCCACATAGGCATTCCCAGATTCCAAGATGTTCCAGTCTTAGATGATTCTAGATCCTGTCAAACTGATGATATTAGCCATTGCAGACATGTTAAGAAAGTATTGAAAACTAATTTGAAGTAAGAAAATGTGGATATTGAAAACTTAGAGGACTTTTTCTCTTCTTAATTTTTCTATTTTGTTTTTATTTTTGTTTTTGTTTTCACAGGTCTGGGAATATAGAGATGGTCTGAGCAGATTTGGTAGTTGTGTGATTTATCAAGTAAAGTCAGTTCAGGAGCCATTTACCATCTATATGAAAACTTAGAAAATTTTTAATTTCATGATTAGTGAATAGTGGGTTGTAGATGTAACCAACCATCTTATTAAAATAAGAAACACAGAACCAATGTAAAAGAGAAAGCCAAGAGGCCAGAGCTCAGAGCTAAAATCTTACCTCCTACAGTGCTCCTAGATTCCCTGAAAGAGAGATACTTCCTGTGTGTCTGTCTTTAAATAGTCTTTCTGCTCTGCCTTCTCATTGGTTGTAAACCCAAACACATGACTGCCTCGTCACTGCCTTTAAGTACCTCCCTCCAGGTCTTAAAGGCGTATGTCTCCAATGCTGGCTGTATCCCTGAACACACAGAAATCTACCTAGCTCTTCTACCAAGTGCTGGGATTAAAAGCATGCACCACCACCACCACGCTCTTGCTATGGCTCTAATAGCTCTGACCCCTGGGCAATTTTATTTATTAACATACAATTAAAATCACATTTCAGTACAAATAAAATACCACCATAGTGGGTTATCCCACTAATTGATAAAATATCTTAAAAGAGTTTTTAAGTACCATGTAGTCACTTCTTCATGAAATAGACTGGACAACCCACTCATTACTTTAGCACACTGAACTCATTACACAGCATTTTAAATTTCATGAGTCATCTACCACATACCACAAATTCAAAATCAAAAGCACATACTATTGATAATGCTAATATGCACACTCTAAATGTACAGAGGTAGAAAGTAATACTAAGTGCAAATAGTGATTTTTAATATTTAGGAAACCAAGGGAAAAAGAATAAATCAAGGTCTGTTTCTGTACCATGTAACATTGTCTCTCCTCAATGCCACACTTGCTTACCAGACTCCAGTTCACACTGCAGTCAGAAATATATGATTTTTCACAGATTTTCCCCTTCATTTCCCCTCTCCAAACCCTCTATCCCATGTTTTGCTTGCACTCCTTATAAATCTCAGGACTTATTTTCTTTAATTATTATTGTTACATGCAATATGCATAGCACAGACACAAATAAGTAACTACAGTTCGATGAATTCCTTTTTGCTGTTTGTGTGCATATGATGTCAAAACTGACTACTCTATATAGCCAATTAGCATGCTCATCCCTGGGGAAGATTAATTCTTCTTCCAGATGTCATTTGTTGCCTATAAACCTCTTTGTTCTTTGAGTAGGGATAGTGCCTAATGAGATATTCTCCCCTTCTGTGTTGGTTTATCTCTTGATACGGCCATTGTTCAGGTCTTTTCTTGAAGCAGTTTCTAGGAGACAGTCACACAGGAAGTTTCCTGTTCCACTGGCTCTTACAATTATGTCCCTATTCAACATGTTCCCTGACCCTAAGGCACATCAGTTGTGCATCAAAAGTAAGCTATTTTAATATCTCAATATAATCACAAAATTTCAGAATTTGTATTCTAAGAGACAAATGATAGGGAAAAACTAAAATTAACCCATAAAGCAAAAGACATCATATAAGCCTGTATAAATCCTAGGCACACACTGATCCATATTCTAAGGCATCTGAAAAAAACTATCAATCTGACCTTTATTTCCTACTTCTAATTCTGCTGTTTGATACAAATATGAATCAATCACAGACATTTGTTTTTAATCCTGTCTTTTCTCAAAAATAAGAATAACAAAATTAAAGTTAATGTTTTTCAAAAGAATATTTTTTCTAGTACCTGAAACACAATTTAGCCATTAAACTGTTTTACTTTACAAAATAGATGAGATTAGAATATTCTAAGATTCAAGAATCCATTACTTTGGAATACTTCAAACTCAATTACTTAATGTACCACAACTGTAACAATAAATATGACTAAATTAGGACATCAAGATCTTTCAAAAAGTATTATCCTTATTATTTAAATAGTAGGATATAAAATATTCAGGCTGAACTTGAACATGGAGATCTACCTGCCTCTACCTCCCAAGTTCTGGGTTAAAGGCAAGAGCCACCACCACCCAGCATATTTCTTCATCTTAATGAGATGGAAAACGATGATTGTATATTGAGTATATTAATATGCAATAAGTCCCTTTCTACCTCATGTCTTCCAACCCTCCCACACAAAAACTAAATAGTTATTATCAGATGTTATGGAATAAATAAAAGAAAAATAATAAACTAATGCATTTTTCTCATAGGTACACAATTAACTAAAAAAGCCTTGTATATAATGTTTTTGTACTCATGTTTGAATTTAAAGAGACTTATTATCTTCATTATGTACCAATTTGCCAGTTTCCACAGAGCTAATTTAATCTTCTAGGAACTGAATCTATTGATGAAGTTTTAAAAACAAATAATGAATTTTTCAAATAACCTTTCATCTGATATAAGTAAAAAGTTTGATCGTAACTGTTGTTAATGTTTGAACTTTTACCTTCAAACCCCTTGAAAGAGAGTTGACTCACACATAGCATGAAGTTTAAGGATTCTGTCCTCTTAATGACTAAGTATGTTTCTTCTGTTATAACAGAATATCACAGATTAGGTAATTTGTGGTATTCATGTGTTAGGCTGATAATTCTGAAGGCTGGAAAGACTAAGTTTATCAGACCCCAGTCTGTAGGGCTTCTCTCACTGTATTACAACATGGGGGGGAAAAGAATTATGTAATTGAGAGAAATGAAAAGATGTATAAGCAGAGAGAAAATGATGTTTATAATTAACTCACATGTGCTGGTTATTTTTATTTGTCAACTTAACACAAGTTGGAGTCATCTGAGAAGAAGAAACTTTAAGTGAGAAAATGCAAGGAAGAGAATATCCAGTAGACTAGCCTATGGAGCATTTTCTTGATTAATGAATGACATGAAAGAGACCATTCCACAGTGGGTGATGCTAGACCTGAGTACATGGTCTGGACTTTATAGGAAATGTGGCTGAGCAAAATATGGGGAGCAAACCAGTAAAAGCATTCTTCCATGGCTTTGTTTTAGTTCCTGCTTCCAGGTTCCTGTCTTGACTTTTCTCAATGATGTACTGTGAACTGGGTATTGTAGAATGAATAGACTCTTCCTCAAGATGATTTTGGTTATGGTCTTTACCACATAAATAGAAGCAAACTAGGATAACATTCAAGAGATAATATGCTCCTGTAACGTGATGTTAATCAATTACTAAGCATGGAACCTTTGCAATCTTAATGGCTCCCACTGATTCTCCCTTTAGAATAATTCACTATAATCAAATTTGGAGTATTCAGGATCCTAACATCTCAGTTAACTCACTGTAGTAATTTTTTTTAGTTTTCTCAAATTGAAGATTTATGTGTTTAGCTATATATATATATATATATATACATATGAGCTCTATCATATATCTGATTCTATGTCTATTTTCTCACATTTGTGCCTGCTTCTAAGAAGGTACATAGGATTGCAGCCTATATATCATGAGGGTCTGGCATGAGAAATTCGTAGGGAGTTAGGTCAGAGATAAGATTTATTTTAAGATTAACTGAGATATTTGGTGTATATATCTAACTGGCTCACCCTATTAGCAATTGAATGAGTTTAACTTTGCTACTTGAAAGAGGGCTTATTAAAGTTCAGAGAGAGAAAAAATAGATAATATGAAGAGACTATTTTGCCAAATCTTATTATTATGAAATTTCATGGGAATTATAACTGCTATATAAAAGCTCACACATATATTCATATTACTATGAAGATACCAGGTTACAAAACACCAGGTTTCTAAGATGCTTCATTGATGATAAAGGTAATATAATCATACGTCTTGGTAGCTATAGGTAAGCAAAAATTGGCTTGCATACCCTTTTCTTTGTCCAAATTCTATACTTTCCCCAAGAGAGATGAGTTCAGGATCTTTCCTTCCCTAATGATATTTCTTAGCCTTGAAGAATAAGTGTCTGAGGACTCCATTTCATATTGGGTTTGGTTAAGGCTCCTGGGATTAGGCTACAGGTAAGGAAACAGTAAAAATTACTCATGTTTTCCCCAGCCACACCAGAAGACCTGGGTAATTTGCTGCTTCTGATGTATGGAAGCCAACAATAATGATTTGGAAGGAATCACTTTTCACACTGGCTTCCTGGAAGGCACAAGTCCCATAGGCCTCCTGAATTGTATAGTGTAAGCCTGTGATTTGGTAGCTAATAGAAATGCAATATGACTCCAGGGACCCTAAGAAGGGCAAACTTTCCTGTGTGTAGCTCCAGCTGCTCATTATGGCTTGTAGAGATACAGTCATAAATAGTGGCTGGATGGTACTGTGGAGTTGAGTAGTTGAGAGAATATTTGAGTTCATGAAAAATGTCATTAAAGTAAATCTTCATAAATTATATTTCTTCCTCTGTGTCAGTTGGGACAAAGCGAAACATTAACAGTGAGTAGGTTTCCATACTCCTGGCAAAAATTAACTATGAAAAGTTTGCATTAAACAACACATGAATTATTCTGCTCTGAGGTTCCAAAAGACAATGGTTATAGGAGAAAGTGCTGATGTATTCGGAAGAAAAATGAAAATATTATCAACAGAAAATTGTATTTAGTGTAAGCTTAATTTAAAAGTCAACTTACCAATTGCCTCGGCTACACTTCAAGTATTCAATACCCACATATGCATGGTGTTTTTCATACTAGGCTGTTGAGAATACATCATTCTCACTCTACTGCAGAAACTTCTGTTGGATAAACTATATAAAAAGTTAGCTGGCTAGGAAAACAAATCCAGTACATTAAGCCTTTAGAAATCCCTTGAATAATCCAATATCATGCACTAACTAGTTAGATGATCAATTATAAAGCAGTGTGATAAAGTGGCAGAGAAGTATATTATGCTAACATGCATGAATATTTGCGATTGGAATTTTGTTCATAATTAATATTGGATGTATTTTATCTTCATCATTGCCTGGCTACCCTATTATATTTAGAGTTCACATTGTTTCCTCTGATTAAAGTATTGTTTGATCTTTGAACTTATCATATCTCCAGTAGCCTGTAAGAAGTCAGTGTTTCTCATCTCACATTGAGATTCCATGGGAATTTTAGTCAATTTCTATATATAGTACAAAATAATGTTGTAATCCATTTTTATAATTTAATAAACTAATAATTCTGTTACACTATATTTATATCTTGGTCATGAACAATTAGTTGCTTTCTCTTTTTGATACAAAATTAATTTATTCTTATAGAAATTAGTGTTTGGCATTCTTTTTGGCTTTACATCTATGAATTCTCTTTATAAGCTTAATACCAAAATCAAAGTATTTACCTCTTTCTCAGTTTGCTGTCACAACGATAAGATGTTTTTTTTTTTTTTTTCAATTTGGAAGTTAAATGAGCAACTTCACAATACTCCAGAAATTTCACAGTGCTCTTCTTCATACCACCTTTTTTCACAAGAAAGACTTTGCAATTCTTTTATCACATGAAGTATTCAAATGCTCATACCTGTTCTTGACATGTGAGAAGACTTAGATGTAGTTTTTAATCACCAGAAAACAGAACTGTCTACTGGAATGGTGTAGGTGATTGCTCAGGAGGAACTTGGGCCACAAAACAATCACTGATAATAGAAACATTTGAGATTTAAAGTAGACTAGGTTTCAAGAAAATGAAACAGAACTGCATATGAAGTGGTATAACAGGATAAAATTTTATTTCTTATTCCAAGTAAAGTCTTTAGCCAAATTGAAGCACCGCTCAATTATGACTGTCATGTCATAATCCAATCAGTTTGAATAAATCCAGGGCAGGTCAAAAGTTTATAATGATTATATTTCTAAGTCAAATGGCTCATACAATATCATTGTAATAGTAAGAACCTAGCCAAGAATTTCATTGCACATAATTCTCTCCAACAAGGCAGGTGAAATTCTTCATATGGTGACACAGCAGCACAAAAGAAAAAACAGGAAGCCTGTAAGGACTCTGAATGGTTAGTCCTTAAAAAATTCCTTTAGTGTACCCGGCATTTATTTATGCAGTAACTCAAAGAACTTATAGCAATTCTTATCCTTTTGGGAAGACTTGACAAGTCCTTGTGGTATGCTTGAGCATCCCTTGGGTAAATGACCAAGTGTGGTATCATTAGTTCTTGAGGTAGATTGATTCCCAATTTTCTGAGATACTGCCATAGTGATTTCCAAAGTGGCTGCACAAATTTGCACTCCCACCAACAGTGGAGGAGTATTTCCCTTGTACTACATCCTCTCCAATATAAACTGTTATCAGTGATTTTGGTCTTAGCCATTCTGACAGGTGTAAGATCATATCTCAGAATCATTTTGATTTGCATTTCCCTGATGAATAAGGATGTTGAGCAATTCCTTAAATATTTTTCAGCCATTTGGGATTCTTCTGTTGAGAATTCTGTTTAGATCTGTAGCCCATTTTTAATTGGGTTGTTTGGTATTTGCATTTGCTCAATTATGTTCATAACAGCATTATTCATAATAGCCAGAACCTAGAAGCAACCTAGATGCCCTTCTACCGAATAATTGATAAAGAAAATGTGGCACATATGCACAGTGGAGTATTACTCGGCTGTAAAATGCAATGACATCATGAAATTCAAGGAAAATGGATGGAACTAGAAAAATATCATCCTGAGTGAGTTTACCCAAAATCAGAAAGACAAACATGGTATGTACTCACTCATAAGTGGATACTAGATGTAAAGCAAAGGATCATCAGACTACAACCCACAGCCCCAGAGAAGCTAGGAAACAAGGAGAACCCCAAGAGGGATGGATGGATAACCCTGGCAAGGGGAAGCAGAGGAGATCCTGATGAGTAACTGGGAATTATGGGGGAGTATAGAGGGTAGGGGATGGGGGAAGAGAACATGAGGAACAGGGTGGTTGAGCTGGGGGAGGGATGGAGTGGAAGAGCAATGAATGAGATATCTTGATAGAGGAAGATATGGGGTAAGGGAGAAAACCAGTGTCAGGGAAATTACCAGGAATTCACAAAGACAACCCCAGATTAGATTACTAGCTTCAGTAGTGAGGGTGCCTGAATTGGCCTACCCTGGTAATCAAATTGGTGAATACCCTAAATGTCATCATAGAGCTTTCCTTCATCCAGTAACTGAGGGAAGCAGATGCAGAGATCCACAACAATGCACCAGGCCAAGCTCTGGGAGTCCAGTTGAATAGAGGGGAGAGGGAATACATGAGCAAGGTGGGGGGCAGATTATGATGTGGAAATCTACAGAGACAACTGAAACAAGCTCAAAGGAACTCATGAACTTTAGAGCGAAAGCTGAGGAACCAGCATGGGACTGGATTAGATGCTTTATATATGGGAGACAGCTGTGTAGCTGGGTAAATAGTTAAGGGGCCCCTGGTAGTGTGATCAGGATCCATCCCTGGTGCATGAGCCAGCCTTCTGGATCCTATTACCTATGGTGGGACACCTTACTCACCCCTGATAGACCCGAGAGGGGCTTGGTCCTGCCTCAACTGAATGTACCAGGCTTAGCTGTCCAGCCATGTGAGAACTTACCCTGTTGGAGAAGGGAATGAGGGGTGGATGGGAAGGTGAGAGGAAGCAGGAGGAGGGATGAGAGGGGAATCTGTGGTTGGTATGTAAAATGAACAAAAATTAAAAAAAAAAAATGACATGACCGTGGATGCTAAGGGACATATGTGAGACTAGCAAAAGAATAATTCCTCATAAGATCCATGTCAATTACAGATATATAAAATCATGGAGGAAGGATATAGTTGTTGTGAGATGGTCCCAAGTCAAGGACTAGTTTGTTATAGAGGAAAATTAAATAATACAAATTCTGTTCCTGAGAATTCTTTTCATTCAACTTCCAATGAAACGGTATTGTGAATATGAGCTGTGTGCCAAGGAAGAGGAATTGCATTTTAGTAATGTTAATAGTTTGTCACAATACAAACCCTTTTGCATCGTGAACCCTCATGCTGTGCATTAACCTAATGTGCATTTTCTTGCTCTATTTCTAATTACTGCACTCATCTCAAATGTCCAGAGTTTATTAATCTAGAACTATATTAATACTAGACTCTGTTCTTTAGAAGTTATTGAAGCCATAGACTATACAGACATTTTCACAGTCTCTGCTTTTGGTTTTATTGTTTTCTGCTACATGACAACTGAACGAAATACTGATCTCCACGTTCATCAATGTAGGCTTGATGATAATACCATTTATATTAAAATCCACAGTGAATCTTTGCAAAATAAATTCAATCTTTGATTGCATAAGAGTCTGGAATAGTAGTGAAATGAGTGAAATAATTGCATTCCCATTTTCAGAGACTGGAAGGAGATGACCTGTCATCTTTAACACATAGCTTTCCAGGTTGCCATGGTTTCCTGTATTCATGTAGTAGAATAGACAAGGTAACTTAGGTACTGATCATGGCATGCTCTTTATTTTGATAGTGTGGAGATAGTGACCCTGTCCTCTCCCTTATTGTTGGCTAGATGAGAAGATCATGACCATATTTCAAGCTGGAGTGATAAAATCAAGTGTGTATCCAGAGATAAGAGGAAGCAGAACTGATGATTGCTAGCAGTCTTAGATAGCTAGCCTTCCAAGCTAGTACTGGATAAACCTCATTAGTCCTTCTTCAATTTCAATGATAGTTGTTAAATATTGCTTCTGAAGCTTGATGTTTCTGGCCTGTGATCAAAGTTCTTTGGTCTGTTTCATTCTTATCTAAATGGGACATTTTTCATCTTCTTTTCTTCTGTAATAATTATTAACTTCAATTCTGTGATTTTTGAGGTGTTTTGGCTTTGGCTGCAAAATGACTTGCAATAGTCTATGATATGGGTTTCCAACAGTGGATATGTCTCTCTGATTGCTTTTGGGAGTACCTGAAATGGGTGTGTTGACTCTCAGCACACTGTTCTTTCATTTCAGTGAATGCAGTGATGTTCTTACAGAGCAGATCATCCAGCCATCCTTCTTCCACTATTATCCTCTCTGGACAAATGATTAATGTGCTAAGTGATGTCAATGTTTGCTAACATGAAGAATAGTTTTACACATTTGAAATTTACTGGATACTCAGAACACCATGTATCAACTCTTGAAAGGTTAAAACTCATATTTAAAACTGGATGCTGAGATAAAGGAGACCAATGCAACTTTTTCTGAGGAAAATTTTCTACTTTGAAACTGTAAACTACAATACTGACTAAAAATAGTTTAAAAATAGACAAAAACATAGAATTCACAATATTTAAAAACTCAAAAAAGAAGGAAATTAGAGAGTGTTAGTATGGAACTACAGAGGCAACCTGGACAAACAGATCCTCTATAACACCTAATAATTCTCCAGTCCATGGCTAAGACTGTTATTTATGCTAAAGAGAATCACTTTGGTAATATAAGCTGAATCCACAAAGGGCAAATATGAATTATTAGCATTTGTTTGGAATTTCCTACAGGAAGGGAGTATGACTCTGAGCATACTTCTAGAGCTGATTAGAAATGGAAGAAAGACAAAGTCATACAGTTTTCAGAGAGCAACAGCCCCTAACTGGTATAATGATAGCTAAAGTCTTCAAACAATCTGCACAAGTTAAACTGAACAAGCATTAAGGAACTAGCAACAGTGAGAATAATGGCAAAAAGAAAACAGCAGCCATTCACAGAAGCATCTTCAGTAATGGAGAAACAAAAAACAATAAGAATGATCTAAAATATCAAACTCAGAAAGATACATTCTTAAATTATTAGAAATCCTGGCAGTATTTTTTTCTATTATTAAGAAATTATCTGTTCATTTTACATACCAACCACAGATGACCCTCTCCCCACTCATTCTCCCCCACCAGCTTTCTCCCCCAACCCATTCCCACCTCTTCCAAGGCTAGGCTTCCCATGGGGAGTCGGCAGAGCCTGGTACATTCAGTTGGGGCAGGTCCAAGCCCTTTCTCCTTGCACCAAGGCTGTACTAGTGTCCCATCATAGGCAGCGGTCTCCAAAAAGCCTGCTCATGCACCAGGGATGGATTCTGATCCCACGCCTGGCAATAGTTTTTACTTCCTTAAAGAGATAGTCATATCATCTGTTAAAACAAGAGTTCAGCTAGAGGGGCAAGAGGAAAGAAGAGGGGAATCTTTAATTGGTATGTAAAATGAATAAAACAAAATTATTCTTAATAAAAAAAAGAGTCCATTGTGTTTTTACAGAATATGAAATCCATACCAGTGTGTTCCCACCACCCGGAAAACTAGAAAACTCAAACATTGTAAGAACTAGAATTTCAAGTGAATTGATACTTCAGCTGAATTGGCACTACAGGGTATTTATGACTGGTTGAGCTTTTGTTTAAGATAATTGTGCAAATTCTAGTTTTTACACCTTCATAGCTGCACATTCTCAAATACACAATCTAGCGTTTAGGGGACTCAGCATCCTCATGTAATATTATCATTATCTTTGAAATTCTACCAGGAAGAGTAAAAATGAGGCACATATTTAAAATAACATTTATGAAATGTGAACACTCAATTTGTGTATTTTCATACTAGCATATAGTGAATATATTAATATTTCAAATGATACAATTTCACTGAACTAAAATTAAAGAAATCTTCAAGTTTGTATATTGCATCAAGCTAGACTAGTAAATTATTTTACAATGTTGCCTCTGTAATAAGTAATATATGGATATTCAATAGATAAGGAAATTCTACTTTCTATATTATTAATTTTATGTAAGTAATATGGAATTATTTGGGGGCTTATACATGACCTGAATGTGAGAAAGCTTTATAATTACTAGTATAATTTTATACATATTCGAATCAAAATGTGTATCCTTTTACTGGTCAGAGGTCAATAAGTGGTTTATCTGGAGAATGGGTAAGTCTACATTTTCACTTTCTGTTATAAAACACATTATACCCTGTGGCTTATTGTAGCTCAGAGAATAACGGCTCCTTTTGCAAATGAGTAGGACAAGTTATATACCTGAAAGGTTAATGTTGTCAATTTGTAGGAATATTACTCTGTGTAGCTTTGAACATCCTGTTTTACCTTTTAAAACACTCACAGTTTGCTATTCTCTTCTGTGTCAAGGATTTGGATATCATAGAACTAAGACGTCCATGTTTGACATCAGAAGACATTACTTTCTTTTTTGGCTTTCTTTTCTATTTTACTTTTTCATTCATCATACACATAAAAGACAGGTTAAAAAAATAAGGCCATTGCTTTTTTTTTTCCTTGAAGACCTTTCTATACCCTGATTTACATCATAATGCTTTTATTAGAAGCATCTCAAATGATGTCTATGAAGTAGAACTGGATGCTTTACTTACTTCCAGTTTCCTGCTGCATGAAGGTAATAGAGATGAAATCAAGATACAGCAGTATAGGCCACATATTCTGATACTGTTTCTTGAAAATTCCTATTCTGAGTCTAATTCATCATGTTAAGAGAAAAAAAAACTAATAAATTCTCCTGAAAATGATGACTGATTCACTAGAGTCAGATTGTGCTCTTTCCTGGATGCACAGATTACACTGGTTGACAGTCATACGAACACTAGCTTGTTCAATTAATATCCAATTTAGGAATGTCTAATGTGAATTGTGCCACTCTAGTTTGGCATCTTCCATAAATAAATTCCTGCCAACCACTGTTGGATAGCAAAGTCTATGTTATGTATCAGCTACAAAGGAGACCAAATGGCATTTCAGTTTAATGTGTTGTTAAATTACCAAGACACAGCCAATTTGCATTAGAAGTAAATTAAGTCCTAGTCAATATTGTCAAACTAAGTCATACCTTCCAGTTCCTTGTCTGATTTTTTTTTATACTGGATCAATTTTCACTGATTTTTGTGAACATAGTAAAAAGTATGTTCTTCTGGAATTTTATTACATCTGCTACTAGAAAGTAGTTTATGTACTTTTCTAAAGAACAGGAGACAATTAATTTGTCATTACAGGAACTATTAGGTTATTTGAATATATATTAATATAACTTGTATTATTAATCTATTAAGCTCAATGGTAAATGTAATTTAGTAATTTCTATGGTGATTCTGTATTTTAATATACAAATCTGTGGAATAGTAGGTGGAAGAAGAGAATCAAATTCATAGAAGTTTCCTCTGACCACACTTGTGCTTTGGCATATGCAGGTCTATACACACACACACACACACACACACACACACACACACACACACACACACACGCTCACAGAGAGATAAAGAGCTGTACACATCACACATACTCTACTATTACTACTGCTACTACTACTACTCCTGGTGGGAATGGGGGAGGGGTAGGCTGGGGTGGAAGGCTGGGGTTGGGAGGAGGGAGGACAGGGGAATCCTTGGCTGATATGTAAAATTAAAATAATTTTAAAATAAAAATATTTAAAAAATAAAATAAAGACAAGTTTTGTGGGATATTTGTATACTGTGTGAAAATGTATTGCTGTGACTGTATAATAAAAAGCTGAATTGCCAGTAGCTAGAAAAAGGTTGGATGTGACTTCCAGAGACAAAGAGGACTCTGAAAAGAAAAAATGCAGAATAACCAGCTTGTTGGAGAGGAAACAGGAGATGCAAGATGGAAGAGAGGTATTGCCATATAGCAGAACATAGATTATTATAAATGGGTTAATTTATGTTATAGGAGCTAGTTGAGACAAGCCTGAGCTTTCATAATTAATATAATTCTCTATGTTATTACTTGGGAGCTAGCTGGTGGGACAGAGAAGACTCAATACAGAAGATAATTACTGAACGACGCTCTATGTCTACTACGTATAAGGCATTGTCACATGCTTCTCATGACAGAAGGAAACATGAATTAGTGGTACAGAAAAGAGTTATTTGAATTAATACGTAAGAATACATTGTGATAAAGATACCTATTGTGGTATTGTATTCCCCCAAATATTGTGCATGCTAGTAAACTTATCTGGGATCAGAGACAGAGCAGCCACAATATTAAACATAAAGGATAGGCAGTGGTAGCACACACCTTTAATCCTAGCATTCCAGAGGCAGAAATCCATGTGTTCAAGGATACAGCCAGGCGTGGTGACTCATCACCAGAAAGCAAGCCTTCAATCCCAGGGAGTGGTGGTAGAAAGCAGAAAGATATATAAGGCATGAGGACTAGAAACTAGAAGCATTTGGCGAGCAGCATTTGGCTGGTTAAGCATTTGGCTGGTTAAGCGTTCAGGCTTTTGAGCAGCAATTCAGCTGAGACCCATTCTGGATGAGGACCCAGAGGCCTCCAGTCTGAGGAGACAAGACCAGCTGAGGATCCGGTGAGGTGAGGTAGCTGTTGCTTGTTCTGTCTCTCTGATCTTCCAGTGTTCACCCCAATAACTGGCCTCAGGTTTGATTTTATTAATAAGAACTTTTAAGATTCATGCTACAACATGTCTTAAAGTAATATGACTTAATAGTATTTTCTACCCACGAGGAAAAATGAGTGCAGAAATGACTCACGTGCATATTTCTAGCAACCATGCTTTGGCCAATACTAAAAACCGAGCTTCTTCAAATAGTTATTTATCCTTCTAAAGCTCTCTAAGATTTATTTTGTTAAAGCTTAAGATTATTCATATAAGGTCTGTATGATACACAGAAGGTGATAACCTAAAAATGGGACTCTGAAAATATTTTACTTGCACTGGAAAGATGACTGAGTGGGTTAAGAGGTGTGAGAAGCTGTTCTTCTAGAGGACCTGGGTTTTATTTTCAGTACCCCCACATGGCAACTCACAACTATCTGGGTTGTATGGATACCAGGCACTATGTGGTACATAGACATACATGCCAGCAAAATACCCACATATATTTTTTTTAAAAAGTCAAAAGAAAATATGTTACAAACCCCTTTTTCCTATTTCTTTTATTATTGTTTTATCAATTATATGAGTGTGTCATATAATGATTTTGATCTTAGTTATCCTTCCACCAAATCCTCTGAGATCTTCTCCCTTCTCTTCTCATACAACCTTGTGTCACTTTTTGTTTTGTTAATCTTGTTTTGTCAAGTCCAATTTGTGATGCCCACTTATCTATCTATCTATCTATCTATTTATCTATCTATTTATTTATTTATTATTTTGATTTTTTGAGTCAGGGTATCTCTGTGTAGTTTTGGTACCTGCCCTGGATCTCGCTCTGTAAATCACACTAGCCTCAAACTCACAGAGATCCACCTGGTTCAGCCTCCAGAGAGCTGGGATTAAAGGCATGCACCACCACCTCCTGACTGCCCACATCTTCTTAAAGGGGAGGTCTGTCACTGAGGCATGGTCTACTTGCCAGAAAGCTGACTCTCACTCTCCCAGTAGCTACCAGTTAGTTACCAATAGCTCCTTGGCTAGTAGTGGGGTTCCATGCCCATCTTCCTACATAAC
This sequence comes from Peromyscus leucopus, assembly GCF_004664715.2. NCBI lineage: Eukaryota > Metazoa > Chordata > Mammalia > Rodentia > Cricetidae > Peromyscus > Peromyscus leucopus. The sequence goes on along the minus strand of NC_051071.1, from coordinate 44,338,090 downwards.
TGACCTACTCTGGTGATGGTATGGCCAAACACCCTGATGGTTGTGCCATAGGCTCCATCCAGGGACTGAGGAATCTGGATGCAGGCATCCATGGCTGGGCCCCTGGTGGAGCGTTGGGAGTCTGATTAGTGAGAAAGAGGAGGGTTTATATGAGCGAGAATTGTTGAAGCCAAGGTTGGATAAAGCACAGGGACAAATAACCAAATGAATGGAAGCACATGAACTATGAACCAAAGGCTGAGGGGCCCCCAACTGGATCAGGCCCTCTGAATGGGTGAGACAGTCGATTGGCTTGATCTGTTTGGGAGGCATCTAAGCAGTGGTGCGGGTCCTGGGCTTGTTGCATGAGTTGGCTGTTTGAATCCTGGGACTTATGCAGGGACGCTTGGCTTGGTCTGGGAGGGGGGAATAGACCTGCCTGGACTGAGTCTATCAGGTCGATCCCAGTCCTCAGGGGAGACCTTGATCTGGAGGAGGTGGAATGGGGGGTAGGCTGGGGGGAGGGGGAGGGGCAGGTGGGGGAGAGCAGGGGAGTCTTTGGCTATTATGTGGAACTGAATGGTGTTGTAAAATAAATAAATAAATAAATAAATAAAAAAATAAATAAATAAATAAGAATTTGGTCTGGAATGAGCTTTTATATGTTTTGTGCATGCTGTCACAAATACTGTGCTTTCATATGTACAGCTTCTTTACTGTGTAAAGAAGACACTGTTTCCTTGTAGTCATCCATGGTTAAAACCAAGTGAATGCCAGTTAACCATAAAAGCAGATAAAATGAGGTTTCAGCATCAATGTTATCCAAAATATCTAATCTGAAAAAAAAAAAAAAACTTGATCTATATACAGCAACTAAAGTGGCCAATAAAGATCGACTGACTTTGTACATTTAGTGTACAACAACTTAAGAGGTTATTGAATATGTTTTATATATACTCACATACACAAATGTATAATTTTTCAAAGAAATAAAGGAAACCAATTCTAAAGAGCTAAATAAGGAATGATGGTATTGTCTCACTAAATAGAGAATGTTAATAGTTACAAATTATAAAAGAAAGAAGCAATTCTGACTGCAAATACAATACAAATTGGAAAATTCACTGGAAAAAAGCAACATTAAGTTTGATGTGACAGAACACAAGAATTCAGAAAACATGAAGATAGAGCAGTAGAAATTACACATTCAAAAAATTTCAAAAAGAAAGAATGAAGACAATGAGGTCTGTAAGAAGTGTAGGTTTTTCAGGCAACACAAAAACACATTTGCAATGTGAGTATTAAAGAAAGAGTGAGGAGATAAAAGAGAGAAAACATTTAAATAAATACAGAAAAATCTCTCAACCATGAACAAAAATTGTACTTTAAACATGCACACTCTTTAGACAACATCAAATAGGATGAATTCAGAGATCTACCCAGGAATCATAGATAACATTTCTAAAGAAATAAGAACAAAATGATTCATCAGTTTCAAAAGTGGATAAACACCCAAACATGCATCTTCTCAACAGAGGCAAGGGAAGGAAATCTATAATGTGCTATAAATAAGACAATCATCAACACCAATATGTTTGGCAAGACAATATTATGCAAATCAGACTTAAGTAAAGTGACTTTCAGATGTACAAATAACTAAAAAATTATTCTGCCTTGGCAGAAGTACTAAAGATACTTTCTGAGGGTGAAAGCTATTGACACCAAAATCCATACTATGTAAAAAGTACAGGAGAACTGTGGTGGTAATCTAATTGTACTGAATTATTATTTTGATTGTATGTTAATAAATAAAGTTGTCTGGGGGTCAGAGCTATTAGAGCCATAGCAAGAGTGTGGCGGTGGTGGCACACGCCTTTAATCCCATAGATATCTGTGTGTTCAGGGTCAGAGCTATTAGAGCCATAGCAAGAGTGTGGCGGTGGTGGCACACACCTTTAATCCCATAAGATCTCTGTGTGTTCAGGGATATAGCCAGCATTGGAGACATATGCCTTTAAGACCTAGGGGGCTGTACATTCAGACAGTGACGAGGCAGTCATGTGTTTGGGTTACAACAATGACAAGCAGAAAACATACTATAAAAAAAACGACAGGAAGTAGGTCTTTTCGTGAAGCTGGACAGCAGGAGAAGGGTGAGATTTTAGCTCTGATCTCTGACCTCTCGGCTTTCTCTTTTACATTGTTTCTGTGTTTCTTATTTAATAAGACGGTTGGATACATCAATAGAGAACAAATCCATATCAGTAACTATATTAGAAAAGTGAATCTATGCTTCTTCTTTATCTTCTCTAAAGCATTAATGAAAGCAAATTAATAAAACATTACATATATTCATAGAAAATAGTCATATATATGTATATATATATATTCATATAGAGGTATAGATTTGATATGTTAGGCCAATAACATTCAGAAATGAAATAAATTTGACAGTAACAACCCATAAGATGTGGGTTGAGATGAAATTTTAGTGAGGTGAGAAAAAACACCAGATGGTAATTTAATTCCATAGGAAGAAAGAAAAGGGGCCAAAATTGGTATGAAAATAGGTCTCTAAATGGTTATGTAGGACACTATAAATATGTACTTCTTGTTTCTCTTCTTAGCTCCTTTAGAATACACAGATTATATAAAGTAATTGAAACAACAGAGTCTCAAATTGGTTCTCTATGAGCATAAAACATATATAATAATATAATTTATTATTATTATGTAAAAGAAGGAGTCCTTTCAGAGTTTCTATGGTTTTTTTAGAGCAAAGACACACCTAGAGGGTTTCATTGATGAATGACAATGACATTTTACCTTTTAAAAATTTATTTTATTTATTTGAGCATTTCAGACATGAATATTGTTTATATCATTCTCTCTGTCTCTCTACTCTACTCCCTTCTACTCCTTCCACATCCCTCCTGTTCCATAGCCTCTTAGTCTGTAACTATGCTTGATATATGTGTGTGTGTTTGTGTGTTGTGTGTGTGTGTGTGTGTGTGTGTGTGTGTATTGACAAATACAACATGATAAGATCATTAAATGTTTCCCATATGTGTTTAGGGCTTCCTTCTTGGGATTTGTTAACCTATCAGGGGCTTTTTAATATAACAGACTGATTCCCCCTCTCAGAAATTTTCAATGGCCTATATCTGTTCTTTTTCCAAGTATTAAATTTGTGAGATTTCCTACATCAATTTGTATCTTCCCTTTTGGTATTTTACTTTAGAAATAATATTATGAGATTTCCTAGGCAAATTTAAATAAGTGGTATATAAATGGTATATCTTCTAATTCACACAAGGAATCCATTCTTGCCCCCTGTCTTTTACAATCTTTCTGTTCCATCTTCTATGATGTCTCGCAATCCTTAGGGATAGCGGTTATGTTATAGAAGTATTAACTAGAAACTGTCTGTGTTATCAAGGTAACAAAATGGCAATAGTACATTCTCTTTTAGGTTCTATAGCCTTACAAGTCACATGTGGTGGGGTAGGTTTATTGTACCCATCATGAATTATCTCCAATTGTGTGGTCCTTATGCACTGTTCAATATTGTTGTTAGTGACTATCACAGCTAGGTAGAAATTGGGATGACTTTTCTTCCTTGAAAGCTTGCTTATTTTCTTCTAGTACCATGAAGCTACATTACTAAGGACAGCACTGATCCCTGAAGAACCATAAAACATTTCACAAAAATGTCAGTGCCTATGGGAAATCCTTTGAGTTGTTGATCATTGGAGTCCAAGATACTCCAAAAACAATATACAGAGTTGCTGTTGCCATTGATTACCTCATATAAATTGAAGGTAATATCTTATTGCTGAAGAAACCTTATGCTTCAGACAGAGGAAGTGAAAGAATCAAGCTGGAACTAAACTGGAGGCAAAATAGTGAAGGCGAATACACTGAAGAAAGTGAACCTTGGAGTCAAGTAGAGCAGCCTCATCAGGCATAAGGAATGAGGCTGTAATGTACAGAGCTCAAGGAGGGTCTTAATCTACATGGAAGGGTTTATAAACTTCTTTTCTAATGTACATTTTAGAATGAAGGTAAAATGAATTGATTTTCAATACACACACACACACACAAACACACACCTTCCTTTTAGATAGAAATATACATTTTTGATTAAAATTATTTTCCACCATCATTGTAACCATTTGACTTAACGTTATTTCTATTTCCTTCCCAGTATAAAGTCTACCTGCAAAAGTGTTCTTGAAACACATCTTAGTACTAGCAATAATGGTGAGGGTGCCTGAACTGGCCTACCCTGATAATCAAATTGGTTAATATCCTAACTGTCATTATAGAGCCTTCACCCAGTAACTAATGGAAGCAGATGCAGAGATCCACAGCCAAGCACCAGGCCAAGCTCTGGGCATCCAGTCCCAGGGAGGGAAGAGGGATTATATGAGCAATGAGGTGGGGTTAAGATCTTGATGGGGAAATCTACAGAGACAACTGAACCAGGCTCAAAGGAACTCACGAAATTTGAGCTACATCTGTGGAACCTTCATGGGACCAGATTAGACCCTCTGCATATGGGAGACAGTTGTGTAGCTGGGTCTGTTTGAGAGGCCCCTGGCAGGGTGATTAGGATCTGTTCTTGGTGCATGAGCTGGCTTTGTGGATCCCATTACCTATGTTTGCACACCTTGCTCACCCTGATAAAGTAGGGAGGACTTGTTTCTGCCTCAACTGAATATACCAGACTTAGCTGTCCCCTCATGGCAGAATTACCTTGTTGGAAGAAGGGATGAGGGAAGTGAAAGATGGCTGAGGCAGGGGTGGGGAGTAGGGGAGTGTGGGTTGAAGGTGGGGAGGGTGGAGCAGGAAGAGGGATGAGAGGAGGATCTGTGGTTGGCATGTAAAATGAATTAAACAAATTTAATTTAAAAAACATTCTAAACTATTGTCTCAGTTTTCTTTTTCATGGACAGTTTCAATAGATATACTCAGAATCTACTCATTACCTGTATATGGGATTAGGAATGGCATCTTAAACTGCTTTTAGAAATGTTGCCTACACTATTATGGGATAAAATTCTCATCTCCTTTGTCCTTATACGTAAGTCATTTTGAACTTATGTTAAGAATGCTACTCTTTCATTGGATTCTGCTCAACTTCCTTTCCTTTAGGGTTAGCAGTTATACTACATAGAAAGGGATGTTTCAATGATGACTCATCAAATGTGCATTGAGACTTAGAAAAGGAGCATGTCAGACTGTGATACATCCCTTAATAACAATGACCAAAAAATAAATCAACAGAATATTGCTTTGACAATGAGCATAAGATTTTTAATAAAAACAATAATGCACCCACTGCAGAAGAGAAGGTTTTGAGATGAAAGAGTCATCACACAGGCATGGGTATTGTTATACTGATTGAAATATTTGCCATATTTTTCTTCTTAGTGCTCTGTCTTTCTTTTAGTGCACTGTCCATTTTTATTGTAGTCTCAGAATTAGAGGAGACTTTATAGTTTCTATGGATGTAGACCTACTGGAATATTAATGCCCAATAGACCAAAAGTCACTAGCATGTATCTCACTGTGCAGTGTTCTCAGACATGGGTGGTGGAAGATTCCACAGCTTGATTTAACCATTAAACAGTGATGGTGAGATGATGTAGTTCATTCTAAATAATGAAAGACTTTACAACTTCCACTTGCATGTTCTTGAGATTCCTGCTATCATGTAAATGGTTCAGTGTAGTGACAGTACAGGTAAGCCTCTAGACTACATAAAACAAACTAAAGTCTTAGTTGTCACTATTCAAGTATCTAAAGGTGTTTCTGATCTCTCCATCTTCACATGGCACCAAAAGAGGCCACACAAAACATCCAGTCAATACATTTTGTTGTCCATTCAATGACTAAATTGAGAGGTATCAACTATACAACAATAAATACTCACAATGCACTGCCTTCTTATAACCATAGTGTTTCCCCAATTGTGAATAAAATGTTGCCCTTTGAACAACATTTTTGAAAGTGCTACTAAAGAATTTAGAAACACAGATTCGTTATTACGATTTTGGTTTTCTTACACAGGCCCTTAATCAATATCCTTTTCAGACATGGGTAATTGTTACAGAGACCAAACTGACCTCATACCTATGGCCTATGGTGATCCTATTCTTCCCTGGCATTTCAAATGTTGGATTCCTGGTATATAATCCCCAACCCAACCCCATTCTTCTATTTTTATTTGCAAATGATTTTCATATTGTGGTAAATTTTGAATTTATATTTATATAATGAATTATAAACATCTTTTATAATACTTATACATATCTTATATTATATTATTATATTATTTGTTCTTTGGGTTGTTCCTCAATGAGTGTTTATTTAAACAGAGCTGTGGATTGATATAAAGTGTTTCTAATTAATGCATTTTCTAAATTTAAAGATAAAGGTGGTACTTTGGGAATTTTGACATTCCCCTTTTACTTTCTTCCATTTGTTCTCCAGTCCTAAACAGATCAAATCAATATTTAGTTTAATACCAAAATAAACCAATATAAAAGTAGAGAATATAATTCTGAATTGTTTCCTTTAGTCCCAGTAAGAATCAATACAGAACTTCCAGCCAACTTAGCAATATTTTGATAAATCATATACATGAATTTGATATCAATCCTCAAAACAGTATTTAAAGTTATCTGTAGAACTAAATTTTCTATGAAACACATCAATATGTAGCTTAAACTATCCTAAAATGTGATACATCTCAATATAATTTCCCCATACATCCAATGCTTTCCACAGAGCCAGATCATCCATTTAATTCTGAATAGAACAACACTTTTATTCTTCCAATAACTTCTACAAAACAGTTGAATTTTACCAACGATTACTGAAGCAGAAAACATGTCAGAAGCAGCTTATGTTTACTGATGTTAAATAGCATTCAGGGATGAGGGAAATGGATGGTAATTATGCGGAAGATGACTCTCTTGTATACTAATCATTTAAAATATTGATATGGGGACTCACAGTAAGATGAGTAAGAAATATGATTAGTAAGCTAAAGCAGTCAGCAATTCAGCATGAGGATGAGAAATTAGATATAATTATTGTTGTATAACTCTAATGTACAGATGCTTTCTTGGCAATCAGCCTGGGACAGACAGTCAATGGGGTGTGAGTCATCCTTGAATGATGCATTATTTGGCCAAACATACAAGAGTAATTGCTGAAACCTAAGCTAGTCTGAGTTCCATTATATTCCCCCAAGAGGATCTTGGCACACTCCCCAACATTTTCTCTAGTGGTCAGCACAGTTAATGACTAAAATTATCATCTGAGTCACCTTGAGTCTATAGAGTCTTTACCCTCAGTACCTCAGCATTCTCTCCCAGGCTTTGCTGAAATTCTGTGCACTGCTACACTGTCTTAGCATCTCCTCTCCACCAAATTCTCACCTTATGGTGCAAGGGAACTTCTTGCAGAAAGTTTCTCTTTGACTGGGAAAGAATAGACGTTCTTATTTCTTTTAAGGACAGAATTACTAAAGTATTTTTTTTTTCTTCTATAGCGTGTTGGGACAAAAATCTGTTTCTATCATTCTATCTGTTCTCAACACTTCACTCTGTCGCCATATATCTCATCTCAAAAAAGGAATTGATGTATCCCATACTACCATGTTTTTTCTTGGTCTCCTTCTCAAGTTCCTATATATTGGATACTTTCATCTTCTCACAAACACCTTCAGTAGACCCCAGATTGTGTACTTTCACTTATATTGCTGTCAATTATCTTATTCACTAGTGTTAATAGAATGTTTCAAAGGACATAATGTAAAGACTGTTCTATGTCACAAAGAAAATATTCAAACACTATATGGTATGTAGGTTGGTTAAGAAGTAGAAAACCTGATAAGGAAGAAAAATGGGTAATTTGTGTAAAGATATAAGACTTAAGAATTTCAAAATCAATGCCCATTAACATTTCTGACATGAAAATATTAGCTCTAGGTAAGAAACTTTGAGACATCAGTACAACTTATGTTGAAATTAAAATAAGAGCCCATAGATAGTAGAGGACTTTGAAATGATACAAATAAATTTTGCTGAGAGAGAAATCAGCACTAGAATATAAATAAAATTAGAGAGGAGAGATTGAATATCCCTTACTAACAGACACAATAAGCACTATCTTTGCATTATTTATTAGTGTAAACTCTCATCTGATATCTCTATCCATGAATTTTTCCTATCACAACTCTAAAAGGTAGATAGATGATTTTCTAAATAATAATCATGCAACATCATTTTACTAACATTACTACCCCAGGCTGTGTTAGATACTTTCATATAACAGAAACTCCTGTTGTACTAAATTGGCATATTTTGTCATCCTCCATGCATGAAAATGACCACACATTTAAGCAAACCATGTGAAGTACTTTTTTTTAAAGAAGACAGAGTTTGAATCCCTTTATTGATTGATTTTAACTCTTTCTTCTGTGTAAATCTTGCTTAGTGGGCACAGAGAATAGAACCATCCATCCATCAGTCTGATGCCTGGAGAGATGGAGTTTGTATGTGAAGTGGGAGGAGCCAAATAGAATATGAGTTCATAGAGTCTGCTCATTGCCTCTTTCAGCTCTCTCCTTTAGCTAGAATATAAATTACAAGTTCTTTCTCCTCTTCTTTCTCTTCTTCCTTTCTTCTCATCCTCTTCTTCTTCTCTTCATACATTTTTAATTTCATTGACTCCACTTCAACAGTTATTGACTATATATATATATATATATATATATATATATATATATGGAATCATCATTGAATATATATATATATATATATATAATATATATATTAATAAACAGAAAATAAAGAACAAAAAGCATATTAAGTTCTGGGATCATTGATGAAGACAGAATGAGAAATTTGTAAGAGCCAAAGTGTAAGGGTGTTTGCAATGAGATTGTGTCTCTTTGTAGTGTCAGAGTATGCACCCATAAATCTCACCAACATAACTGCTTAAAGAAGAGTTGAACAAGAACAAAAAAATAGATGTGTTAAGTTGATGAGGTCCAGGAGGCTTCAGCCCTGAACAAATAACTATAGGTAACTAAGGAATATAAGAACAGGAGAAATTATCTTCCTTAGGGAAGAACATACCAATTGGTTAATGAATAGCGGATGAGCAAACTTGAAAGCATGTACATAAATAATGTTATAGACTGAGCATTCTGTAGTTGTGTATTTAGGAGTACATATGTATATAAATGTATGTGTTCATATCTGTATTTAGTAACACACAATGAAAAAAGAGGCCATGCATCTGAATGAGAGTAAGAAAGGGTATAGGAGTGTTTGGAGGAAGAAAATGAAAGGAGAAAGGATGTAATTCAATTAAAATCTCAGAAATTAGAAGAAATAACTTTTGAAAGTCGATGGAAGACTTGTTGAAAGTTACTCTTGGCCCTTTAAACTTGCTTCATCTTATAATAGGAAACAGAAGGAAAATCTTTCTTTTTATATAACACTTTTTCTTTAAAAATATAAACTTGGTTATGAAGACAAAAAATCTTATCTAAACCTAATATGTTAATTTCATTTCCCTTCTAAAGCTTGATTTTTAGGAAACAAAGCTAAACTATTGAGTTTAATATTCTTATAATGGTTGATTTTGATTTTATTATAATTTGCATTGCTTCCAAGTACCTCCTATGAAATAATCTTTTATGAAAATTTCTGAAGGTATGATTAATATAAGGAGGTTCTTTTCTGAGAATAACATTTAAGATGCTCAAAAATTCAGTGGAGTACTAATCAGTTTTCTTTTGCTCCTCACAATCAGATTTTAGTGATGAATTTTAATATTTATGTTCTAATTTCACCAAATACACCATAAAAAGAAACTGGGTTGAAAGCATAAAGTATATTATTTCAAAGAAATTCTGAAGTAAATACAATGTTTGAATTTGAGTTATTAACCAATGGTAGAATTTGAATGTTGAGACTGCTTTAAACATTTCCAATTAAAATAAACTGCAAGAGGCAGAAATAAGAATTTCTCACCCTCTTAGGTTTGATATCTGTTTTTGCAAAGGGACCGTCTTATTCATGGATGACCTCTGGTTGCTAGATGCCTTATTGAAAATCTCTGTACAGTTTCAATTGTTCCTTTTAGGAATCACTGACTTAAGAGGACTGACAGACAGTAGAGATTTAAGAGTGCTTGCTCCTCTTCCAGAATACATAGCATGTTTCTCCAGAACTGTGTGGTATAGCTTGTAATTCACTCATAACCCAAGCTCCAGAGGACCTGATACCATCTTCTTGTTTCTATGAACACTACATATATGTACCCATACTCATACAGACACACACACATTGAAATAAATAAAAATAAAATAATATAAAAATCACTGATCTGGATAAGATTGTGACTGAGTGCCTGACATCAAATTTGAAAAACTATAAGTGACTGTCAGTCATTTGTTGGGCTAATATTTTGTATACAATAACTGAAATGAGAAAAAGGCTTTGATATACCATTGACTCCTTACAAGCTCTTCTGGAGGTACAGAACAGACACACAGGTCACATAAAATGATGCTTTTTCATATGTAATTAATTGAATATAAATAAATAGGAGACAAGAAATGGCTTGAATTGCTGACAGACCTCATATGGGTCCAAGTGTGTGGAACTGAATCCATGATTACGTGTACTCCTGTGTTCTATTTTCCTACCCAAACCCTAACCTGTCCTGCTGTTAGTAGAGATAATGTGACTGAGAATAAATTGGACAAGAGTGTCACAGGTAAATGATAGTATGTGATGAAAAGGTCATTGTGGAAGATGCAACTCTCAGCTAGTTGCTGATAATGTGTGGGGTTTCCATACTGGAAGCTATGGTCATACAGCTGGCACATAGACCTGCCATAGACAAGTTTTACCATTTTATCTTCTTCTATTGACAAATAAAAAATATCAAGCTTTTCTGCATGAAATGGTATTCTCTATAAAGCATGCCTCTCAATTACTAACATACTAATGATTTTTTGTCATGACATACATTATTATTCATTATTAATAAATTAGAAAAATTCAGTGTTTGGTTTATTTTAAATAATTAACTACCTTATACATTCCTTAAATATCATACAAGTTTTGTTTATCAAACTATAAATCTGTATTATAATTTGAAAAATTGCTGAACTTAGTGAAGGAAGAAATTCAAAGAAGTCCTTTCATCTAACATTATAAAGTACCAAGTATGTTTTGGAGAGATACTTCAAGTTTGTTCATGTCCCAATCAAAGCATTATTTTTTAATAAAATTTTCTTCCTCCTGCTCTTTATCTCTTCCTCCTCCTCCTCCTACTTCTCTTCTTCCTCTTCTTCTTCTTCCTCCTCCTCCACCACTTCTTCTTCTTCTCTTTCTATTAGTATACCACTTTTGATTCTGGAGTGAATCATTTACAAAATAAAATCATGGCAATAAAAAATATACAATATTAGAAAATTATGAGCCTGAACTTTGCTGTTATGCTTGCCATTCTATTTTGTGTATAAATATTCATTATGGCTATAACGTTCCATTTTTTTAACTTCATTAAACTTGATGTTAATATTATCATTAATGCAGGAAATACTAGTACTGTTTGCCTTCTAAATGTAGATTCTACTGACTGTAGACTCTAACCTGCTCCTCTTGTCCCTCCTTCTCCTCCTCCTCTTCTTCCCTGTCTTCCTCCTCCTCCTCTTTTCTATTCTTCAAGACCCTTCACTTTATGAAAGCAATACCTTATAACACCCCACCATTTTTGGACTCAAAACTTTTACAATCCTCTTACTGTTGATTAAATGGCGCACTGTTCATGGCTGGCCACCTCCAGTGGCGACCATGCAAGCAGGGGAGAGTGCTGCTTGGAAGAATCACAGGCATGGTTAACTTTTTAGACCTTTATTGGAGGGGAAGAGAGAGAGAGAGAGAGAGAGAGAGAAGAGAGAGAGAGAGAAGAGAGAGAGAGAGAGAGAGAGAGAGAGAGAGAGAGAGAGAGGCAGATGGAAGGAGAGAGCAGGAAGAGAAGGGGGAGAGAGAGAGGACAGACAGAAGGAAGGAGCAGAAAGGAAAGAGAGGGATGCACAGAGGGCCCACCTGCTTTTTAGGCTGGGACGCCATCACAGGCTGATGACACAATTAAGGACCGAATCCTTACACTTACTACATTAAGACACAAGTCTATTTTTTTCAAAGCCGTCTGCATTGAAATATATAATTTCAGGAAGACACAACTTAAAATGGGCCATTTCTGTGAGAAGTAAGAAAACTAACATAGGGAACACATTTATATAAATTATAAAATTTAACAGCCAAATTGTAGATATTAATACAGTTAACTAATGAAAAAAGTAAAGTTGATTTATAGTATATATATATGAAATCTTTTAAGTAAACAGAGGGTTTGTCTAAGATATTTTTACCCATCCCTAATTTTGAAAAAATCACCCAATGCTTTATTTTAGTGTATAACCTTGAAGATATTCTTCATTGCTTCAAGAATTCTACTACAGTGATGGTCACCTCCACTGGAGTGAAACTGTTTTGTGCAGTTATCATGAGGATTACCAGGTGAGATAAGTCTTGGACCAGTTCTCTAACAAACCAGAAAGCAGCAGTCCAGATTTCCCAGAGCCAATCTGAGGCAACATTATTTTTTCTCCCTGATATCTGTTTTGGCACTCTGAAGTATAATCCCAAAGCTTTCTTCCAGCGAATTATCATGAGGAAAGCTTAGAGACACTGGTTGAGATCACCCAAAGTGCAGAATTGTAATTGTCACAACTCAACCATCATTATCAACTGATTCTTGCCCACATAGACTCTCTGATACTAAGTTAAGTCTCATTCCCTTGAAGAACATTCTTTCTTGTTGTGCCGCACATAAACACAATCCTTGGTTTGTCTCTGAGTTGTCACAATTTTATTCAGACATAACTTCATTTATACCTATGCCTATCCATACTGAGGGTCATCAACTTATAACCTATCTCACCCACCATAGTGTAGTTGCCATGGGAACATTTATCTAAAAGGAAGACACTCCAACTGAAATACAATGACATGCCCTTATCTAAATCCCATTTATTACCATGATGTCATGTTTAGAGTCCCATTGTTTCTCAAGTTGAAATCAAGGCTCTAAACACAATATGCATCTTCTGATGTTGGAGTTATGTGAAGGGAGACACAACAACTAACACTGAGGAAATCGAGAAAATCATCAAGTCATACTTCAAAAACCTTTGCTCCACAAAACTGGAAAATCTAAAAGAAATGGATAATTTTCTGGGTAGGTACCACATACCTAAGTTAAATCAAGAGTAGATAAACTATTTAAATAGTCCAATAACCCCTAAGGAAATAGAATCAGTCTCCCAACCAAAAAAAGCCCAGGACCAGATGGTTTCAGCTCAGAATTCTACCAGATCTTCAAAGAAGAGTTAATACCAGTACTCTTTAAATTGTTCCAAAGAAAAGAAACAGAAGGAACAATAGCAAATTCCTTCGATGAGGCTACAATTACACTGATTCCTAAACCAAACAAGGATGCAACAAAGAAAGAGAACTACTGACCGATCTCCCTCATGAACATTGATGAAAAATACTCAATAAAATACTGGCAAATAGACTCCAAAAACACATCAAAACAATTATCCACCATGATCAAGTAGGCTTCATCCCAGGGATTCAAGGATATTTCAATATACGAAAGTCTGTTAATGTAATACACCATATAAACAAACTGAAAGAAAAAAATCACATGATCATCTCACTAGATGCAGAAAAAGCATTTGACAAAATCCAACACCCCTTCATGATGAAGGTCCTGGAGAGATCAGGAATACAGGGAACATACCTAAGCATAATAAAGCAATTGAGCTGGGGGGGGCCAGCTTAATCAGCATCAGAGCAGAGCAGCAATTCTTGAGTTCGACAGCTTAAAGTAGTCAGAAAGCGCAAAGCTACACAAGAAAACCAAAAAAAAATAAAATAATAAAAAAAAAATAAAGGCAATTGAAAGCAAGCCAACAGACAATATCAAATTAAATGAAAAGAAACTCAAAGCAATTCCACTAAAATCAGAAATGAGACAATGAGTTGTCCACTCTCCCCATACTTATTCAATATAGTACTTGAAGTTCTAGCCAGAGCCATAAGACAACATAAAAAGATTAAGTGGATAAATTTGGAAAGGAAGAAGTCAAGCTTTCCCTATGTGTAGATGACATGATAGTATACATGATTGACCCCCAAATTCAACCAAGGCACTGATAAAGCATATAAACACCTTCAGCAACATAGCAGAATACAAGATCAACTCAAAACAATCAGTAACCCTCCTATATACAATTGACAAATAGGATGAGAACGCAATCAGAGATACATCGCCCTTCACAATAGCCACAAATGGCATAAAATACCTTGGGGTAACACTAACCAAGCAAGTGAAGGACCTATATGACAAGAACTTTAAGTCCCTGAAAAAAGAAATTGAAGAAGATGTCAGAAAAAGGAAAGATCGCCCATGCTCATGGATAGGCAGGATTAATATAGTAAAAATGGCAATCTTACCAAAAGCAGTCTACAGATTCAGTTCAATCCCCATCAAAATACCTACACAATTCTTCACAGACCTGCAAAGAATAATACTCAACTTCATATGGAAAAACAAAAAACCCAGGATAGCCAAAAGAATCGTGTACAATAAAACAACCTCTGGAGCATCACGATTCCTGACTTCAAGCTCTACTATAGAGCTACAGTAAAAAAAAAAAAAAAAAAAAAAAAAAAAAAAAACCAGCTTGGTACTGGCATAAAAACTGACATGTGGAACGATGGAATCAAATTGAAGACCCTGATATTAATCTGCACACCTATGAACATATATTTTTTGACAAAGAATCCAAAAGGGTACAATGGAAAAATTAAAGCATCTTCAACAAATGGTGCTGGCATAACTGGATGTCAACATATAGAAGGCTGCAAATAGATCCATATCTGTCACTGTGCACAAAACTTAAGTCCAAGTTGATCAAAGACCTCAACATAAATCCAGTTACTTTGAACCTTATAGAAGAGAAAGTAGGAAGTAGTCTTGAACGCGTTGGCATAGGAGATCACTTCCTAAATATAACACCAGTAGCACAGACACTGAGACAGACAATCAATCAATGGGACCTCTTGAAACTGGGAAGCTTTTGTAGAGCAAAGGATACGGTCAACAAGACAAAGGGACAGCCTACAGAATGGGAAAAGATCTTCACCAACCCTAATGAGGCTCATTTATAGAGTTTAATACTTTTATTTATGATGCTTAATATTAAACTGCATCTTAGAAGTTTGAAAATATAACTCTTCAAACAAATTTAAATGAACATTTGTCATTGTCCTAATATGAGTTATCTAAATAAAATACAGGTCAAACTCTAATAGTGAAATAATTCTGGAAAACCATTAATAGATTTAAAAATAAAACTTTATTATGCTTTTCTATCCTTTTTCCAACTATTAATGTTCTATATCCTCAATCCACTGACTTGTAACTCTGTCCAGCATAAAGTTTAGGGCAATATGAAATTTCCAATATGTTACATGCTTAGGTTTGTTCAAAATAAAGGTCCATGGTACTTGTCTTCATAAAATAGAAAACAGTCATGCAACATCAATAATAATTATTTTCTATTTAGAACACTGAATCAATATACTTGGTTACTTAATATTGTGATATATGCTAAACACTGGTGAGATGAGTAATATATATGCAACTTGAAGAAGCTAAATTATCCCAATGGAACTCCTTTTCATAAAATGTTTGTAACTGGATTTATTGTATGTGGACAACTATGTTGTTTATAGTACTAAATCTAGTTGCACCTTTGGAAATTGTTCAATATATCCTCATATTTCTACATCATAAGTTTAATAAATAAAAATATGACAGGAAGTAGAGAATATCCTTGGCATCTTCCACAACAAGGGAACAGAACACCTTTGGTCCAATGCCAGAGAAGAGACAGGAGAAAGGTGCTTAAGAAAATAGAAATCACTCTGCATTCCCCACAGAATGCTGAAATCTCATCCATGGTCAAACAATTTATCACATATTTCCCCATTAACCTTCCAGGTAATTGCTTTCAACAATGCCTTGAATATTGTAAGCAATGCAGAAAATATGTTGAGCTTAAAACAGAACTTAGGAAGCAAGATACCTATTTAATAATTAAATGCACTTTTACACTCTGAAGTAGCACAGATATCAGTTTCAAGAAAACAGACATCAACATGCATTAAAATCATTTCTTAAGATAACACGGTTCTAGTAATGTGGAGCTTGGACCAGACTGAAGAGGCAAGATTCATTGAAGAGATACACACCTATAAGGAGACAGCAGATAAGTTCCTAGGAATAGATAGTGAAGGGCAGAACTAGGTCAATGGCAGTGAAAATGGCGGGTGGAGGTAGATTCAAGAGATTTACAAAGAAAGATTACTAAGGGAATGGTTGGCTGCATGAGCAGAGAGAGAGAAATAGGCTCTCAAGTTTCTACCTTTTGAAATGCAATGTCTGTGATGTTTCCAGAGATAAAAATCACCAAGTGACTCACTTCAAGAAGTCTATGATGTTCAGGTTCTCAGGAGGTTCAATTCTGTTTATAGGAAAAATTTAATCTGAAATATCAAGGAAGAAAGGTGTGATGTGTCCATTATGGCTAAACCAATGGGATCTGTTCAAGGCATCCAATTTAAAAGAATCAGAATATTTTCACAGTGCTGGAACTTGAGATGAGGTAGAAGAGGAGGCCTTCAGATTAATTCTCATGAAAATTTATATGTTATATCCTTTATTTCCCGGCCCATAGATGATTTTGTATTCCTAATTATTTAAATAGATTTTGGATAATCATAGATGATATTAATGTGAAGCAATAGTACAATTGTAAAGCTAAAGTTACCTAACGATTTCTACTCAGAGGCTTGTATTAATTTTAATGCTTGCTTTAAAGCTCAATAACAATTTATCACAGCAAAGGATTTTACTTAAATCTTGAGATAAAATATTAACATTTTATTAAAATCTCATATTACTGAGATAAATTAAGTATATTTTGACCTTATATGCATTGTTAAGCTACCTGAGACCTTGGATATTATGACTAGAATGATTAGAATCCACTGTAGCTGCAACTTTTCTAAATATTTTATATTTGGATATTAAATGGAACCTGATTTTCCCAAGACACAGTGACTATAATAGTAGAAATATTTGAAATCTGTTATAATACTCTTTGGATAGTTATTAACTTATTTCTCTCTGTTGCTCTTAAATGATTCTACCAGAGGCCCTATACCTCTTAGCAACTGCATTTTATTTTATCACAAAGAAGTATGACTTCCTGTAGCACGAATCTTAAAGAGACTTATTAATAAAAACAAACCCAGAGACAGGTATTGGGGTGAATGCTGGAAGATCAGAGAAGCAGAACAAGCCACAGCTACCTCACCTTGCCAATTCCTCAGCTGATCCTTTTCCTCAGACTGGAAGCTTCTGAGTCCTCATCCAGAGTGGATCTCAAATGAACTGCTTCTTGAAAGCCTGAAAGCTTAACCAGCCTAGTTCCTGGTTTTCACGCCTTATATACCTTTCTGCTTTCTGCTCTCACTTCCTGGGATTAAAGGTTCACTTCTTATGATTAAAGGTGTGAGTCATCATGCCTGGCTATTTCCAGTGTGGCTTTAAACTCACAGAGATCCGGATGGATCTCTGCCTCCCAAGTGATAGGGTTAAAGGCGTGTGCACCACCATTTTCTGGCCTCTATATCTAGTGGCTGTTCTGTTCTCTGACCCCAGATAAGTTTATTAGGGTACACAATATTTTGGGAACACAATACCACCACAACTTCCTCTTTCATGCATTCAGGATCTGTACCCAGGATCCATAATCCCCTTTGCTGCAGGAACATGTCCTCTATTCTGCTTTAAACTGAAAGCAGCTGTGTAGCCCAGGGAGGTGTGGGACTGTCCATCATCCTGCATCATCCTATGGAATGCTGAGGTTTCAGCCATCCACAACATGCCTCAGGCCTTTATCTAGCTAGACCCTGTCAATCAGTATGATGACTATTGAAATCCTTAGTGATCCAATAAAAAGTTGTTCTTGTGCACGGAGACAGATATGGATCTATTTGCACCTTCTACATGTTGATATCCAGTTATGCCAGCACCACTTTTGAAGATGCTTTCTTTTTTCCATTCTACACTTTTGGTTTCTTTGTCAAAATTTATGTCATAGGTGTGTTAATTTGTCTTCAATTCATTCCATTGGTACATGTGTAAAAATTTAAAAAAAAAAAAAAAATAAAAAAAAAAAAAAAGTATTATGCAATCTCATTTTTGTTTAACTGGTTATTCCTCTCCATTCTCAGCTTTTGTAAGTGATGCTTTTTCTTTGTCAAAATTCTATTTTTTCTTATATTTTTTTTCTACACTTTTGGTTTCTATTATGTGAGTCAATGTTCTATTTCATGTGCTGATCACAGAATCAAGATCATTCGAATGTAGATTAAGTTGGTCACAAGTTGTATTAGTCTGTCTTGACAATAAATTTATTAGAATACACAATACCACAACACACATGTCGGTTTTTATGCCAATACCAAGCTGTTTTTATTACTGTAGCTCTATAGTAGAGCTTGAAGTGAGGAATCATGATGCTCCAGAGGTTGTTTTATTATACAGGATTCTTTTGGCTATCCTGGGTTTTTTTGTTTTTCCATATGAAGTTGAGTATTATTCTTTGCAGGTCTGTGAAGAATTGTGTTGCTATTTTGATGGGGATTGCTGCAAATAGATCCATATCTGTCACCGTGCACAAAACTTAAGTCCAAGTGGATCAAGGACCTCAACATAAATCCAGCTACTCTGAACCTGCTAGAAGAGAAAGTAGGAAGTAGTCTTGAACGAATTGGCATAGGAGATCACTTCCTAAATATAACACCAGTAGCACAGAGAGATACTGAGAGAAACAATCAATCAATGTTAGCTCTTGAAACTGAGAAGCTTTTGTAGAGCAAAGGATATGGTCAACAAAGCAAAGCTACAGCCTACAAAATGGGAAAAGGTCTTTACCAACCCCACATCTGACAGAGGAATGATATCCAGAATATATAAGGAACTCAAGAAATTAGACATCAAAATGCCCAACAGTCCAATTAAGAAATGGGCTATAGAACTAAACAGAGAATTCTCAACAGAGGAAACTCAAATGGCTGAAAGACATTTAAGGAATTGCTCAACATCCCTAATCATCAGGGAAATGCAAATCAAAACAACTCTGAGATACCACCTTATGCCTCTCAGAATGGCTAAGATCAAAAACACTGAAGACAGCTTATCCTGGAGAGGATGTGGAGCTAGGGGAACTCTCCTCCACTGCTAGTGGGAATGCAAGCTTGTACAACCACTTTGGAAATCAATATAGCACTTTCTTAGAAAATTGGAATCAATCTCCCCCAAGATCCAGCTATAGCACTCTTGGGCATATACCCATGAAATGCTCAATCATACCACAAGAGCACTTGCTCAGCAATGTTCCTATCAGCATTGTTTGTAATAGCCAAAACCTGGAAACAACCTAAATGCCCTTCAACTGAAGAATGGATAAATAAATTGTGGCACATATACACATTGCAATACTACTCAGCAAAGACAAAAAACAATGACATCATGAGGTTTGCAGGCAAATGGATGGATCTAGAAAATAATCATCCTGAGTGAGGTAACCGAGACTCAGAAAGACAAACATTGTATGTACTCACTCATAGGAGGATACTACATGTGGAACAAGGATGACTGGACTGCTACTCATCACCAGGAAGGCTACCTGGAAACAGGACCCCAAGAAAGACACGGGAATCACCCAATGACAGAAAAATGAATGAGATCTACATGAACAGCCGGGACATGAGTGGGGGTAATGAAGGGCGAGAGTCAAGGGAAAGAGAGCGTGGGGGAGCGGGAGATCCCAGCTGGATCAAGAACAGAGAGGGAGAACAAGGAATAGGAGACCATGGTAAATGAAGATCACATGAGAATAGGAAGAAGCAAAGTGCTAGAGAGGCCTACAGAAATTCACAAAGATACCCCCACAATAGACTGCTGGCAATGGTTGAGAGACAGCTGGAACTGACCTTCTCTGGTGATGGGATGGCCACACACCCTAATTGTCGTGCTATAAACCTCATCCAACGACTGAGGGATCTGGATGCAGAGATCCATGGCTAGGCCCCAGGTGGAGCTCTGGAAGTCTAATTAGCGAGATAGAGGAGGGTTTATATGAGCGAGAATTGTTGAAACCAAGGTTGGATAAAGCACAGGGACAAATAGCCAAATGAATGGAAACACATGAACTATGAACCTATGGCTGAGGGGACCCCAACTGGATCAGGCCCTCTGAATGGGTGAGACAGTTGATTGGCTTGATATGTTTGGGAGGCATCCAGGCAGTGGGACCGGGTTCTGTGCTCATTGCATGAGTTGGCTGTTTGAAACCCGGGGCTTATGCAGGGTCACTTGGCTCGGCCTGGGAGGAGTGGACTGGACCTGCCTGGACTGAGTCTACCAGGTTGATCTCAGTCCTCTGGGGAAGCTTTGCCCTGGAGGAGGTGGGAATGGGAGGTGAACTGGGGGGAAGGGGAGGAGGGTGGGAAGGGGGAGAACAAGGGAATCCATGGCTAATATGTAGAACTGAATTGTATTGTAATATAAAATTTTATAAAAAATCTGTTCTTCATTGTTACACCTAGTCAGTCAGTTGGCTTGAGGACTTGCTCCTTCAAAATAATCAATGGTTCGATGGAGAATATTTCCTTGTTTCATCTAGTATTGAAAGTTTTAGTTAACAACTAAATATATTATTTGTTAACATTTGTTAATTTATAGAGAAGGGTTCACAGACGTGCTAAAGAGAGTACCTGAATGGGTTATCTTCTAGATTACAGGTCACTTACCCTGTTTGAGGCAGAGCTACTGACTGAATTCTGAAGTTGCCTTGTTACATGAGACCTAACGTCTCCAATATTAAACACTTTATTATAAATACAGTACTCTGGGAACTGAATACCTTAAACACAGTATCCTTCAACATGAGGTGTGTTCAATAGACTATGGGATAGTCTGTTTAACAGTATTAGTATATGAAACAAAGTATGTCCCAGGTTCCTCAAGCTAAATACATTTCTAAGTAGACATTGAAGAATATGAAACCTGATGTGACTCTAGAGATTTATAATCTGTCACAGTAAGAAACACAACCATCTAAGAATCAAGGCTAACTCACAGATGCTCACTGTTCTCTGTGAGAAGAGATTGTTTCAGCTGTTTCTGGGGGTGTGCCCAATGTAAATTTGCAAGATTTTAAACAGGAACAAATGGAATATTCATTAATTTCTTTGATCCTACCAGATGATACATAGTGAATCCTAAGTTGTTCAAAGTGAATATGATGTAGAATGAGTCCATCATTGTGGTGATATTTTACCTTTGTACCCCAATAAAGTTTATCTGAGGATCAGGGCAAAAAAACAGCCACTATAGTAAACATAGAGTTCAGGTAATGGTAGCACATGCCTTTAATGCTATTACTCAGAAGACAGAGATCAATCTGGAACTCTGTGAGTTCAAGACCACACTGGGAACAGAGCCAGGCCTGGTAGTACATACTTTTAATACCAGCACTAACCATACATGTCTGGAGGTCTGCACAGACAGGAAGTGACAGAGCTGAGCAGGAAGAGGGAGTAATGTAGCTGGGTGGAGAGAGGAAATGAGATGGCAGAACAGAAAAACATTTAGGCATGGGTATACAGGAAGTAGGTCTCTTTGGCTGAGGATATCCAATTAGTGAAAACATGGCTGGCTTCTTTCTGCTTTTCTGATCTCTCAATTTTAACCCCAATATTTGGCTCTGGGTTTTTTATTAATAAGACCATTTAGCAATTCATCTTACACATCATATCTTCATCAGAGGAACATTACCATCAAGGCCCTTTGGGGATCTATATAGAAATAAAAATAAATGTGAATATGGAAATGTAACCTATGGAAATCTGAGAACTTCAGAGAAATTTTTGTTTCTGTAGTTTTGCAAATTTCATTGATAATTATTTATACTTAAACATGGACAAATTATTTTACTTCACAAATGTCCATTTCCTGTACTGGAATTTTTGAATAGGTTACCTTGCAGGGGGGATTTAATTAATTTGTTAATTAGACTATTGCTAATCAACAGAATTAAATAGTGAGATTACTCTGGATTAAACATTTTGGGCTCATGCAGTCTGATGGTTCTTAAAAATGAAAGAAAATGGTAGCAGAGGAAAGAATATATAAATGATTTCAGAAGATAGGGACAACAGAAATATAGTCTCTAGAATCTAGAAAAAAAGGTAGAAATAAATTTTCATCAGGAGGCACTACAAAGAACTCATCTCTCATTATGTTTTGAGTTCATACCATAAATATAAACAAATTGTATGTATTATTATTTTAAAACTATTAATAGCTGTTTTTGTTTAAACCACTGATTTCATAATTTTTAAAAACAAATTGACACAATATTAAGGCACTAATACATACCAAAGGTAGATATCATTGCATTGTGCATTATTGTGCAGGTCAGTTATAATGTATTTAAACCAAAATCAAATAGGTACCAACTGCATGCATGGATGAATGTATCTGACTAAATGTTCCCTTCCTAAAAAAATGTATGAACTCTTTCTCATTCTCAAATAGCAGAGCATGTAAAGAATAGCTATCACATGTATTCATTTTGTAATTGAAAGGACAAAAAATTAGGTCCATCTGTTGCTGAATGTTTAATGTTGTTGACATTTTTGTTTTGTTTGGTTTTTAAGGAAGAAGCTGTACCTCACAAATCAGGTATAACACATATCCACCTGTCAGGTAAAGTTACTTAACCCAGAAAGTTTGTAAGCAAGTGTGACTATAGAGACTTTATAACTAGCAGAGTAGAATAAAGAAAAATCATGATATTTTAGTTATTTTAATTCCTTTTAATTGGTTTTGTGATAGTATCCTTGTAGGATAAAATAAATAATATTCACATGAAACAAGTGTGTAGGCAGACACAAAGCCTGTTATTATGGGCAAGTATAGTATACTTTGTTTACAATCAGCCTTGATGGATCAATATAAATTGAGTTAGACAATATTGTCTTTATGAATTTCACAAACTTAGAATTATTTCTAAAACCCTGGCCTGATTCGGAACTTTCATAAAGTTCTTCAAACAGAGAATATGGAAAATCAAACTTTATCTAGTGCAAGGTAGATGTTAAATTTTACCAGCATGCCCTTCTCTGAAGATCAGGTAAAGGAGTAGCACATTCACGACATGAATATATTGTTATGCTATTTTATATACTACATAGTAATTTTAAATATTCAATGTTTGCATGTCATTTACACTGTGGCTTCTTTGGTTCTGGTTCTTATTCTCAGCAATAACCTTTTTGTATATGGACAAAGAAGTCAGCCAATAGCACATTTATATAGAAGTGTTTGCAACAACACAAACATATTTATTTGGAGCAGTATAAGCATATTCACTTATACACAAACTTAAGTCCCTGGGGTGATTTCAGCAGAAAAAATAAATTTGGTAATTATCAGGGTGTTCATTTTTGAGAATCCATAATGTTTAAGAAACAGGAGTGGTTATGGCATCACATCATATACCAGGTTATATGGCTATACCTTGAGACAGGACTATAAATAATTTGAAGCTGCAAGACATTGTGGAACTTCCATTAGTTTGCCCTTATAAGTAGTGTGTGGATTCTAACACTAGTTATATTCTATACATACTCAGGGACTTCAAATTCTAAACTATTTCAAGGTGCCAAGAGATCATTAGAAAGTGCCATGAAACTTTCATTCCTGAGTGGATAAGAGAGATAATTTTGGAGAATTCTTGATGTCAGGATTTATTCCTAGCTACCTTTTCTCCAGAACATATTTTTAGATTTCTCTTACATGTTAAATCTGATATTTCCTTTTGATAAAGTTAATGGGATAATACACTCCTTGTAGCGTAAAAATTGGGTTATGAGGACAATTTTGATTAAACAAGCATGCTTATGTTTGTTTTATTCCCTGTGGCCCACATCCACACACAGAATTGGACTGGTATTTGTTTATTTAACTGCTTATGTTTTAAACTGTGTTCCCAATATTCAAACACAGGTTCTTGGAGAATGAAAAAAAAATGTTGTTTGAAAACCTGGTATTTAGTGGCTGAGCATGTTAATCTATATGGTAATACTTGCACTTCAGAGGTATAGGAATGAGGATGAAAAATTTCAGGTCAAATAAGACTAGAAAGTCTAGCCGGGCGTTGGTGGTGCACGCCTTTAATCCCAGCACTCAGGAGGCAGAACCAGGCAGATCTCTGTGAGTTCGAGGCCAGCCTGGGCTACCAAGTGAGTTCCAGGAAAGGTGAAGAGCTACACAGGGAAACCCTGTCTCGAAAAAACAAACAACAACAAAAAGACTAGTAAGTCTTGACAGACAGCAAGCAAGCAAGCAAGCAAGACCCAGTCAATATTCCTGAACATTCATGTATTAATTTGATGTTTCCTCAAATCAAGTTGCTTCTGTTAAAGATCTTCTAATCACACTAAAGTTAATTGTAATCTCTGGCAACATTTCAACACAAGAAATTTATTCTTGTTTTACTCTTACTGTAAGGACCACATCCATCAAATAGACCTTTCTGTTTCTATTGCTTCTCCCTCTTTCTACAGCCTCATTTTCCACTGTTACAGATTCTCATCTGAGTACAAAGGGTACTGCTATAATTTCCTGGTTCTGTATCTTAGAGCAAAGAACTGGACTGGGGTTACATGTTTAGTGATAAAAATGGAGAGATTTTCTTATGAAAAAGAAACACACTCCTGACAATGAGATAAGTCAAGAGATATGAGGAACATTGTTGTGGCCATCATGGCTGAGCTCTGGAAAACATACTAGAATGGTGAAGAAATGAAGTAAAGACACACACACACACACATACATACACAAACTCATAATAAGTGAGTGAGTGTGTAAGGTGAGTGAGTGAGTGAGTGAGTGACAACCGATAGAAGATGATGTTGAAGAAAGATAAATGATTGAACCCAAGATTGTACCACTATAATTTGTTAGAAATAAAACACAAAGAGAAAAACTAAAGTAGGGCAGAAACACTAAGTAACTCCCAGGGACAAAATTCATGTACAGGTTGAAAATATAAAAGGGGAGAAAGTTCCTAATAGAATTGTTTTGAAAATTACTGGTTAAAATATCCAGGACTCTTAAAAACATAAACCAACAATCCAAGAATTTCAGAAAAAGCAAACATAAAACAAAATAAAAATATAATAAAGTACATACTGTTTAAATTGTTTAAAACTGGGCAGGGAGGAATTTTAAAACAAGTATACATCATGTTTGGACAATAGTGTTGGTAAGATTTTCTGGGTGCAGTGTGTCTTCCCCAGGGAAGAGCAGACCTATAGAGTAATGCAATACCAGATGGTCATCCTTGAAACTATACATACAAATAAAATTATGCAGACTCAGCAGGTTATGTCTATAAATTTAGGAATATATATATATATATTACTGTATAGTAATATATGTTGGTATATATTAATATAAAAACTAACGAATAAAGAAGCCATGACTTTGAAGAAGAGCAAGGGGTGGTATATGAGCGAGCACAGAGGGAGGAATGAGAGGGAGGGAATGATGTAATTATATTATAATGTCAAAAAATAAGAAAATTGTTAAAAGAATAAGTAGAGATATAGATAATTCTGTAAATGATCAAAGATTAGAAGATCAAGCTGGGTGGTGGTGGTGCATTTCTTTAACTCCAGCACTCGGGAGGCACAGGCAGGAGGATCTCTGTGAGTTTGAGGCCAGCCTGGGCTACAGTGTGAGTTCCAGGAAAGTCTTCAAAGCTACACAGAGAAACCCTGTCTCAAAAAAATTTTAAAAAACGAGAAAAAAAAATTAGAAAATCAACTTCTTCATCTGATGAAGTGAGACAAGACAGTGGGTAGAGACCTAAAGGGAGGAAATCTAAACCAAACTAAACTGTTTGTCTAGTGTTTTAATTCTCTTATAATTAATAATTTTAAAATGAATATGAATTATTTTTTATACCTAGGGAAAAGTATAACACAACTTACATTTCAAGCTCAAAGAAGCTCTTCACAAATGCTAAATATTACAAACACACACCTATGTACATAATCCTCCCTCTCACAACACACATCAGTGTCTACCATAAAGACACTGGAAACCTGTCATTCTCAACCATGTGAATGAACAGGGAGAGCACTAGGTAAAGTGAACTAGTAGGCAAGATAAAACAAAAATGCAGTATTTCACCCATCTCTATCAGCCTCAAAATTCATTTAGTTGAAGTATAATAGAATAATGATCACTTAAAGTTAGAAGGGAAAGGAAGATGTGTGATTTGAAAGAAGTCAGTTGCAATGTATTATACACAATTTATGGATACCTAAAAGACCTGTTCAAATGCTTACAGATGGGGAAATGCCAATGTCATTGACGTGATCTCTATGTATCCTGTGCAGGTTTCAAACCATCATTTTATGCCATCAGTGCCTATGATGAAAATAATGATAAAATATTTCATATAAATTACAGAACAAAGTGATTATTGATGCACAGCACCACTATACACCATAATGTGGAGAACACTGAAATTTACAATGTGTATACATCTTTTTCACATTTCTGTACTATTTTAAATATTAAGTAAAACTTGAAAAATACAATAAAATATCATGGAATGTCTTTAACATAAAAGATTTTTAAAAGTTTGAGAAGATTAGCAACAATGACAGATTCTAAATTCATACTCTGAACATTGAAGTATTATAAAAAGAATGAGAAAGTTAGTTAGTTTTTGAAGTGGGTAAACAAAACTTAAAATGTCAGAGCTTATAAAGCTTATTGCTGAAAAGGAAAATAGTGGTGCAAAAAACATTAAACAATGCTTCGCTGTCAATATTGCCTCCCAGCAAGCAGTCTAAAGACACTATCCTTCTTGTGCAGTGGTATTACTTCCACTTTTTCCTCTTGATCAGGAACCACTGCCTAATGAAGCAATACCCCTTCAAAAGCAGGAAGTCAGCAGAGTGTTGCCTTGCACTTCTTTAAGTTTGCTCGTCATATACACGATCACACTATTGTTATAGGACCAGTCATGACAATAGATATCCAGCGATTTCATCAAACCAGGCTGACAGAATCAGTATTTCTTTTATCAGTAATACTGAGAGACTGGCACAAAAGCTCCAACATTGCTTCAGATCAAATGAAAAGAAAAAAATCTATGTACTGCCACACAGGACATTGTGCATGAATATTGCTAGTATTATGCAGATACATTTCATCTTTAGAGAGAATTGTTTGAGCTCATTCCAGACTTCTTGAATAAACCTTCATTTCTCAATGAAATCAAGTCCACAGTAAGAGCCCATGTGTGTGGGGGGGGAGGGGTAGGGGTGGGAGTGAGAGTGTGTATTCATCATATAGTATAACATATAATAATGGAGCCAAATTTAAAGTAGGTATCCTCTGTTGGCTTTAGTTTTCTTAACTAGACAAAAGAAATAGAAGCCTGGAATGATGTGATAATACAGCCTCAGTATCTGAAATTGAACTTGATGCCATTTGTCAAAATCAGTGACTTCAAAGGAAGATAAAAAAATTGTATTATGCAGAACCAAAATCTAATCTATCTATGCATTGTTTCCCTACTCTGCTTTTGTTTTGATCTCTAGATTGTTGCTAATATTGTATAAATATATATTCATAAATAGAATAAAATGTTTGTTTATTTTAGATTAGATTCTGGGAAGTTTGAAAAAGCAAGTAATTTTACCTCCTTATATTTTTGTCAATACACAGTATAGAAAATATTGGTGTGTGCACACATGCACACACACAGTCACATATTCATTAACAACTTAAATTATGTGTTAGACTAATACATATAGTAAAAGTTTTTCTTACTACCTGTGAGAGCTTACATTATATACATAATAATTTTAAAGACATTGCATAAGAAAGGGTAAATTTGATGAGAAAAGTTCAGAAGTTAACAGGTTTCAATAATTGGCTAGAATTCCATTTCCCTCAACCAAAATTGTATGTATGTCTGATTTCTATGCGGAGTATAAGGCTAAATTAGAGGGAAATGTGAAATTATATTTGGAGAAAATAATCCAGGTTGAAAAAAAACCCTCTACCTGAAATTCCTGTCACATTAATATACCATTCTATCAGAGATGTTTTTCATTTACTGTCTCGTACTTTTCCTGTCTAAAGCTTAGAGCTTGTCACTCTTATAACTAGAAAGTAAGAGAACAGGATTTGTGTCAAGAGAAATTTAGTACATTAGGCATGAAATTCATTTGTGGAAAAAATTTACTCAATAATTCAGAAAGGTAAACATGATGTAAAATGATTTTTAGATCAAATTAATGAATTAACTATATTTTCAATGAACAGTTTTTGTAAATCAGAAATAATAAATGTATTTATGTATATAAAAGGAACATAAAATTTCAGGTTAGTGATATGTGCATTTTGCATATATTGTAACATAATAGCTCTAATATATTGACAAAATATCCCTTTGATTTTCCCCTCAATAGGCAGGTATAGATATATGTATTTATATATTGTACATTATATATATATATATATATATATATATATATATATATATACATAATATATATTAAATCCTCATACATGTATTTGTGTGTATAATATTGCACCAAAGCTTCTTTAGCTTCAAATAAGCTGAAGTAATATAAGAAGTAAATTATTCTAAACAATTCATCATAATATTTCTAGGGGAGACCAAGTTTTAGCATTCAGTACATATGAGTTCCTTAATAGGCATATGACTGCAAAGATGACAGTATATGTGTTGTTTTTAATCTAATGTTTTATTAATGCTTCTATCACTTAAAATTTTTATAATAAGAAAGATACTTTTACGAACTGAGTAATGACTCCTCAGCACCATCAATCAAGAAAGATGTGTTCATAGAACTCAAGGTCATATTCTGAGTGAGTGCTTAAATTAAGACTTGTAGAGATGGTGACTGCATTGATGATATAAACAGCTTTACTTTGGATTTGTTCTGGAATTGTGGTGAATTTTCTACTGCAAGATTTTGGCTTTAAGAAGGTAATGCCAGCAAGTTGGTGGTAGAACATGCCTTTAATACAGGACTTGAGAGGCAAAGACAGGAAGATCTCTGTGAGATTGATGCCAGCCTGGTCTACAAAGTGAGTTCCAGGACAGCCAGAGCTGTTACACAGAAAAGCCCTGTCTCTAGAACCCAATCAAACAAACCAACAAACAAAAATAATAAAACAGAGGAAAGAAATGCTAGATCACACTCCTACTTTCACATAATAAGCTCATGATATCAACAACACAGAATTTTTTGTTTTTGTTTTTGCTTTTGTTTTTGGAGACAGGGTTGCTCTGTGTAGCTTTGCGCCTTTCCTGGAACTCACTCAGTAGCCCAGGCCTTGAACTCACAGAGTCCTGGCTCTGCCTCCCAAGTGCTGGAATTAAAGGTGTGTGCCACCACTGCCAGGCCAGAATAATTTTATATATCCATGTTTGAACTTAAAATATGGAGCACCTGTTTCTAAAGAAGAAAGTGGAGACATGGAAAACCTGATACATATTTATAAAAAATAGTAAGCATTGCTTTGGAAGTTATTTATCTTACATTGCAGAAGTAGGGCAAGAGGTCATTTTGGTTAAGTTGGGTTCCAAATGCCTTGCTTACTCTGAAAACTCTCCTAATGCTGCCCACAGATATATATTCAGAGGATAGAATGACGCTTCAAAGTTATGTGCAAGATATGGGAAATTTCAAAGGAAATGGAAAGAGAAAATACAAACTACATAGTGTCTACTCTTTTAAATCCCTTCGCCTCTTATTTCTATGGTGCCACAAGTGCATGCCAGAAACTGAAAAACTCATGTTTTTTGAGAGATAGAAAATTTTAGACAGAAATCTGATTCCCACATGGGATGCAATGGGCTGCTGGGGTAGGTGCATAGTGTGGTGTGAGCAAAACTTCTTCCCGTTTTCCAACTAAGCGGCATGGAGAGAAAAGAGCTATCATATCCTTGTCTAGAATCGTTGATAAAAGGAGAATAATAACACAGTGTGGAAGACATCCATACACATTAATGTAGACACTCATTTTCACTATACATGTTATGAAAGATATCACACACATGTCTCATAACGAGAAAACACATGTAAACATAGCAGCAGAAGAGGAACACTATTACAAATATATACATTTCCAAGTGGTGAAGAGATCTGGAAAGGGAGAAAGTGCAATAGCTAAAAATGACTCTGATCTGCAAAGTTAGGCCTTTTATTCCACACTGCATAAATCTTTGCCCGAATTGCAATATATAAGTTTTCCTAGGAACGTATTATCTCTTACATGTGATTTTACTTACAACCTTATGCATTGCATATCTCAAAAGCATACTAAATGTCCAAGTAAATGTGTCTATTATAGTATTCTAGTAAATAGTAGGTCACCTCTATACATTTTAACATCCTTCTGTATTGAATGAGGAGATTTCCAATCTGCCAACTAGATTTTTTTCATTAGCAAAATTTGAAGTCCTCACTTTCCTGGACCTTAAGCCATGCCTTGCCTTACTCTCCTGCCTCCAAGGACAGCATCATCAAAGCAAAAACAAAACAAAACAAAACTGTTCTGCACAATGTTCAGCTATTAATCAAAGGACATTTGATTGAAGGCAATGGCAATAAGGAATGAGACCAACACTCTTCAAATTCAGCTCTGCTAACTGAGGACAATATGAGTTTTTTGGTTCTGGGAGAAAGGAGAAAGCAATGTGGATGATGCTGTCATTGGGAAAGGAAAAGGTAATTGTCTCAGTGTCTGTAAGAGGAGATGGTTTAGCAAGCTGGAGAAATCACTACAGATATTGGATTTCTACCTCCCTACACATGAATGGAAAGGTAGGGATATGAACTCATCTGAGTACAGATTTTGGAGAAATGACCAACAAGCCTTTAGGAAAAACCTTTCAGGGGAGTAAAATCAAAAGGAGCTTCTTCTAAATTTACACATCAGAAAGGCAGAAAAGAAATTATATTTGTAAGCTTCATGTTAAATGTTCTACGAAAATGAAGGCCACTGCCTAGTGTAAGCAAACCAGCTCTGTACAGTTTGTAATCTGAGAGGAAGATGAAAACCATTCTGCTTAAGGCTGTTATGGAGGACTGGATTGCGGTGTTAACAGGAAGGGCTCTGACATGAATGAATGTATAGGAAGTGTGATTGCAGCTACAGCAGGAAAGAATATTGTAGACATCTTTGAACTGAGAGACTAGCAAACAGACATGTGGCGAAGCACTGTTTAAACGGAAGATGAAAACTTGAAAATAGTTGGTATCTCTACCATTGAAAATGAGTTTAGAGTCATTTCATAAACATAATCCGGAGACACCTGGAATACAAATAGGAAATTGAACTGTTCTAACTTCTTTTATATAATAGTGTAAACTGAGTCCTGTTGTGGAATATCTCTATATACTGTGTGAAGATGCATCAGTGTGACTGGTTTAATAAAGGGTTGAATGGCCAATGCCTAGGCAGGAAGAGGTTAGGCAGGACTTCTGGGGCAGAGAGGTCTCAGGGAAGAAAGAAGTCAGACACAAAGGGCAAGACTTGCAGGAGGAGAGGTAAAGGCCACCAGCCGTGTGACAGCACATAGAATAATAGAAATGGATTAACTTGAGCTATAAGAACTAATTAGAAACAAACCTAAGCTATAGGCCAAGCTTTCATAATTAATAATAAGTCTTTATGTCGCTTTTTTGTCAGTTGGTGGCCCAAAGAAAAATCCAGCTACCGAGTCCTTCTCAGTGAGGTTACATCTTTACCTGTAAAACATCTCCAGCTGTGCTCTTATTCACTCTTAGGAGGGTATTTACTTGTGTCTATTAGACACAAGGGCAAGGTATCTCCATAGAAAACTCAAGAGAATAGAAGATCCTTATAAACAGTATTTCTTCATCTTATTCTTCATTTGTTTCCTCCAAAGTACTTGGCAGATGAAAAGAATAG